>NW_011494565.1:466086-467435 GCF_000754665.1 Bison bison bison
GGTCTTACGTTTAGATCTTTAATCCATTTTGAGTTTATTTTTGTGTATGGTGTTAGAAAGTGGTCTAGTTTCATTCTTTTACAAGTGGTTGACCAGATTTCCCAGCACCATTTGTTAAAGAGATTGTCTTTAATCCATTGTATATTCTTGCCTCCTTTGTCAAAGATAAGGTGTCCATATGTGCGTGGATTTATCTCTGGGCTTTCTATTTTATTCCATTGATCTATATTTCTGTCTTTGTGCCAGTACCATACTGTCTTGGTAACTGTGGCTTTGTAGTAGAGCCTGAAGTCAGGTAGGTTGATTCCTCCAGTTCCATTCTTCTTTCTCAAGATCGCTTTGGCTATTCGAGGTTTTTTGTTTTTCCATACAAATTGTGGAATTATTTGTTCTAGCTCTGTGAAGAATACTGTTGGTAGCTTGATAGGGATTGCATTGAATCTATAAATTGCTTTGGGTAGTATACTCATTTTCACTATATTGATTCTTCCATCCAAGAACATGGTATATTTCTCCATCTGTTAGTGTCCTCTTTGATTTCTTTCACCAGTGTTTTATAGTTTTCTATATATAGGTCTTTAGTTTCTTTAGGTAGATATATTCCTAAGTATTTTATTCTTCCGTTGCAATGGTGAATGGAATTGTTTCCTTAATTTCTCTTTCTGTTTTCTCATTATTAGTGTATAGGAATGCAAGGGATTTCTGTGTGTTGATTTTATATCCTGCAACTTTACTATAATCATTGATTAGTTCTAGTAATTTTCTGGTGGAATCTTTAGGGTTTTCTATGTAGAGGATCATGTCATCTGCAAATAGTGAGAGTTTTACTTCTTCTTTCCCAATTTGGATTCCTTTTATTTCTTTTTCTGCTCTGATTGCTGTGGCCAAAACTTCCAAAACTATGTTGAATAGTAATGGTGAAAGTGGGCACCCTTGTCTTGTTCCTGACTTTAGAGGAAATGCTTTCAATTTTTCACCATTGAGGATAATGTTTGCTGTGGGTTTGTCATATATAGCTTTTATTATGTTGAGGTATGTTCCTTCTACTCCTGCTTTCTGGAAAGTTTTTATGATAAATGGATGTTGAATTTTGTCAAAGGCTTTCTCTGCATCTATTGAGATAATCATACGGTTTTTGTTTTTCAATTTGTTAATGTGGTGTATTACATTGATTGATTTGCAGATATTGAAGAATCCTTGCATCCCTGGGATAAAGCCCACTTGATCATGGTGTATGATGTTTTTAATGTGTTGTTGGATTCTGATTGCTAGAATTTTGTTAAGGATTTTTGCATCTATGTTCATCAGTGATATTGGCCTGTAGTTTTCTTTTTTTGTGGCATCTTTGT
>NW_011494565.1:467655-468778 GCF_000754665.1 Bison bison bison
TTATTTATCCTTTCAAAGAACCAGCTTTTGGTTTTGTTGATTTTTTGCTATGGTCTCTTTTGTTTCTTTTGCATTTATTTCTGCTCTAATTTTTAAGATTTCTTTCCTTCTACTCACCCTGGGGTTCTTCATTTCTTCCTTTTCTAGTTGCTTTAGGTGTAGAGTTAGGTTACTTATTTGACTTTTTTCTTGTTTCTTGAGGTGTGCCTGTATTGCTATGAACTTTCCCCTTAGGACTGCTTTTACCGTGTCCCACAGGTTTTGGGTTGTTGTGTTTTCATTTTCATTCGTTTCTATGCAAATTTTGATTTCTTTTTTGATTTCTTCTGTGATTTGTTGGTTATTCAGCAGTGTGTTATTCAGCCTCCATATGTTGGAACTTTTAATAGTTTTTCTCCTGTAATTGAGATCTAATCTTACTGCATTGTGGTCAGAAAAAATGCTTGGGATGATTTCTATTTTTTTGAATTTACCAAGGCTAGCTTTATGGCCCAGGATGTGATCTGTCCTAGAGAAGGTTCCATGTGCGCTTGAGAAAAAGGTGAAATTCATTGTTTGGGAATGAAATGTCCTATAGATATCAATTAGGTCTAACTGGTCTATTGTATCATTTAAAGTTTGTGTTTCCTTGTTAATTTTCTGTTTAGTTGATCTATCCATAGGTGTGAGTGGGGTATTAAAGTCTCCCACTATTATTGTGTTATTGTTAATTTCTCCTTTCATACTTGTTAGCATTTGTCTTACGTACTGTGGTGCTCCCGTGTTGGGTGCATATATAATTGTTATATCTTCTTCTTGGACTGATCCTTTGATCATTATGTAGTGACCATCTTTGTCTCTTTTCACAGCCTTTGTTTTAAAGTCAATTTTATCTGATATGAGTGTTGCTACTCCTGCTTTCTTTTGGTCCCTATTTGCATGGACAATCTTTTTCCAGCCCTTCACTTTCAGTCAGTATGTGTCCCCTGTTTTGAGGTGGGTCTCTTGTAGACAACATATGTAGGGGTCTTGTTTTTGTATCCATTCAGCCAGTCTTTGTCTTTTGGTTGGGGCATTCAACTCATTTACGTTTAAGGTAATTACTGATAAGTATGATCCCGTTGCCATTTACTTTATTGTTTTG
>NW_011494565.1:468878-470213 GCF_000754665.1 Bison bison bison
ATTCGTTTTTCTTTTTATCCTCTCTGATTCATTTATTTCTACCATTCTACCTTCTAATTCACTAATCCTATCTTCTGCCTCTGTTATTCTACTATTTGTTGCCTCCAGAGTGTTTTTAATTTCATTTATTGCATTATTCATTATATATTGACTCTTTTTTATTTCTTCTAGGTCCTTGTTAAACCTTTCTTGCATCTTCTCAATCCTTGTCTCCAGGCTATTTATTGGTGATTCCATTTTAGTTTCAAGATTTTGGATCAATTTCACTATCATTATTCAGAATTCTTTATCAGGTAGATTCCCTATCTCTTCCTCTTTTGTTTGGTTTGGTGGGCATTTATCCTGTTCCTTTATCTGATGAGTATTCCTCTGTCTCTTCATCTTGTTTAAATTGCTGAGTTTGGGGTGTCCTTTCTGTATTCTGGCAGTTTGTGGAGTTCTCTTTATTGTGGCATTTCCTCACTGTGTGTGGATTTGTACAGGTGGCTTGTCAAGGTTTCCTGGTTAGGGAAACTTGTGTCAGTGTTCTGGTGGGTGGAGCTGTATTTCTTCTCTCTGGAGTGCAATGAAATGTCCAGTAATGAGTTATGAGATGTCTATAGTTTTGGGGTGACTTTGGGCAGCCTGTATCTTGAAGCTCAGGGCTGTGTTCCTTTGTTGCTGGAGAATTTGGATGGTATGTCTTGCCCTGGAACTTATTGGCCTTTGTGTGGTGCTTGGTTTCAGTGTCAGTATGGAGGCATTTGATGAGCTCCTGTCAATTAATGTTCCTTGGAATCAGGAGTTCCCTGGAGTCAGGGTTTGGACTTAAGTCTCCTGCTTCCAGTTATCGGTCTTATTTTTACAGTAGTTTCAAAACTTCTCCTTCTATACAGCACCATTGATAAAACATCTACATTAAAGATGAAAAGTTTCTCTACGGTGAGGGTCACTCAGAGAGGTTCACAGGGTTACATGGAGGAGAGAAGAGGGAGGAGGGAGTTAGAGGTGACCCAAATGAGATGAGGTGAATCAATAATGGAGAGAGTGGGCTAGCCAGTAGTCACTTCCTTATGTGCACTCCACAACTGGACCACTCAGAGATGTTCACGGAGTTATACAGAGAAGAGAAGAAGGAGGAAGGTGACAGAGGTGGACAGAAGGATAAAAGGGGGGAATGAAAAAGAGGGAGACAGATCCAGCCAGTAATCAGTTCCCTAAGTGTTCTCCACCATCTGGAACACACAGAAATTCACAGAGTTGGGTAGAGTAGAGAGGGGTTAGGGAGGAGACACAGGCAACCTGGTGGAGAAAAAGGAGAGTCCAAAGGGAGAGAGAGCAGTCAAGCCAGTAATC
>NW_011494565.1:471683-472588 GCF_000754665.1 Bison bison bison
TTTTTTTTTTTTTAGGCTTACTTGTTCAGTCGCGCTGTGGGGAGGGAGGGAGGAATGCTGCAAACAAATAACACTGGCGTGGGCTCGCAGTGCCTCAGCCACCCTGGGTCTGCCCCCGCTCACGGCGCGTGTAGCCACCCTGCCCACACTGCTAGGGCTCTAGGTTGTTCCGCCGGGAACAATCCGAGGCCGGCCCTGGGTTGCATGCACCTCCCAGATCCAAGCCGCTCAGGTTCAGGCACTCGGGTAGTCCTCAGAGGCGCAGACTCAGTTGGGCCTGCGTTTTGTGCTCTTCCCAGGTCCGAGCAGCTCAGGTGATGAGGTGTTTGGTGAGCGCCAATGCTGTGACTTATCGCCTCCCCACCACTCGGTTATCTGGGTGTAAAACCGGCGCACCTTCTCAGGCAGATGTTGAGCATCCAGACCCCCAAGAGGTTTTAGTTAGCAAAGAAGCCTGCTTACAGTTTTATAGATAATGTCTCTCTGGGGCTGCGATTGTCCCCTTCTGGCTCTGGCTGCCTGTCACTGGAAGGGGAAGGTCTGCAGCCGGCTATCTCTGTTCAGTCCTTTGTCCCATGCGCGGGCCTGGCGGTCTTAGGTTAGTTAGGGCTGGCTTTTTGCGTGGTAGATATCGCACAGTCTGGTTTGCAAGCCCAAATTATTTCGCTCAGATAGCGCTCAGGGTATTCAGGCCAGATTCTTACTCTCAGCGATGCAGCCCGCGCCGCGCCTCCCTGCCCAGCCCCCGCTTGCTAATGGTGGATGCAGGCGTCTGCGCTGCTTCTCCGCTGGAGGAGTTACCGTAGGGCTCTCAATCTGCAAGTTTTAATTGTTTATTTATTTTTTCTCCCTGTTATGTTGCCCTCTGTGCTTCCAAAGCTCGGCACAGATTCAGCAGTGAGAAG
>NW_011494565.1:472688-476913 GCF_000754665.1 Bison bison bison
CTGAGGTCCTCTGCCAGCATTCAGAAGTTGTTTTGTGGAATTTACTCAACGTTTAAATGCTCTTTTGATGAATTTGTGGGGGAGAAAGTGTTCTCCCCGTCCTACTCCTCCGCCATCTTGGCTCCTCCCCCCTTTTTATAGATTTCTGATCTGTGGTTGTGGTGTGTGTGTGTGTGTATATATATATATATATATATATTTTTTTTTTTTAAGTTTACAATCACTTTAATTCAAACATAGTTTTAATCCTTCCTCTTTATTTCTTAATGTTTACTGTTTTTGACATTGTATTTTACATCTCTTTGTTTTGTGTATCCCTTAACTAACTGTTGTGGATATACCTGATTCTTCTTATCTCCCCACTAACTATATATAGCTTATTTACTACTTTTGGTCTGCATTTGCCTTTACCAATGAAACTTTTTTCCTTTCACAATTTTTCTATTTCCACTAATGTTCTTTTATTTTCTACTTACAGAATTTTTTTTTGTTTTTTAAATTGTTTTTATTTATTTACAGTATAGTTTATTTACAATGTTGTGATAATTCCTTTCAGCAAAGTGATGAAGTTATACATATATATATATATTTCATATTGCTTCCATTGTGGTTTATTACAGGATACTGAATATAGTTTCCCATGTAATACAGTTAGTCCTTGTTGTTTATCCATCTTATATATGATAGTTTGCATCTGCTAATATCAAACTTTCAATGTTTTCCTCCTCCACATCTCCTCTTGTTTGGCAAGCACAGGTCTGTTCTTTACGTCAGTTTCTGTTTGACAGATATTTTCTTTTATGTCATATTTTTGAGTCTATATGTAAGTGATATCATATGGCTTTTGTCTTTATCTTAGTTTAATCAGTATGATAATAGCTAGCTTCAATCATGTTGATGGAAATGGTATTATTTCATTATTTTTTATGGCTCAATAAAATACATTGTGTATATATATACTATTCTCCATAATGACTGCAACAATTTACATTCCCACCAACAGTATAGGAGAGTTCCCTTTTTTCCACACCCTTTCTGGTATTTATTTTTTGTAGATTTTTTAATGATAGCCATTCTGACCAGCATGAGGTGGAACCTTATTTAAGTTTTGATTCTTTTTAAGTAATAATCACCACATTTATCTAATAATTAATCATGATGATGTGGTCACTCACCTAGAGCCAGACACCTGGATTGTGGAGTCAATTGGGCCTTAGGAAGCATCACTATGAACAAAGCTAATAAAGGTGATGGAATTCCAGCTGATATATTTCAAATCTTAAAAGATGATTCTATTACAGTGCTGCATTCAATATGCCACCAAATTTGGAAAACTCAGCAGTGGCCACAGGACTCGAAAAGGTCTGTTCATTCCAATCTCAAAGAAAGGCAATTCCAAAGAATGTTCAATTTGCACTAATTTCACATGCCAGCAAGATTATGCTCAAATGTCTTCCAGCTAGGCTTCAGCAGTATGTGAACTGAGAACTTCTGGATGTACAAGCTGATTTTGAAAAGACAGAGGAACCAGAGATACTGTTGCCAACACCTGCTGTATCACAGAAAAACCAAGAGAGTTCTGGAAAACTTCTACTTCTGATTCATTGGCTTCATTGCTTCACTGACTGCTTCATTAATGAAACATTTGACTGTGTGGATCACAACAAGCTGTGGAATATTCTTAAAGAGATGGGGATACCAGAGTACCTTACCTGCCTCCTGAGAAAACTGTAGGCAGTTCAAGAAGCAATAATTAGAACCAGACATGGAACAATGGATTGGTTCGAAATCTGGAAAGGAATATGTTAAGGCTGTATATTGTCACCCTGCTTATTTAGCTTATATGCAAAGTACATCATGCAAAACGCCAGACTAGATGAATCACAAGCTGGAGTTAAGATTTCTGGGAGAAATATCAACAACTTCAGTTATACAGATGATACCATTTTAATTCCAGAAAGTGAAGAGGAACTAAAGAGCCTCTAGGAGAGTGAAAAAAACTGGATTAAAACTCAATATTCAGAAGACTAAGATCACAGCATTTGGTCCTATCACTTCATTGCAAATAGATGGGAAAAATGTGGAAACTGTCAGAGTTTATTTTCTTGGGCTCCAAAATCAATGCAGATGGTAACTGCAGCCATGAAATTAAAAGATGCTTGCTCCTTGGAGGAATAGCTATGTCAAACTTAGACAGTGTTTTAAAAAGCAAAGACATCACTTTGCCAACAATGGTCTCTATAGTTGAAGCTTTGGTGTTTCCAGTAGTCATGGTGAATGTGAGAGTTGGACCTTACAGAAGGCTGAGCACTGAGGAATTGACACTTTTGAACTGTGGTGCTGGAGAAAACACTTGAGAGTTCCTTGGACTACAAGGAGATCAAACTAAGAGGAATTGACCCTGAATTGGAAGAACTGAAGCTCGAATACTTTGGCCACCTAATGTTAAGTGCTGATGCACTGGAAAAGACCCAGATGCTGGGAAAAATGGAGGGCAAGAGGAGAAGGGGTGACAGAGGATGAGATGGTTGGAAAGCATCACTGACTCAATGAACATGAGTTTGAGCAAACTCAGCGAGATAGTGATGCACAGAGAAGACTGATATGCTGCATTTCATGGGGTCAAGAAGACTTGGACTTGGCTTATTGATTGAACAACAAATAATTAATGATGATAAGTATCTTTTCATCCATCTGTACGTCTTTTTTGGTGAAATATTTATTTAGGTCTTCTGCTCATTTTTGATTTTTTTTTTTTTTTTGAGTTGTATGAGCTGTTTGCATATTTTGGAAATTAAGCCCCGTCCCTCGTTTTTGTATCACTTGCAAATTTTTTCTCCCAATCTGTGAGATTTTTTCATTTTGCTTATGGCTCCCTACACTGTGAAAAAGCTTCTAAGTTTTATTAGGTCCCATTTGTTTATTTTTATTTTATTTCTATTGCCTTGGATGATTGATCCAAGAAAATACTCGTAGGATGTAACAGAATGTTTTGCCTATGTTCTCTTCCAGGAGTTTTATGAAGTCTTGTCTTATCTTTAATTCCTTAAGCCATTTTGAGTTTATTTTTGTATATGTGTGAAGGTGTGTTCTAACTTCATTGATTTGCATGAGGCTATCCAACTTTTCCAACACCACTTGCTGAAGAGACTGTTTTTACCTCATCATGTATTCTTGCCTTCTTTGTCAAACCGTAGGTGAGGGATTTTATTTCTGTTCTATCTATTCTATCCCACTGACCCATGTATCCGTTTTTGTGCCAGTACCACATGTTTTTCATTACTGTAGCTTTGTAATATTGTCTGTAATCTTGAGGGATTATGCCTTCTGCTTTGTTCTTGCTTAGATTTAGGACTTTTTTTATGGTGTCATATAAGTCTTAAGATTGTTTGTTCTAGTTCTCTGAAAAAGGTCAACGACAATTTGATAGAGATTATATCAAATCTGCAGATTGCTTTGGATCATATAGTCATTTTAGCAATATTAAGTCTTCCCATCTAAGAGCATGGGGTATCTTTCCATTTCTTTGAACCATCTTCAGTTTCCTTTATTCATTTTTTTGTACTTCTCAACATATAAGATTTTTATTTCCTTGGTGAGCTTTATTCATAAGTGTTTTATTTTACTTTTTGATTCAATTTTAAGCAGGATTGTTTGTTTACATTCCCTTTCATTACATTCCCTTTCATGACAATGATTGTTCATTGTCAGTTCAAAGAAATGCGACTGATTTCTGTGTTAATCTTGTATACTGCTACCTTGTTGAATTTGTTTACCAGTTATAGAATGTTTTGTGTGGAGTCTTTATTGTTTTCTATATATAGTATCATGTTATCTGCCCACAATAATTTTACCTCTTTCCTACCAATTAAAAAGCTTTTATTTATTTTTCTTGTCTGATTGCTGTGGCTAGGCTTTTACTATTATGGGCTACTACTATGCTGAATAGAAGTAGTAAGAGTAGGAATCCCTGATATACAGGAAGCCTTTCAGGTTTTCACCATTAAGTATTAGATTGACTGTGGGTTTGTCATAAATGACTGTTATTATTTTGAGATTTGCTCCCATTAGACTCATTTTTAAGGGTTATTTTTTTTTTAATTGGCATATGGCTCATTTACAATATCTAAGGGTTTTTATCATGAATGGTTGTTGAGTTTTATCGTGTTTTTTTTTTTTTTTTTCTGTAACACATCCTTTTAACATTTCTTGTACATAAAATGGG
>NW_011494565.1:477013-480893 GCF_000754665.1 Bison bison bison
CGCATCAGGTGGCCAGAGTATTGGAGTTTCAGCTTCAACAACAGTCCTTCCAATGAACACCTAGGACTGATCTCCTTTAGGATGGACTGGTTGGATATCCTTGCAGTCCAAGGGACTCCCAAGAGTTTTCTCCAACACCACATTTCAAAAGCATCAATTCTTTGGGGCTCAGCTTTCTTTATAATCCAACTCTCACATCCATACATGACTACTGGAAAAACAATAGCCTTGACTAGACAGACCTTAGTTGGCAAAGTGATGTCTCTGCTTTATAACATGCTGTCTAGGTTGGTCAAAACTTTCCTCCCAACGAACAAGTGTCTTTTATTTTCATGGCTGCAGACACCATCTGCAGTGATTTTGGAGCTCCAAAAAATAAAGTCAGACACTGTTTCCACAGTTTCCTCATCTATTTGCCATGAAGTGATGGAACCAAATGCCATTATCTTAGTTCTCTGAATGTTGAGCTTTAAGCCAACTTATTCACTCTCCCCTTTCACTTTCATGAACTTAACATTCCAGGTTTCTATGCAATATTGCTCTTTATAACATTGGACCTTGCTTATATCACCAGTCACATCCACAACTGGGTGTTGTTTTTGTATTGGCCCCATCCCTTCATTCTTTCTGGAGTAATTTTTCCATTGATCTCCAATAGCATATTGGGCACCTACCGACCTGGGGAGTTCATCTTTCAGTGTCCTATCTGTTTGCCTTTTCATACAATTCATGGGATTCTCAAGGCAAGAATACTGAAGTGGTTTGCCATTCCTTTCTCCACTGGACCACATACTGTCTGACCTGTCCACCATGACCTGTCCTTCTTGGGTGGCCCCACATGGCATGGCTTAGTTTCATTGAGTTACACAAGCTGTGGTCTGAGTACTCAGATTGGCTAGTTGTCTGTGATTGTGGTTTCAGTCTGTCTGCCCTCTGGTGCCCTCTCTCAGTACCTACCATCTTACTTGGATATCTCTTACCTTGGATGTGGGGTATCTCTTCAAAGCTGCTCCAACATGTGCAGCTGCTGCCCCTGACCTTGGACATGGGGTAGCTCCTCTTGGCCACCACCCATGAGCTTGGGCTTGAGGTAGCTCCTTTCTCCAGCCTCCCCTGACCTTGGGCCTGGAGTAGCTCCTCCTGGCCCCTCCTTGGACATGGTGTAGCTCCTCTCAGCCGCTCCTGCTCCATCACTCAGCCACCACTGGAATGAGGGAATTTAACCCAGATGACCATTGTATCTACTACTGTGGGCAGGAATCCCTTAGAAGAAATGGAGTAGCTATCATAGTCAACAAAAGAGTCAGAAATGCAGTACTTGGATGCCATCTCAAATATGACAAAATGATCTCTGTTAGTTTCCAAGGCAAACCATTCAATATAATGGTAATCCAAGTCTATGCCCCAACCAATAACACTGAAGAAGCTGGAGTTGAATGGTTCTATGAAGACCTACAAGAACTTTTAGAACTAATACCCAAAAAAGATGTCCTTTTCATTATAGGGGACTGGAATGCAAAAGTAGGAAGTCAAGAAACACCTGGAGTAACAGGCAAATTTGGCCTTGGAGTATAGAATGAAGCAGGGCAAAGGCTAATAGAATTTTGCCAAGAAAATGCACTGGTCATAGCAAACACCCATTTTCAACAACACAAAAGAAGATTCTACACATGGACATCACCAGATGGTTAACACCAAAATCAGACTGATTATATTCTTGGCAGCCAAAGAAGGAGAAGCACTATACAGTCACCAAAAACAAGACTGGGAGCTCACTGTGGCATAGATCATGAACTCCTTATTACCAAATTCAGACTTAAATTGAAGAGAGTGGGGAAAACCACTACACTATTCAGGTATGACCTAAATCAAATCTCCTATGATTATACAGTGGAAGTGAAAAATAGATTTAAGGGACTAGATCTGATACAGAGAGTGCCTGATGATGGAGGTTCTTGACATTGTACAGGAGACAGGTTTCAAGACCACTGCCAAGAAATTGAAATGCAAAAAAGCAAAAGGGCTGTCTGAGGAGGCCTTACAAATAACTGTGAAAAGAAGAGAACTGAAAAGCAAAGGAGAAGAGGAAAGATATTTGAATGCAGAGTTCCAAAGAAGAGCAAGTATAGATAAGATATCCTTCCTCAGTGATCAATGCAAAGAAATACAGGAAAGCAATAGAATAGGAAGACTAAAGATCTCTTCAAGAAAATTAGAGATATCAAGGGAATATTTCATGCAAAGTTGGGGTCAATAAAGGACAGAAAGGTATGGCCCTAACAGAAGCAGAAGATAGAAAGAAGAGGTGGCAAGAATACACAGAAGAACTATACAAAAAGGATCTTCATATCCCAGATAATAATGATGGTGTGATCACTCACCTAGAGCCAGACATCCTGGAATGTAAAGTCAAGTGGCGCTTAGGAAGTATCACTACGAACAAAACTAGAGGAGGTGATGGAATTCAAGTTGAGCTATTTCAAATCCTAAAAGATGATGCTGGGAAAGTGCTGCACTCAATATGTCTACAAATTTGGAAAACTCAGCAGAGGCCACAGAACTGGAAAAGGTCAGTTTTCATTACAATCCCAAAGTAAGACAATGCCAAAGAATGCTCAAACTACTGCACAATTGCACTTATTCTCACACAATAGTAAAGTAATGCTCAAAATTCTCCAAGCAATATGTGAACTGTGAACTTCCAGATATTCAATCTGGTTTTGAAAAAGGCAGAGGAACCAGAGATCAAATTGCCAACATCTGCTGGATCATGGAAAAAGAAAGAGAGTTCCAGGAAAATATCTATTTCTGCTTTATTGACTATTCCAAAGCCTTTGACTGTGTGGATCACAATAAACTGTGGAAAATTCTGAAAGAGATGGGAATACCAGACCACCTGACCTGCCTCTTGAGAAATCTGATTGCAGGTCAGGAAGGAACAGTTAGAACTGGACATGGAACAGTTCCAAATAGGAAAAGGAGTATGTCAAGGCTGTATATTGTCACCCTGCTTATTTATCATATATGCACAGTATATCATGAGAAACACTGGGCTTGATGAAGCACAAGCTGGAATCCAGATTGCCAAAAGAAGCATCAACAATGTCAGATGTGTAGATGACACCACTTTTAATGCAGAACGTGAAGAGGAACTAAAGAGTCTCTTAAAGAAAGTGAAAAAGGAGAGTGAAATAGTTGCCTTAAAGCTCAACATTCAGAGAACTAAGATCATGGCATCCAGTCCATCACTTCATGGCAAATAGATGGGGAAACAATGGAAACAGTGGCTGACTTTATTTTTCCGACCTCAAAAATCACTGCAGATGTTGATTTCAGCCATGAAATTAAAAGAGGCTTACTCCTTCCAAGGAAAGTTATGACCAACTTAGATAGCATATTAAAAAACAGAGACATTACTTTGTCAACTAAGGTCTGTCTAGTCAAGGCTATGGTTTTTCCAGTAATCATATATGGATGTGAGAGTTGGACTATAAAGAAAGCTGAGAACAGAAGAATTGATGCTTTTAAACTGTTGTGTTAGAAAAAACTCTTGAGAGTCCCTTGGACAGCAAGGAGATCCAACAAATCAATCCTAAAGGAGATCAATCCTGGGTGTTCATTGCAAGGACTGATGTTGAAACTGAAACTGCAATATTTTGGCCACCTGATGCGAAGAGCTGACTCATTTGAAAAGACCCTGATTTGGGGAAAGATTGAAAGTGGAAGGAGAAGGGGATGACAGAGGATGAGTTGGCTAGATGGCATCACCGACTCAATCGACATGAGTTTTGGTAAACTCTGGGAGTTGGTGATGGAGAGGGAGGCCTGGCATGCTGCAGTTCATGGGGTTGCAGAGTCAGAATGACTGAGTGACTGAACT
>NW_011494565.1:480993-481921 GCF_000754665.1 Bison bison bison
TTTTTTTTTTTTTTTTTCTGTAACACATCCTTTTAACATTTCTTGTACATAAAATGGGTTGATTGTGATAAACTATTTTAGCTTTTGGTTGTCTGCAAAACCTGTGAACACTCCATCAAATCTGAACAAAGACCCTGCCTAGTATATTTTTGGTTGTAGATTTTCTCTTTCATCACTTTAAAGATATTGTGCCACTCCCTTTTGGCCTGCCGAGTTTCTGCTGAATTGTCAGTTGATATCTTTATGGAAGTTCTCTTGTAAGTAATGTTCTACTTTTCTCTTGCTGCTTTTAATATTCTCTCTTTAGTTTTAATTTTTGGAATTTTAAATACATTTCCTGCTGTGGTCATTTCTATTATTTTTGAATGGGATGATCTTCATTTCCTGAACCTAGGTGTCAGTTTTCTTTCCAGGTTAAATATTTCCCTGATTATTTCCTCAAATGTCATGGCTTCCACTTTCTTTCATCTTCTCCTCTGGAACATCTATAATGCAAATATTAGTGTGCTTGATGTTGTCCTAGAGTTCTATTAAATTGTCCACAATTATTTTTATTCCATATTTTTTCTTCAGTTTCAGGGATTTTCACTCAGCCCAGTTCAATTTAGTTGCTCAGTCATGTCCGACTTTTTGTGACCCTCATGGACTGAAGCATGCCAGGCCTCCCTGTCCATCACCAACTCCTGGAGTTTACCCAAACTCATGTTCAGTGAGTAAGGGATGCCATACAACCATCTCATCCTCTGTCGTCCCCTTCTCCTCCAGTTTCACTCTTTCCCAGCATGAGGGTCTTTTCCAATGATTCAGTTCTTCGCATCAGGTGGCCAGAGTATTGGAGTTTCAGCTTCAACAACAGTCCTTCCAATGAACACCTAGGACTGATCTCCTTTAGGATGGACTGGTTGGATATCCTTGCAGTCCAAGGGAC
>NW_011494565.1:482021-482557 GCF_000754665.1 Bison bison bison
CAATATACAACCTTGACATACTCTTTTTCCTATTTGGAACCACTCTATTGTTCCATGTCCAGTTCTAACTGTTGCTTCCTGACCTGCATATAGGTTTCTCAATAGGCAGGTCAGGTGGTCTGGTATTCCTATATCTTTCAGAATTTTCCGCAGTTTGTTTGGATCCACACAGTCAAAGGTTTTGGAATAGTCAATAAAGTAGAAGTAGATGTTTTTTTCTGGAAATCTCTTGCTTTTTCGATGATCCAGCAGATGTTTGCAATTTGATATCTGGTTCCTCTGCCTTTCTAAAACCAGCTTAAACATCTGGAAGCTCACAGTTCATGTACTGTTAAAGCCTGGCTTGGAGATTTTGAGCATTAATTTTTACTAGCATGTGAAATGAGGGCAATTGTGTCCTAGTCTGAATATTCTTTGGCATTGGTTTTCTTTGGAATTGGAATGAAAACTGAATTTTTCCAGTCCAGAGGCCACTGCTGAGTTTTCCAAAGTTGCTGGCATATTGAGCGCAGCACATTCACAGTATCATCTTTGTG
>NW_011494565.1:482657-484380 GCF_000754665.1 Bison bison bison
AAAATCACTGCATATTGTGATTGCAGCCATGAAATTAAAAAGCGCTTACTCCTTTGAAGGAAAGTTATGACCAACCTAGAGAGCATATTCAAAAGCAGAGACATTACTTTGCCAACAAAGGTCCGTCTAGTCAACACTATGGTTTTTCCAGTAGTCATGTATGGATGTGAGAGTTGGATTGTGAAGAAAGCTGAGTGCCGAAGAATTGATGCTTTGGAACTGTGGTTTTGGAGAAGACTTTTGAGAGTCCCTTTGACTTCAAAGTGATCCAACCAGTCCATTCTAAAGGAGATCAGTCCTTGGATGTTCCTTGGAAGGAATGATGCTAAAGCTGAAACTCCAGTACTTTGGCCACCTCATGCAAAGAGACTCTGATGCTGACTCATTGCAAAAGACTCTGATGCTGGGAGGGATTTGGGCAGGAGGAGAAGGGGACGACAGAGGATGAGATGGCTGGATGGCATCACTGACTCGATGGACGTGATTTTGAGTGAACTCTGGGAGTTGGTGATTGACAGGGAGGCCTGGCCTTGTACAATTCATGGGGTTGCAACAAGTCAGACATGACTGAGCCACTGAACTGAACTCAACTGAACTCTCTTTCAATTCACTGATTTGTTCTGTGTCAGTTGACTGTTGAGTTATTTTAGTGTCTTTTTACTTCAGTTTTTGTATTATGTATTTCGTTCTGCTTTATATTCTTTAACTCCTTTTTAAACACATCTAACTTATCACTCTGCTCATCTAATCTTCTCCCAAGTCCTTTGAACATCTTTGCAATCATTACTTTCAGCTCTTATTTTGTAAATTTTCTATCTCTCTTTTAGTTAGTTCTTCTGTTGTTTTGTTTAGTTGCTTCATATGGAACATACCCTTCTTCTGCCTCATTTTGCCTAGTGTGTTTTATTTTTGTTTTATATATTTGGTAGATTGATTACATTTTTTCACTTTAGAGAAATGGTATTTAATAAGAGATATCCAATGCATCTCAGTAGCGCATTCCTGTCTGGTTGCTAGAGCTATATACTCTAGAGCTACTGTCTATGTAGTAGAATGTTTTCCTCACAGTGTCTGCTGCCAAGCTATATTTCCCCAGGGTGAGCTTTAATTGTCTCCCGGTTATCTGCCTGGTTCTCCAAGATAAGCAAGTGAGTTTGACTCTGGCTTCTTTCAAATTACTATTTATTTTCTGGGTCCTGGAACATGTGAGATTTTTGTGTGCACTATTTTTGAGAGTGGAGCCTCTATTTTTCACCCTCTGGTTTCCTTAATATAAGCCCTGCTGGACTTCAAAGTAAATATTCAGGAGGTTCAAATTCCCAGTGTGGACCTTCATCCTGGGGAGCCCAACATGGAGCTCAGACCCATTGTTCCTTAAGAAGAACCTCTGCGATTGTAATTATCCTCCCATTTATTGATTGCCTGTTAGGGATGTGGGTCTTCAGTCAGTTCAGTTCAGTCACTCAGTCGTGTCTGACTCTTTGCGACCCCATGAATCGCAGCACGCCAGACCTCCCTGTTCATCACCAACTTCCAGAGTTCACTCACACTCACGTCCATCAAGTCAGTGATGCCATCCAGCCATCTCATCCTCTGTCGTCCCCTTCTCCTCCTGCCCCCAATCCCTCCCAGCATCAGAGTCTTTTCCAATGAGTCAACTCTTCGCATGAGCTGGCCAAAGTACTGGAGTTTCAGCTTTAGCATCATTCCTTCCAAAGAAATC
>NW_011494565.1:484480-484806 GCF_000754665.1 Bison bison bison
GAACTGAACTGAACTGAACTTACATCATGAGGCTCTTAAGTTCTTCAGTTTCTGCCATAAGGGTAGTGTCATCTGCATATCTGAGGTTATTGATATCTCTCCCGGCTATCTTGATTCTAGCTTGTGTTTCATCCAGCCCAGTGTTTCCCATGATATACTCTGCATATAAGTTAAATAAACAGGGTGACAATATACAACCTTGACATACTCTTTTTCCTATTTGGAACCACTCTATTGTTCCATGTCCAGTTCTAACTGTTGCTTCCTGACCTGCATATAGGTTTCTCAATAGGCAGGTCAGGTGGTCTGGTATTCCTATATCTTTC
>NW_011494565.1:484906-485545 GCF_000754665.1 Bison bison bison
AGTCCAAGGGACTCTCAAGAGTCTTCTCCAACACCACAGTTCAAAAGCATCAATTCTTCAGTGCTCAGCCTTCTTCACAGTCCAACTCTCACATCCATACATGACCACAGGAAAACCTAGCCTTGACTAGACGGACCTTTGTTGGCAAAGTAATGTCTCTGCTTTTCAATATGCTATCTAGGTTGGTCATAACTTTTCTTCCAAGGAGTAAGCGTCTTTTAATTTCATGGCTGCAGTCACCATCTGCAGTTATTTTGGAGCCCCCAAATATAAAGTCTGACACTGTTTCCACTGTTTCCCCATCTATTTCCCATGAAGTGATGGGACCAGATGCCATGATCTTCGTTTTCTGAATGTTGAGTTTTAAGCCAACTTTTTCACTCTCCTCTTTCACTTTCATCAAGAGGCTTTTTAGTTCCTCTTCACTTTCTCCCATAAGCGTGGTGTCATCTGCATATCTGAGGTTATTGATATTTCTCCTGGCAATCTTGATTCCAGCTTGTGCATCTTCCAGCCCAGCATTTCTCATGATGTACTCTGCATATAAGTTAAATAAACAGGGTGACAATATATAGCCTTGATGTACTCCTTTTCCTATTTGGAACCAGTCTGTTGTTCCATGTCCAGTTCTATACCTTA
>NW_011494565.1:485645-486120 GCF_000754665.1 Bison bison bison
ATTGTGTTAGTTTTGCCAAATATCGAAATGAATCCGCCACAGGTATACATGTGTTCCACATCCTGAACCCTCCTCCCTCCTCCCTCCCCATACCATCCCTCTGGGTCATCCCAGTGCACCAGCCCCAAGCATCCAGTATCGCGCATCGAACCTGGACTGGCGATATTATACATGCTTCAGTGCCATTCTCCCAAATCTTCCCACCCTCTCCCTCTCCCACAGAGACCATAAGACTGTTCAATACATCAGTGTCTCTTTTGCTGTCTCATACACAGAGTTATTGTTACCATCTTTCTAAATTCCATATATATGCGTTAGTATACTGTATTGGTGTTTTTCTTTCTGGTCTTACTTCACTCTGTATAATAGGCTCCTAGTTTCATCCACCTCATTAGAACTGATTCAAATGTATTCTTTTTAATGGCTGAGTAATACTCCATTGTGTATATGTACCACAGTCTTTCTTATCCTATTC
>NW_011494565.1:487872-488653 GCF_000754665.1 Bison bison bison
GTGAAATGGTACCTCATAGTGGTTTTGATTTGCATTTCTCTGATAATGAGTGATGTTGAGCATCTTTTCATGTGTTTGTTAGCCATCTGTATGTCTTCTTTGGAGAAATGTCTATTTAGTTCTTTGGCCCATTTTTTGATTGGGTCATTTATTTTTCTGGAGTTGAGCTATAGGAATTGCTTGTATATTTTTGAGATTAGTTGTTTGTCTGTTGCTTCATTTGCTATTATTTTCTCCCATTCTGAAGGCTGCCTTTTCACCTTGCTAATAGTTTCCTTTGTTGTGCAGAAGCTTTTAAGGTTAATTAGGTCCCATTTGTTTATTTTTGCTTTTATTTCCAATATTCTGAGAGGTGGGTCAAAGAGGATCCTGCTGTGATGTATGTCAGAGAGTGTTTTGCCTATGTTCTCCTCTAGGAGTTTTATAGTTTCTGGTCTTACGTTTAGATCTTTAATCTATTTTGAGTTTATTTTCGTATATGGTGTTAGAAAGTGTTCTAGTTTCGTTCTTTTACAAGTGGTTGACCAGTTTTCCCAGCACCACGTGTTAAAGAGATTGTCTTTAATCCACTGTATATTCTTGCCTCCTTTGTCAAAGATAAGGTGTCCATATGTGCGTGGATTTATCTCTGGGCTTTCTATTTTGTTCCATTGATCTATATTTCTGTCTTTGTGCCAGTACCATACTGTCTTGATGACTGTGGCTTTGTAGTAGAGCCTGAAGTCAGGTAGGTTGATTCCTCCAGTTCCATTCTTCTTTCTCAAGATTGCTTTGGCTATTC
>NW_011494565.1:489394-489934 GCF_000754665.1 Bison bison bison
ATAGGGATTGCACTGAATGTATAAATTGCTTTGGGTAGTATACTCATTTTCACTATATTGATTCTTCCATCCATGAACATGGTATATTTCTCCATCTATTAGTGTCCTCTTTGATTTCTTTCACCAGTGTTTTATAGTTTTCTACATATAGGTCTTTAGATTCTTTAGGTAGATATATTCCTAAGTATTTTATTCTTTCCGTTGCAATGGTGAATGGAATTGTTTCCTTAATTTCTCTTTCTGTTTTCTCATTATTAGTGTATAGGCATGCAAGGGATTTCTGCGTGTTGATTTTATATCCTGCAACTTTACTATAATCACTGATTATCTCTAGTAATTTTCTGGTGGAATCTTTAGGGTTTTCTATGTAGAGGATCATGTCATCTGCAAATACTGAGAGTTTTACTTCTTCTTTTCCAATTTGGATTCCTTTTATTTCTTTTTCTGCTCTGATTGCTGTGGCCAAAACTTCCAAAACTATGTTGAATAGTAATGGTGAAAGTGGGCACCCTTGTCTTGTTCCTGACTTTAGAGGAAATG
>NW_011494565.1:490034-490224 GCF_000754665.1 Bison bison bison
CATAAACGGGTGTTGAATTTTGTCAAAGGCTTTCTCTGCATCTATTGAGATAATCATATGGTTTTTGTTTTTCAATTTGTTAATGTGGTGTATTACACTGAATGATTTGCGGATATTGAAGAATCCTTGTATCCCTGGGATAAAGCCCACTTGGTCATGGTGTATGATCTTTTTAATGTGTTGTTGGATT
>NW_011494566.1:0-514 GCF_000754665.1 Bison bison bison
TCACCCAAGTCCAAGAAACCCAGAGAGTACCAAACAGGATAAACCCAAGGAGAAACACCCCAAGACACATATTAATCAAATTAACAAAGATCAAACACAAAGAACAAATATTAAAAGCAGCAAGGGAAAAACAACAAATAACACACAAGGGAATTCCCATAAGGATTACAGCTGATCTTTCAATAGAAACTCTGCAAGCCAGGAGGGAATGGCAAGACATACTTAAAATGATGAAAGAAAATAACCTACAGCCCAGATTATTGTACCCAGCAAGGATCTCATTCAAGTATGAAGGAGAAATCAAAAGCTTTTCAGACAAGCAAAAGCTGAGAGAATTCTGCACCACCAAACCAGCTCTCCAACAAATACTAAAGGATTTTCTCTAGACAGAAAACACAAAAACGGTGTATAAATTCGAACCCAAAACAATAAAGTAAATGGCAACGGGAACATACTTATCAGTAATTACATTAAATGTAAATGGGTTGAATGCCCCAACCAAAAGACAAAGACT
>NW_011494566.1:3787-12812 GCF_000754665.1 Bison bison bison
GGAAACGAGTTGCCAGTCCAGGTTCGATGCATGACGCTGGATGCTTGGGGCTGGTGTACTGGGACGGCCCAGAGGGATGGTATGGGGAGGGAGGAGGGAGGAGGGTTCGGGATGGGGAACACATGTATACCTGTGGCGGATTCATTTTGATATTTGGCAAAACTAATACAATTATGTAAAGTTTAAAAATAAAATAAAATTAGAGGAAAAATGCCATCATCAAAAAAAATAAATAAATAAATAAAGTATCTAGATCAATAATGTTAAATACAGTACAAATATTTTTCTTGCTTGTTCTTTTGCCTTTTAATTTTATTTATGGTATTTGTAGATGATCATATTGATTTCTTTCTCTGCTTTTATATTTTAGAAGTTTGTTACCAGGTCAACATGATTTTAAGCATTTGTTTTGTTTTTAAAACTTTTTATTTTGTATTGGGGTATGTAGGATTAACAATGTTGTGATAGTTTCAGGCGAACAGCGAATATATTTCTTTGGCTGAGTCCCTTTACTGTATTCAAGCTTTTTGTCTATGCCTGTCTCTACTAACTGACTATGACTCCCTAAAGAGGAGAGGCCACACTTTATTCATTTTTATATTTTCCATGATACACTGCTGCTGCTAAGACACTTCAGTCATGTCCAACTCTTTGCGACCCCATGGACTGTAGCTCACCAGGCTCCTCTGTCCATGGGATTCTCCAGGCAAGAATACTGGAGTGAGTTGCTGTTTCCTTCTCCAGAGGATCTTCCTGACCCAGGAACTGAACCTAGGTCTCCCTCAATGCAGGCAGATTTTTTACCATCTGAGCCACCAGGGAAGACTTTTTCCCATGATACATAGCACCCACCAAAAGTCAGAATTTAAGAGCTGTGTGGAACTGAATTTTTACGTGTCTTGCTGAAAGTTGTTCCTTGCTGATCAATGAGAAATAACTAAAAGCAGATAACTTAAGTGCTAAATGAAAGGAAAATTGGTAAGTAGAATTTCATTTTAGGCAAAACTTAAGAAATTGTCCATTTCTCTTAATGATAGAAAACCAAATGTCCCATGTCCAGAGACCTGAGACTTTAGACCCATAGGCACTGGGTTTATGGCCAGAGAAGTTCTAATTTCTGGAAGTACTTGTTGAGATTTGTCTTTGATGAGTTACTCCACAACACTATAAATATTGCAGATAAAAATCATAGTTTATGTATCAAGGAAAATGCAAAAGGTGGTATATCTAGTTTAACAAAGCAGATTAATCTCCTGGGGGAATTGAACATAACACACTCAAAAGTGTATTTTTAAATTTCCTCCGGTATTTTCTGACCCACAGCCTGTCACTTTTACATAAATGTTAGCACAAGGCTATTTTCTGAGAGTCAAACTTTAAACAAAAGTAACCATGCATCCATTCGGAGATGAAAAATCATGTAGTCCCTCATGATAAAAATGTGTTTCTGTCCTAAAAGAAAATTGTTGCAGTAATTGAAAATTCCTAAAGTCAATGGAAAGTGTTTCTTTCTAAGAAGTGGTTCTAACTTCATAGAAATAAAAGGTACTGAGGTCAGAGTGAGCAGATTCTGTGATTCAAAACGTCAACTACAAATTGGCACTTGCCATAGGCACTTGCCATCTACCTCTACAAGGATTAAATCAGGTGCTACTGCAGCTGCTGACTTTCAGAACCCCCTGAAAGGAGTTCAGGGTGGAGAACAGAAATGAGGCACTCTGTGCCCTGGGAGAAACTGGCAGAACAGGTCTTCAGATAATTAGATATTTTCAGGAGCTGATTTTATGAGCCCAATTCTTGTATCTTTTCATATCTAAAAAATGCACTAAAATCCTTCGTGGTGAGGTCTGCTCTTTATGACTGGCAGTTACCTTTGTGAAACTAGCAGAAACCTGCAAAAAATATGTGCTTGAACTGTACTCCTTCTTCACCAAAATCACACATGTGCTGACTGACCTTCCCCCCACCTCTTTGGAGCAGTTTCTCAGAACATCAAGATACTGTCTCCTGGACTACAAGCCTCATTTTGCCCCAGATAAAACTTTACTCACAATTCTCACGTTTTGCATTTTTTTATGTCAACAAAAACATATATCTAAGCAGGAAATGTGCTAGACTTGGGAAACACCCAGCAAAGAGTTGTCTGCAGGCTGGTAGGCCCCTATTCTCCAATCAGGCTAAAGAGTAGATTTCAGCAACCCACTTGACAATTCTGATTGAGATGAGGTTGCAGACTGCAATGGGTCAAGAAAATCTAAGGGCTAGTTACCTTGACTACAAAAATGCTAAAAAGCAGGGACCAAAGAGCAGGAAGTTGGCAGAGAATAAGAAAACTTGATAACCAAGCACAGAAGACGGTAAAATGTGGCTGTGACAGCAATTAGCTGTCCAGGTTATAGTCTCAGATTGAATTGGAAACAATCGCAAAGATTGCCCTATACAAACACAAGGCACCAGAGGCTCTCCCATAGGCTGCTGTTGTGTTTTGTTCTGTAATTGCAAGTAGAAGCTCTGTTTGAGCATATTTACTATAGAATAGAATCACAGAATGTGATAGATCACTTTAAATACCTCCCACCCCTCTCGCCCCCCAATAGAACCACTAAGACATCACACACAAGGAAGCTGACATCCAAAGAGTGATGGTGCCTGTCCTTTGGCTGAGTAATTTTGCAGTTGAGATAAGGTATGCCAAAACCTGTGAGTTCAGTTCCTCTAGAGACAGGCTAGTACAGCTGTTAAATGATCCAAAGATGAAACCAGAAAGAGCTGGTTGGTAATTCTGACACTGACACTCTTTAACTGTGTGAACTCAAATAAATCATTGAGCCTCAGTTACTGCATATGTAAAATGAAATTAATACCTTGCTTCAAAGACAGAATTGAGTATTAAATAAAATTTTATTATAAAATTATTATTGTAAAATGCTTAGCACATTGCTTAGCACATAATATACTACTATTATTACTACTACTTTTTAACCACGTAACACTTCACTAGCTCAGCTGGGTTCCCAACACTACTAGGCAAACTATTCATTTGTCCTTGGTCAGTCTTCTTTCCTGTTCCTCAAAGAGACACTTCTAAACCTTCCTTATCAGTCAATTTATCAGTCCCCCTGTGTTCCTTCCACCTTACTCAAGGTTAAACTTATTTGAGATAACAATATAAGGATGGAAAATATTTTATTATCCTGGATAAGCTTCCTCATTCATTCCATTCAGTGCAGCCGTGAAATATTATATGCCAGGTACCATATATATGATCCCCACCCATAGGTGATTTCTAGCAGAGGATGAGAACTAGACAAGTTTGTAGACTAAAATATAAGTACAAGAAAATAAGTGTATATAAGACACACAGAATCCTATGGCAGCGGACGTGGGCATATGAAACAATGTTCAACATCTAATCATCCTAACCAAATCCTAACCAAAACCACCATGAGATGTCACTTCACATCCATAAAGATGGCTGTTATCAAAAATAACTATTAAAAAAGTAAGAGATAAGTGTTGATGAGTAAGTGGAACAACTGCAATCTTTGCACCTCAGTAGGAATGCAAAATGGTGCAACTACTATTGAAAACAGTATAAAGGTTCCTCAAAAAATTAAAACTAAATTTACCATATGATCTAACAATTCTATTTTTGGATATTTCTTTAAAAGATTTTAAATCAAGATCTCAAAGAGATATTAGCATTTCTATGTTTATTATAGCATTATTCACAATAGCCAACATATATATGGTAACAACCTATATGTCCATCAATAGACAAATGGATAAAGAAACTGTGGTATGTATATATAATGGAATACTATTCAGAGTTTAAAAAGAAGGAAATCTACAGCATGCATCACATGGTTGAACCTTGAGAACATTATGCAGAGTGAAATAAGCCAGTCACAGGAAGACAAATATAGCATGATTCTATTAAAAGAAGTATCTAAACTTGTCAAATAGAGAAACAAGTTGAGTGACTCCTATACATCAGACAATTGAGAAAATACTCACATTACAATGGGTAGAAAAGGCTGAGATACTCTCACCATGAATCCCATCCTTGGCCCAGCACCATATAACTGGGAAGGAACCCCTAACTCGTAAGCTTCTCCTTGAGAAGTGAAGAGTTTAGAGCACATATCTAGCACCCCAGTTTTTAAGGCTGCCACCTGAGGATCAGGTCCCCAAATCACACAGCTCTGAAAGTCAGCAGGGCTTGAATTCATGATACCCACAAGAATTTAGCAAACAAAGAAGCAGTTGTTAACAGGCACATAAGCACTTGCTGAAGCTTTTCCCTAGGACTCTGTGCAGAGCAAACAGGTAACATGTCTCATCTGCCTGTCTTTTCCTGGAAAAGATTTTACTGCATACTCTACAAGGTTCTAATCAGCATGCAACTATTGCTGACTGTATCCTTCATGTCTGGAGACTGACAGGTCTTGGCACACCCTCAATTACTGGAAGCCACTAAGAACAAAGACAGTGGCCTGACAATCACAAAGGTTTGAGAGGCAACCATGACCTTGAGAGGCTGATTGATGAGATTTATCTCCTACACAAAACCCGTCTCTCCAGATCAGAAGAGGTGGCTGTTTGTCTACTGTGCAAAAACCAACACAGAGCATCAAAGGAAATGAAGTAAAGGGGAATACGTTACAAATAAAAGAACAAGATAAATCTCCAGAACCAATCTTAATGAAACATTTATCAGATAAAGACTTCAAAATAAAGGTCACAAAGATGTTTACCATGTTCAGAAGAGCAACGCGTTAACAAAGTAAGAGTTTAAACAAAGTGATAGAAAGGTTTGTGAAAGTAGTCAACAGAAATCCTAGAGCCAAAGGATACTGTAAATGAACTGAAAAATTAAACAGAGGTGTTCAGTAAACTGTATCAGGAGGAAGAAAGGGTCAATAAACTCAAAGACAGAGCAGAAGCAAAAAGAAAAGAACAAAAGGGAATGAAGATAGGTTAGGACTTATGGGACACAGTCAAGGGGACCAATGTTCACAGAGGGAGAAGAGAGAGAAAAGGACAGAAAGTCCATTTGAAGAAACGATGGCTTAAAACTTTCCTAACAATGGGGGGGAAAGACATCTAGATACAGGAAGTCCAAAGAGAACCAAACTAAAAGACTCCAAGAGATCACATGGAGACACATTATAATTAAAGTGTAAACAGTTAAAGACAAAAGGAGAAACTTAAAAGCAAAAGTAAGAAAAAAGTACCTTGCTATATATAAGGAAATGCCCATATAATTTTTACAGATTTTTTTCATCAGGCAAACTGCAATCCAGAAGAGTGGGATAGTATATTCAAAAAACCTGACAACCAAGAATACTCTACCTGGGTAAACTGTTCCTTCAGAAATGAAGATGACATAAAGAGATTCCCAGACAAATAAAAGCTGAAGGACTTCATCACTACTAGACTGGTCTTATGAGAAATGTTAAAGGAACATTCTTCAAGTTGAAATGAGAGAATGCTTAGTAACACGAAAATAAGGCAAAATAGAAAACTCATTGGTAAATGTAAATGTATAATTGAATTTAAAATACTTTAATATTGCAATTCTGTTGAGTGGTTAAGACTTTGCCTTCCAACGCAGGAGATGCAGGTTCCATACCTGGTCAGAGAGCTAAGATCCCACATGTCTCAGAGCCAAAAAATCAAATCATAAAACAGAAGCAATACTGTAACAAATTAAGTAAAGAGTCTTTTAAATAATCATTTGCAACTCTAGTTTAAAGACTAAAATACGAAGCACCAAAAATACATAACTACAATATGTATGGCCAGGAGAAATATCAACAACCTCAGATATGCCACTTTAAAGGCAGAAAGCGAAGAGGAACTAAAGAGCCTCTTGATGAAGGTGAAAGAGAAGAGTGAAAAAGCAAGCTTAAAACTCAACATTCAAAAAATTAAGATCATGGCATCTGGTCCTATCACTTCATGGCAAATAGATGGGGGGGAAAGTGGAAACAGTGACAGACTTTATTTTCTTGGGCTCCAAAATCACTGTGGACAGTGGATGCAGCCGTGAAATTAAAAGATGTTTGCTCCTTGGGAGGAAAGCTATGACAAATCAAGACAACATATTAAAAAGCAGAGGCATCACTTTGCTGACAAAGGTCCATGTAGTCAAAGGTATGGTTTTCCCAGTAGTCATGTATGGCTATGAGAGTTGAACCATAATGAAGGCTGAGTGCCAAATACTTGATGTTTTCAAACTGTGGTGCTAGAGAAGACTCTTGAGATTCCCTTGGACAGCAAGGAGATCAAGCTAGTCAATCCTAAAGGACATCAACCCTGAAAGTTAATTGGAAGGACAGATGCTGAAACTGAAGCTCTAATACTTGGCCACCTGATGTGAAGAGCCGATTCACTGGAAAAGACCATGATTCTGAGGGAAAGTGAGGGCAAGAGGAGAAGGGGGCGACAGAGGAAAAGATGGTTGGATAGCATTACTGAGTCAATGGACTTGAGTTTGAACAAACTCAGAGAGATAGTGAAGGACGGGGAAAGCCCGGTGTGCTACAGCTCATAGAGTCTCAGAGAGTCGGACACAACTTGGTGACTGAATAACAACTACAGTAATATGTTAATGGATACACAATATAAAAAGATGTAAATCATGACATCAAAATCATCAAATGCATGAGGGGAAGAGGGAAAATGTAGAAGAGATAAAAAATGCTGGTGAGGATATGGAGAAAAAGGAATCCTTGTAGACTCTCAGAGGGAATGTAAATCGGTAAATACTATTATGGAAATAGTAAAGAGGTCCCTCAGAAATTAAAATAGAGCTACCATATGATCTAACAATCTCACTTCTGGGTACATAGTCAAAGAGATTGGCATCAGTATCTCATTAAAATGGCTGCATTCCCCTGTTCATGTCCATTGCAGCATTATTCACAATAGTCAAGGTATGAAAACAGCTTAAGTGTCCATCAACAGGTGAATGAATAAATAAAATGTGATATATATATATATATATACACACACACACAATGGAATATAATTCATCCTTTAAAGAGAAGGCAATCCTGACATTTGTGACAAGTGGATGAACCTATAGGGTATTATGCAAAGTAAAATTAAGACACATAGAGAAAGACAAATACTGCATGATATCACTTATATGTAGAAATCCTTTCATAATGTATATGTATATCAAATCATCACATTGCACACTTTAAAGATATAATTTTATTTGTCATATATTCCTCAATGAAGCTGCAAAAAGAAAAGTAGATTTTATGTTAATTGTTCTTACCAGAATAAAAGAAAATGTTTAAAAAAGAATAGTGAACTACATGTTGCAAATCTTTGTTTTAAAAGTTACAGTACTTAGGAGAAAGGAGAGGAAGGAATTAGAAGAAATTTCATGAAGGTGGCCCGTGAGATTATTCTGAAAGATTAAAAAAGCTTGACAGATAGAATCCAGCCTAGGATGGGGCAAAGGACTAACATGAGCCAAGTTAGAGAATCAGAAATGTCCAGGGAATGGGGGGAACAACGATCCTCCTGATTTTCTGGGAATATGAAAATCAGTTCAGTTCAGTTCAGCCAGTCAGTTGTGTCTGACTCTTTGCGACCCCATGGACTGCAGCACACCAGGCCTCCCTGTCTATCACCAACTCCTGGAGTTTATTCAAACTTATGTTCATTGAGTTGGCAATGCCATCCAACCATCTCATCCTCTGTCATCCCCTTCTCCTCCTGCCCTCAATCTTTCCCAGCATCAGGGTCTTTTCCAATGAGTTGGCTCTTCGCATCAGGTGGCCAAAGTATTGGAACTTAAGCTTCAACATCAGTCCTTCCATGAACACCCAGGACTGATCTCCTTTAGGATGGATTGGTTGCGTCTCTTTGCAGTCCAAGGGACTCTCAAGAGTCTTCTCCAACACACAGTTCAAAAGCATCAATTCTTCGGTGCTCATCTTTCTTTACAGTCCAACTCTCACATCCATACATGACCACTGGAAAAACCATAGCCTTGATTAGATAGACCTTTGTTAGCAAGTAATGTCTCTGCTTTTGAATATGCTGTCTAGGTTGGTCATAACTTTCCTTCCAAGGATTAAACATCTTTCAATTTCATGGCTGCAATCACCATCTGCAGTGGTTTTGGAGCCCAAAAAAGTAAAGTCTGACACTGTTTCCACTGTTTCCCTTCCTAATTACCATGAAGTGATGGGACCAGATACCATGATCTTAGTTTTCTGAATGTTGAACTTTAAGCCAACTTTTTCACTCTCCTCTTTCACTTTCATCAAGAGGCTTTTTAGTTCCTCTTCACTTTCTGCCATAAAGGTGGTGTCATCTGCATATCTAAGGTTATTGATATTTCTCCAGGCAATCTTGATTCCAGCTTGTGCTTCTTCCAGCCCAGCATTTCTCATGATGTACTCTGCATATAAGTTAAATAAGCAGGGTGACAATATACAGCCTTGACATACTCCTTTTCCTGTTTGGAACCAGTCTGTTGTTCCATGTCCAGATCTAACTGTGGCTTCCTGACCTGCATATTCCCATAGTCTGGTATTCCCACCTTTTGAAGAATTTCCCACAGTTTATTGTGATCCACACAGTCAAAGGCTTTGGCATAGTCAATAAAGCAAAAATAGATATTTTTCTGGAACTCTCTTGCTTTTTTGATGATCCAGCTGATGTTGGCAATTTTATCTCTGGTTCTTCTGCCTTTTCTAAAACCAGCTTGAACATCTGGAAGTTCACGGTTCATGTATTGCCAAAGCCTGGCTCAGAGAATTTTGAGCATTACTTTGCTAGCATGTGAGATGAGTGCAACTATACGATAGTTTGAGCATTCTTTGGCATTGCCTTTCTTTGGGATTGGAATGAAAACTGACCTTTTCCAGTCCTGTGGCCACTGCTGAGTTTTCCAGATTTGCTGGCATATTGAGTGCAGCACTTTCACAGCATCATCTTTCAGGATTTGGAATAGCTCAACTGGAATTCCATCACCTCCACTAGCTTTGTTCATAGT
>NW_011494566.1:12912-33552 GCF_000754665.1 Bison bison bison
TGCATGAAATGTTCCCTTGGTATCTCTAACTTTCTTGAAGAGATCTCTAGTCTTTCCCATTCTATTGTTTTCCTCTATTTCTTTGTACTGATCACTAAGGAAGACTTTCTTTTCTCTCCTTGCTGTTCTTTGGAACCCTGCATTCAAATGGATATATCTTTCCTTTTTTCCTTTGCTTTTCACTTCTCTTCTTTTCACAGCTATTTGTAAGGCCTCCTCAGAAACCCATTTTGCTTTTTTGCATTTCTTTTTCTTGGAGATTGTCTTGATTCCTGTCTCCTGTACAATGTCACGAACCTCTGTCCATAGTTCATCAGGTACTCTGTCTATCAGATATAGTCCCTTAAATCTATTTCTCATCTCCACTGTATAATCATAAGGGATTTGATTTAGGTCATACCTGAATTCTCTAGTGGTCTTCCCTACTTTCTTCATGTCTGAATTTAGCAAAAGGAATTCACGATCTGAGCCACAGTCAGCTCCTGGTCTTGTTTTTGCTGACTGTATAGAGCTTCTCCATCTTCAGTTGCAAAGAATATAATCAATCTGATTTTGGTGTTAATATGAAAATAATAAGACATAAATTACCTATGAAGGTAATTTGAGGCCATTTAAGAGGGCTTTCAATAAGATGCTAAAGAATTTGTATCCATCTGCATAGGCACTCAGGCTTCCCAGGTTCTTTACCAGGAGCTAGTGGTAAAAGAGCCTGCCTGCCAATACAGGAGACCTAAGAAGTGTGGGTTCGATCCCTGGGTCAGGAAGATCCCCTGGAGGAAGGCATGGCAACCTACCCCAGTATTCTTGCCTGGAGAATCCCATGGACAGAGGAGCCTGGTGGGCTGCAGTACAGAGAGTCGCAAAGAGTCAGACATGACTGAAGCAACTTAGCATACACAGCACACTCACATAGGCACTCAGGACTGCTGAAGGTTTTTGAGGTTAGCATGGATGATCAGAGCTGAGAGGAAAGTTTGATAGAGTTGTCGATGCCAGAGCTGAGGGAGAAAGATCTGGAAGGAGGGAATACCATCAGGAAGGAACATGTGCAGAAGGCCAGTGAGCAACTTACATTTCATGAGACTAACTCCTGAGGTGCAGTTGCTGCCAACAACAGAACTGTTAACAGCTGACAGAATTGTAATAGTTATAGGAAGATGCAAATTCCCATGACACTTTACAGTTAGTTATTAAGTACTTAATTAGTAGGTACTAAATGCTTAGTGCTATGATAAATCCAAAGAAAGGGGATATTCACTTGAAAATAAAATTGGAAGCAGTATACAACGAAACAATATTAATATATCATATACTTAATTATAGGAATCATGCTATATTAGATCAGTTTATCTGTCAAGAAGGTGAGAGCCAGGGGACTTTCCTGTCAGTCCAGTGGCCAAGACTCTGTACTCCCAATGTAGGGGGCCCAGGGTTCAATCCCTGACTAGGGAACTAGACTTCACATGCTGCAACTAAGAGTTTATGTGACACAACTAAAGATCCGTTTTGCCACAATGAAGGTAGATCTCACTTGCTACAACCAACACCCAGTGCAGCCAAGCAAATAAACTTTTTTTTCTTAAAAAAAAAAAAAAGAAATGTAATAGCCAGTTTTGTGACTTTTGGTAGTCTAAGAATAGGACTACAATGTACATGGTTGGTAAGAAAATTATAATAAAAGTCATGACAGCTGTAGATAGATTACATATTATGTCATGCAAACATTCACAAGTAAAGACTGGTTGAACAGCTGAATTAATTAAATACCCAAAATAAGAAGTCGTCTTCAGAGAGGAAATTTATGACTCAATCTTGCTGTGAAACATCATTTGACCATTTAACAAATACTTATTAACCATCTACTTTGTACAAGGCACTGTGCTGAGTTCATTCCTGGTATACATGAATGAACAAAGCAAATACCCCTGTAGTTTTGAGGTTCACATTCTAGCAGAAGAAAGAGAAAGACGACAAGCATAATAGGTAGCATAGTATGTTAGAGGTTGGCAAGTGCTAATAAAAAAAAAAAAAAAGAGTAAAACCTGGTTCAAAATTGGAAAAGGAGTACATCAAGGTTGTATATTGCTGCCCCGCTTATTTAACTTATATGCAGAGCATATCATGCGAAATGACAGGCTGGATGACTCACAAGCTGGAATAAAGATTGCTGGGAGAAATATCAACAATCTCAGATATGCACATGATACCACTCTCATGGCAAAAAGTGAAGAGAAACTAAAGAGCCTCTTGATGAAGGTGAAAGAGGAGAGTGAAAAAAGCAGGCTTAAAACTCAACATTCAAAAAATGAAAATCATGGCAAATAGATGGGGAAAAATGGAAACAGTGACAGATTTTATTTTCTTGGGCTCCAAAATCACTGCAGATGATGACTGCAGGCATGAAATTAAAAGATGCTTACTCCTTGGAAGAAAAGCTATAACAAACCTAGACAGCATATTGACAAGCAGAGACATCACTTGCTGACAAAGGTCTGTATAGTCAAAGGTATGGTTTTTCCAGTAGTCATGTACAGATGTGAGAGGTGGACCATAAAGAAGGCTGAGCGCTGAAGAATTGATGTTTTTGAACTGGGGTTGGAGAAGACTCTTGAGAGTCTCTTGAACAGCAAGGAGATCAAACCAGTCAATCCTAAAGGAAATCAACCCTGAATATTCACTGGAAAGACTGATGCTGAAGCTGAAGCTCCAATACTTTGGTCCCTTGATGGGAAGAGCTGACTCAGTAGAAAAGACCTTGACGCAGGGAAAGATTGAGGGCAAGAGGAGAAGGGGGCAACAGAGGATGAGATGGATGGATTGCATCACTGACTCAATGGACATGAGTTTGAGCAAACTCTGGGAGATAGTGAAGGACAGGGAATCCTGGCATGCTGCAGTCCATGGGGTCACAAAGAGTTGGACACCACTTAGAACAACAAGAAGATATGGAAGTGTAGAGTGTTGCAGTTTTAAATAGAGTAGTTCAGGGTGGGTGCCCTTAGGAAGATAATATTTGAAGAATATTTTACTAAAAGATCACTGGTAAAGACTGTTTAAAAAAAAAAAAAAAAAACTAACCACAATACCAAAGAGTTTATCATTTGAGGTTCTTGAAAATACCAGATTCCAAACTTCTGGGCTTCTTGAGTAAAAGCAATGGGAAAGAACAGCTGAAATTGTAGATACACGTATTGCAGTGGTACTGAGAAGCAGTGCAGAACCAGAACAGAAAAGAGCAGAGGTGGAGACCAGGTACTACCTAGTGCCTATTGATCTTATTCGCCACCTAGTTTTCACTCTCACCCCCTAAACTTGCTGTTTGCACCGTGTGAGTGGCCTATTCTGTAGTGTATTCCCAGATCTTAGTTCAAAATAATCAAATCTTTTAGACTTGAGTTTTGTTGTTAATCAAAATTCCTAAACTCAACTCACCGTAGTCAGCAAGGGCTTTTTAATCCAGGGCTTACAGCAGAGCAAAGGGCATAGTTTTCTGAGAGATTAAAGGTTTATACATTATGCAAGTTGGTAAAGATGTGTGTAGGGGTTCAAGTGCAGAAAATCACACAGTACAAATCCCCAAGAGACCCAAGAATACAAGGATGCATCTATTATAGAATTAGCCAGCAATTAGCTTGATACACATCAGTCAATGTGCAGAAACTAAATGGAAAAGTAGCCAAAGTCCTCCTAGTACAGGATCTACATCAGCCAACAGAGAACAGGGGAAATGTTAATAGATCTGGGAAGACATAATGTGGCAACCTCAGAGACTGTATCTCTAATTATAATTCACACTCAAGTTGAGTTTTATTGGCAATGTTTTTAAACAAAGAGAAATTTAGTGAAAATCAGAGACAGAGGGGAAAAGGTTTATACAAAAAGACTTATACGAAATTGCTTTCCTCTTACATTTTCATGGGAATGGAGCCTTTCAGGCATCCTAAAGAGCTGGAGGATGAAGCTACTGTTAAGCAACCCAGTGCTGCACTTGGACATGTTCCAAAAAAATACAAGTTGTTTTTAAATGACATCTAATCTTTGGGCAGATCTATCCAAAATACTTCAGCTAGAACTCGATGACTTGATATAATTAAACCATCTCTGATGAGATAAATTGAAGGACTCAGAGGAAAGATAAAGGACCACACACAAAGCCACCTTTCAGCTTAAACCCCACTTTGTTTTGCTTGGTAACTTCACAATGCCAAGTGGTTTTTTTAAAAAAGGGCTATTTTTAAACAGGGAGAAGTTTCTCCAAGCTGAGTGGGCTGGAGAATGGGAGGAACAGCCCAAGTAGCACATGTCTCCAGAACGGCCTTTTAAAAATATAAATCAGATAATGTCTCTTAACAGCTCCTAACAGCCTTTCTTCCATATAATCAAATCCCAACTCCTTACAGTGGCCTACAGGCCTGCACAGCCAACTTTTTCTTCCTCTCCCTTGCTCACTTCACCTCTAGTAAGTTGGCTTCTTCCTAATCTCAGATACACTAAACTCCTTCCCACCCCAGGACCTTTGCACATTCTTCCCTCAGCCTGGTTCACCCCTCTACCCCCTCCCTTCTTCATGTGTCTCATTCCTTATCATTGGGATCTGCCCAAAAGTTGTCTTTTCTGGGAGATTCTGCTTTACTTTCATATCTAAATACCAGCTTCCCCTCCCTCCTCCAATACACACACTCTCTAACCCATCCTTGTTTTATTTTTGTAGCACTTATCTCTATCTGAAATTAGATGGTCTCTTTTTTACATCCTTACTATTAATACAATGTACACAGAAGTCAAAGAGTCATATGACCCTTGAAAACCTAGGAAATAATGAGTGTTAAGTACCCAAAGAGAGAACAGCAAAGATGGGTTAAAGGAAAATATAGATTAATTTAAAATAGTCACTTACTTAAAACAGAAAAAGAAAACACATTTTAGAAGCTATAGACATGTCCTGAAGGAAGTACATATAGAGAACAAAAATTGAATGGTCAGAAAAGGAAAAGTTATTCATGAGTATATGGAAGATTTTCTTTCTATTCACTCTAACTGGGATTTTCAATTTACATAGAAGTGGAAGCTATTGATGCCTAAATAAATTATTTAGTTGAAAAGGAGAAGTAAAAATAAGCAGGAGTCCACCGATCAGATAGAGAAGTTTAAAAGTCTAGTAATATGCAATACTGCAAAATATTAAGTATAATAATATTCAGATTTGTCAAGTTGAATAAAATCTAGTATCCAGCACTCTCGTATACTGTTGGTTCAAAACCTTGTGAATTTTCTTGCTGAAATCTGAAAATGGCTCTTCTCCATGGAGGACAAGGAGAAACCAAAGAAAGAAGTAGCCACCTCCAGCTTGGTAGGTGGCAGGTTTAATAAGCAAGAGAACTTACATATGAGGCTTGTCTTGGGTGGCACAAGACATCTCCAAATATTCCCACCAGAATTTTTAAAGTTTATACAGGCACACTTCATTCTACTGGGCTTTACTTTATTGCACTTCACAGATTGTGTGTGTGTGTGTGTGTTTTGTTGGTTTTGCTTTTTGTTTTTGTTTTTGTTTTTTACAAGTTGAAGGTTTGTGGCAACCCTGTGTCAAGCAAATCCATGGATGCCATGTTTCCAACATTATTTGCTCACCCGTGCCTCTGTGTCACAGTTTGGTTATTCTTGAGAAATCAGTGACATTGTGGGGGAGGACCAGTTGACAGAAGTTGTGGCCCTAACTGGGGCTTCCCTGGTGGCTCAGAGGGTAAAGTATCTGCCTGAAATGTGGGAGACCTGGGTTCTATTCCTGGGTCAGGAAGATCTGCTGGAGAAGGAAATGGCAACCCACTCCAGTATTCTTGCCTGGAGAATCCCATGGACAGAGGAGCCTGGTGGGCTACAGTCCACGGGGTCGCAAAGAGTTGGACAAGACTAAGCAAGTGACCCTAACTCAGGGAACTCATCTAACCAGCAGCAACCAGCAGGGAAGAGCCAGGGAATAAATAGCCCAATCTGATGGACCTCCCTCCTTCCCTCCCATAGTGGCTAGTGTTTTCCTTTGATCAAACCCACCCCAGAGCCAGAGAGAGGTGAGGAGACCCTCTGATTTAGTCTATAAAGGTTGACCTCCCAGGGTTCCGAGCATCACGGTAACTGTAGAAAGTGGAATTGCTCAGGCAAACAGAAAACCCCCAACACAGTTTCAGCCACTGCACATTCACGGGATGTCTCTCTCAGCTGTGACGTCCATGGAAAGAAGACCCATGCCTCTGGCACTGGAGCTGGACCTGAGAAAATGCTCAGGAAGTCTGCTGACCACAGAAACAGCAAAGAGTTTTCTTCTATGTCCTTTAATTCTTTTTCTTTTGTTTCTACTTTGGAAAAAAAAAAAAAAAAGGAAAACACTGAAAGGCTCCCCTTTTGTAGCCTTCATAGGAAAACTCTCTACCTGTGCTTTCCATAGGGTTGAATATACTGAGGGAGTTTTAAATTATATGACCCTTTCTGGGTCCCCAAGCAGTCATGCTCTCAAACTGCATACTCTGATAGCATCCCCTCTGATAAGACACAGAGGTCACTCTGCTGGAAGGTTTGTTCTGCTGTCAGGGGAACTGTGGAAGCCCAGGGCCCACCCTGCCTGCCCCAGTGTGGCCAGGGTTCCTGTGTCACCCACGCGGGCCAGGCACGTCCTCACTGCCCTTAGCAGATAAGGAAGAAGACAGGGCTGTATGCCCACTTTCTGGGACTGGAGGCAAAACTCACAACAGCAATCAAAGGAAATGTTCATCCTGGGCATATCTACCGTTTACTGGGAACTTCTTCTGGCCAGAAGTGTGGATGAGAATCGGGAGGAGATTGAAACTCATCTAACTGCAGAAGACCTCTTCCGCACAAGCTTAGTGTGTGCCACTTAAGCTCATTGTCTTCATGAAGGCTGGCTCTTCCCCATTTGGCCCCCACCCCCCAAGTGCTGCTTATTTTAACCAGAGATTAGAATACCAGCAATCTCTGGGATGGGACCAAGAAAGGTACTCTCCTCAACTGTGATGTTTCTGTCAAGGGAACACATTTTCTCCCAGGGGCTCCCATAGTGCAAGAAGATTTAATCACATTCTCTACTTTGACATCTTCTAAAAACTGCTTTTCCAGTGCTTTCTAGAGCTTTGCTTCGAAGGCTAATCTGAAGTTTGCACAGGCTTCGTGAACAGGAGCTATTTTCTCCAGCTCCAGGCAAGGAGTGTAATGGGTTTACCAAGCACCCCCATGTGGGTTGAGATCAGTGCTGTAAGGCAGTTTTCTTGTAGAGGTGGGGTTTTCAGACCTAAAGTTCTCTCTGCGGCAACTATTCTGATCTCTGAGGAGTTTTACCACCCAGCTGGTGCTGAAACCTCAGGGGTGCAGATGAACCACCTATAAACTGGATCAGAGGCACCGACTAACAGGTGTGGGTATTGGGATCTCTGAGATGGTACAAAAGTTTCCAGGAGTGAGAGGGAACCGGCACACTGAAGCCAGCTGCTGCTGGAACCAACCACAGCTGGCAGTTTGGAGAAGCATCGCTGAGATGACACCAGCCTTCCCATCTACCTCCTCCATCCTCTCTTCACAGAAGATACAAGGGACTCAGTTGGCAAAGGAGAGGGTGGCTGACAAAGTCTCAGCCCTGGCACAACAGTGTAGAACATAAAGGCATGGGTTTGGGGCTGGGAGACGATACTTTAATAGCTAGCACAGAGGGGTATGGTTCAGGGATTGGGGCTTTAGCTGTAACTTCTTAAAAGACGGCAATCTTCCCTTTTGGCTCAGCAGGTTAAGAATCTGCCCGCAATTCAGGAGATGTGGGTTTGATCCCTGGGTTGGGGAGATCCCCTGGAGAAGGAAATGGCAGCCCACTCAAATATTCTTGCCTGAAAAATCCCATGGATAGAGGAGCCTGATGGGCTACAATCCATAGGGCTGCAAAAGTCAGACACAAGTGAGCAACTTGAATCTGAAGCAAGTATGACATCTGTTCAATGTGGATGATGGATACACAGATACCTATACTTCTGTGTGTATTTTTAAATTGGGGTATAATTGCTTTACAGTGTTAATTTATGATATACATTAATGAAGTGAATCAGCTATATGTGTACATATATCCCATATATCCCCTCCCTCTTGGGCTTCCCACCCCTCCACATCCCACCCCTCTTTTCTGCACAACCATTCTTTGTACCATCATGACAGCACTTGTCTCTAAGGCTTCCTCCCAAGCTCCTTACCACCCTATCAGCCAGTTTTGATACCAGCACTTTCTTCATCTTACCAGAAGGTATCATCAGAAAGTTTCCGGGAAACAGCTAGGATTCCTATTCCTTCCTCAAATTGTCTTTAAAAAGTTTGTTGATGGAAACATCGAAGGGCTGCAGGCATTCAGTCATACCTCTCAAAAATAATAACCAAGTCCCTAAACTCCCTGTGAGCTTCCTCTTTAATTATTTGAATACATATCCCCAAATTGCATTAATAATGAGCATTCTTAGTGATTTACATACAGCTCCAGGATGTCTTTTTCAGATTACTTTAAGCCAGTCTTCTATTAAATCAACTGTTATCTATCCTTTTAAAAACAAAAATCTTTTAGATTACTATCTCATTCTTGGGTTTTTGTGGACTAAATTAAATATGGTAACAATTTTTGGCTACTGAAATTATACATATTATTACAGTGATATGATGCTTTTTCCCACCAATGATTGAGTTCTTTGTCTCCTTCATACCTTACATAAATTCCTAAATATGTCAAAACTGCTGAAGTTTTATCAACATTCCCCCCTTGATTTAATTTATAAGCTTTCCCTCAATTGAATTACATGTTGCTGGAAATTAATCTGTTTCTGTTCAGAGTTATCCAGAGGTGTCTGACAAATTGATGTTCAGTGGTTCAGTGCTTTAGTCATAGTCTAAACACACAAGTCTCTTATATCTTTAAATTTTCTTTTCATGTATATTGGCAACTGTGGCAATTTCTCCATCTTTAGTCATGTGTTACATCACGTGATATATGATAATATATGATAATTATATATATTGGCAACTGTGGCAATTTCTCCATCTTTAGTCATGTGTTTAGGTATGGGGTTGATAATCCTTGTGCAAATATTTCAGCCACAGAAAATAACACAGCTTAATATACTTACAGAAATCTTTCTTCCTCAGGTCCCATAATCCCCTTGGCTTTCACTTTTCAGGAGAATATGGAATTACATCACGCCTCGAGCCACAAATATCTGCTTCACTAAAATAAAATGCACAATCTGTTGCTCTGTGTCCATGTCTATTTATGTTAATAATTTATCATTTAAATATCAGTGTCCTCTTTATTAAGATATTTGAAGCACCAATCAAACCAACAATGGGCATAACCCAATTGCATTAACAATAATATAAATAGCTGTGGCCCAGCTTTGTTCATGCCATAACAGGCAGTTCCTGCCTGGTCCACAGCAGTTACAAAACACCATCAATTTTAGGATGCATCTCAATTTTTGCCACTTAAAAAAATGTCCATCTGAGAGCTGGTGAAGTATGGTAACAGGAGTTGAGAAGAAAAAAATTGGGGGACTCAAGGATAGTAAGTCTCTACAAGGATTCTGAAGATTCTCAGATCATGGTGAATCTTGGGATAGAGAGGCTGTCTATTCATGTATGTACTGCATCTCTCAATTTCCATGTGTCCTTTCCTCTAAACAAATAAGTAACTCAAATATGAAATCCATCTGAGTAATTCATACGTTGCAGGCATTATTCAGAGTCATATACACAGAAATCCTCACAGCACACATTTAATCTTCACAACAAACCAACAAGGTCAGTACCATTGCTATCTGAGGAATAATGGATCAATTGAGGAACAGAAAGTTCGAGTAAATTGCCTAAGTAATATACAGTGGAGTCAGAATTTAAGTTCAGGCAGTCAGAATGCAAAGCTGTGCATTTGGCCATCATCTTCATACCTTCCCTTTTTCCAGCAGGATCAGAAGGTCTGTGGGTAGAAAAATACCTCATGTCCCCTCCAGAAACTTTATTATTCACACCCAGATTTATCCCTTCCTCTACTGTCCCCCCTGGTGCTCTCACCATGGCATCAAAGGTGGCAAAAGTAATAAAAGTTAACAGCAGAATAGTGCTTTACAATTTCTAAACACATATACATTATATAACAACCCTCTCAGCAACGCTATCACGAAGACATGAATTCCTCAGTCCTTACAAATAAAGATATACCTACTGCATTGATTAAGGTTAAGACTACACATATAAAGAAAGCTGAGCGCTGAAGAATTGATGCTTTTGAACTGTGGTGTTGGAGAAGACTTTTGAGAGTCCCTTGGACTGCAAGGAGATCCAACCAGTCCATCCTAAAGGAGATAGTCCTGGGTGTTCATTGGCGGGACTGATGTTGAAGCTGAAACTCCAATACTTTGGCCACCTGATGCGAAGAGCTGACTCACTGGAAAGACCCTGATGCTGGGAAAGATTGGGGGCAGGAGGAGAAGGGGACAAAAGAGGATGAGATGGCTGGATGGCACACCAACACCAACACAATGGACATGGGTTTGGGTGGACTCCGGGAGGTGGTGATGGACAGGGAGGCCGGGCGTGCTGCGGTTCGTGGGGTTGCAAAGAGTCAGACGTGACTGAGCTACTGAACTGAACTGAACTGAATACTACACAGCTATAATAGAGACAGAAAAAGAGTGGTTTAAATAAGATCGACATCTGCTCCTCTCACACTTGGTCGTGAGGAGCTTGCAGGTCCAAGCTGGCAGGGCAGCTGTATATCATGAAGTCATCTTGGGATCCAAGTGACTCTGTTTTTTGGCCTGTCGTCCCTCGGGGTGTTGTCCTCTACTGCACCTGTGTCACACCAGGTTTAAAATCCATCCCAAGAGAAGTGGAAAGAGAAGAAAAGGGATTCCAGGGCCAGCAATTTCTCCTTGTGTTCCATCGGCAAGAGCTTAGTTTTGAGACCATACCTACCTATGAAGGAGGCTAAGAAACATGATCTCTAGCCAGGCAGCCATGTGTCCAGGAGGAAGGGAGGAAGAGATCTTGAAGGACAACAGATGCTCAGAAAGGCTGAGTGACTTTCCTAAGGGAAAGTCTTAACTAATGAATCATAACTCTAACCCAGCCTAACAACTCCAGACCCAAGGCTGATTCTCCTACACCAAAGTACCTCCACAGTGAAAAGCTGGGAGACCCATCAGCAGCATTTCTGCAAAGCAACTCAAAAAGCTAAATTTAAAGGGATGAAAGTCAGTCCTTTTAAGACCAAGGAAAGATGGGCAGCCCAGAAAATGCATTCACTCTAAAGGGGCAGCAACGGCCCCTGAGGTTGCTTTCAGAGGTCCCAGCAGAGACACAAGTCACAGTGGCCTCCAATCACACAAGGGTTAATTACATGATCACTGACTTATTCAGATTCTTTTCTCTCTTACACCATCCAGAGTGCCAGGCTTTCTGTCATTTCTAGTTTCTCTGCACGTCTGCAGCTCTTGTAAAAATCTGGCAGTAGATGAGGCTGAAAAGGAACAACTTAACTGAACAGCTGTTAGTCAGCAATGGGCAGCACCTGAGAGTTGTACTGCAACATTTTTGGAGAAGGAGACACGGAGGATGAAGTGACACAGAAAAGCCTCCGGCACCCTGGGCTGGCATTAGATGAAAAACACGTTTCTAAGGCACACTGCGCATGTGCACGTGCTAGGTCGCTCCAGTTGTGTCCAACTCTGCGGCCCTAACGGACTGTAGCCCACAGGCTCCTCTGTCCATGGGATTCTCCAGGCATGAATACTGGAGTGGGTTTCCATGCCCTCCTCCAGGGGATCTTCCTGACTCAGGGATCAAACCTGCATCATCTGAGACTCCTGCACTGCAGGTGGATTCTTTACTGCTGAGCCACCGGGGAAGCCCTGTAAGGCACACTAAGATCATGCAAATATTTAATGGTGGTTGACACATGAGGCCAGTAAGGACCAGACAGAACTCACTGGGATAGGTGTAATGAGAACTGTGTGAGGGAAAGGCAAGATGAGTGTGTCATCATTAACATGACCCAAAAGGAGAGGGACAAAAATCCAGCAAATCATAAGACCCCCACCTTCTTTCCCCACCACCACACAGAGAATAGAAGGCACTGGCCAGATATCACCAGCAGTGCCTGGTCCATGTTTTGAGCAGTCAGACATCCCTTGAGAGTCTATTCTGTCTTCTTCTCATCAGCCTTTCTGAAAAATCCCCTGCTGAGGTTTTGATTTTCATCTTATGGTTAAATTTCCCTTGGATCACATCAGATGCTCTCTCTCCCTGTCTTGGACTTAAACATCCCTCAAACTGTCAGCTGGCCCTGAGCTGTCTCTGTGAACTCATTGCTTGGCCAAGGCTGCACCTCTGGTTCCTTCATCTTGGCTCTTCCCTAGGTCTGGCCCCTCCTGCATCATTGCAGCTGCTCCATCCTGAGCTCTTGTTCATTCTCTCTCTCTCTGACTCTAGTTCCCTAGTGGCCAGAACTGACTGTAGATGACCCCCACCATCCAAACCCACACTGACATGACCCTACTTTGACTCAAGGGCACCTGGGGCGTGGTGTCCCAGGATAGCTAGTCATCTCTGCCATAGCCAGTGAAACCAAGGAACTCAGGGTTGGGGCTCATCTGAGAAAACTGACGATCTGAGGAGAAATGACAAGCATAAAAGAAAAAAGTACACTATTGATGTGTGCATGCGTGCTTAGCCCCTTCAGTCATGTCAGACTTTATGCAACCCTATGGACTGTAGCCCACCAAGCTCCTGTCCATGGGATTTTCCAGGCAAGAACACTGGTGTAGGCTGCCATGCCCTCTTCCAGGGGACCTTCCCAATCCAGGGAATTAACCTACATCTCCTGCATTGCAGGTGGATTCTTTACACCCTGAGCCTCCTGGGAAGCCCACATTATTGATATTATGTGTAAAATAGATAACTAATAAGTACATACTGTAAAGCACAGGGAACTCTACTTAATGCTCTGTGGTGACCTGAATAAAGCAGAGACATTTTTAAAACCAGAGATATTCCTTTGCTGACAAAGGTCCATCTAGTCAAGGCTATGGTTTTTCCAGTGGTCATGTATGGATGTGAGAGTTGGACTATGAAGAAAACTGAGCACAAAAAAATTGATGCTTTTGAACTGTTGTGTTGGAGACGACTCTTTGAGAGTCCCTTGGACTGCAAGGAGATCCAACCAGTCCATCCTAAAGGAAATCAGTCCTGAATATTCATTAGAAGTACTGATGCTGAAGCTGAAGCTCCAATACTTTGGCCACCTGACGTGAAGAACTGACTTATTAGAAAAGACCCTGATGCTGGGAAAGATTGAAGGCAGGAAAAGAAGGGTTGGATGGCATCACCGCCTCGATGGACATGAGCTTGAGCAAGCTCCGGGAGTTGGTGATGGACAGGGAAGCCTGGCGTGCTGCAGTCCATGGGTCACAAAGAGTTGGACATGACTGAACTGAACTGACCTGAATGGGAAGGGAATCCAAAAGTGAGGGGATATGTATCTATATCAATATATAGATATAGATATTTATGGCTGATTCATTTTCTTATAGAGTAGAAACTAACACAACATTGTAAAGCAACTATATTCCAATTAAAAATTAAATAAACAATTTCTAAAATTTTTAAAAATTTTAAATAAAGGAAAAGAATTTTTCATTGGAAGATGAGAGGATTCTAAGACAATAGAGAATGAGAATGAGATGTTAAACTGCTCCAATAGCTTCAGGAGGTTTCTAGTCTCGTGCCTTCCCTAGTTGGCTCACCTGATGCTTCTGGCTTTCTGGACTCCTGTGGGCTACATCACTTTGGGACATGAAGAAGGATGATTCCTCCATGAAACCGCCATGGAAGAAAAACTGACACCGGGGTTTCTACTAACTCCTGCCAGCATTTTTAAATGAATGCACACACAAATATGTTCTGACAGTTGCAAAAAAAGGATAAATAATGAAGTAGATCCAGAAAAAGATATCATCCGCTAATCCTGCCCTGCTGCTCTCTGATGTTCCCTTGCATGTCTGTTACAAATGGAGTTGGTAGTAAATGTAGTTTTCAAGGTAGCCTGACATCTTACCTGTATAACAAGCTGCCACGGAATAAGCTGGCAGGCAGTGAAGGATGGGGTGCCCTGAGCCTCCCTCCCTCCTCTCCCACTCTATGTTCTTATTATGCAGAAGGGGGTCATGAAAATTAACAGAACTTTATTCAAGTGTAGAGACAGACAGCTGATAAATTATACACCTGCCTGGGAGAAGACAGAAAATCACAAGGTCATGACAGAACGCAGCAGATGAATGGTACATCAAGGTCAAGAGCCATGACCAGGTGAGCAGCCATATGCCCCCTCTGCCTCTGAAAAGTTTGCTTTTCCACAGATTCAAGGAATTGGAGCATTGGCTGCACCAGAAAAGAGAACACGCTGTGGGATGGATAGGTGATGTCATGCCAGGTAGATGTCTGTAGTGTCCCCAACTCCGAAATGTAAGGATCTAAATCCTCCTCAGGACAGATGTAGGGGCAATGTGGCTCTACTGAGTTGCTCTGTGACTTGCTATAGATGGAAAATAAACAGCTGCTGGCAGTTCTTCCGTAAGTCAGCATGGCTGGGGGACACGTTCTCACCCACTAAGTTGCCACAAAGACTTCCAACTGGGTTACCAGGGAGACAGCCCAGCAATCAAAGACATGACTTCAATTATGAAAACCTACTAATCCCAGAAGAAGAAACTATGATCATTTGAATAGCTTTCCATTGAGACTGGTGACATTATCTCAGAGGAAAAGAAGAATTAAAATCTTTTCCCACATTGTTTATGAGCTGTCTCACTATATTCATTATTAATTTAGATCCAAAACTTTTATTGCATAGTAACTTCTGTAGCTTCCTGTGTGTGTGTATATATATAAAATGTGTGTATACGTGTACCCCAATGTTCATCGCAGCACTGTTTATAATAGCCAGGACATGGAAGCAACCTAGATGCCCATCAGCAGATGAATGGATAAGAAAGCTGTGGTACATATACACAATGGAGTATTACTCAGCCATTAAAAAGAATTCATTTGAATCAGTTCTAATGAGGTGGATGAAACTGGAGCCTATTATATAGAGTGAAGTAAGCCAGAAAGAAAAACATCAATACAGTATACTAATGCATATATATGGAATTTAGAAAGATGGTAACAATAAACCCCATATGCGAGACACCAAAAGAGACACAGATATATAGAACAGTCTTTGGACTCTGTGGGAGAGGGAGAGGGTGGGATGATTTGGGGGAATGGCACTGAAACATGTATAATATCATATAAGAAACGAATTGCCAGTCCAGGTTCGATACAGGATGCTTGGGGCTGGTGCACTGGAATGACCCAGAGGGATGGTACAGGGAGGGAGGTGGGAGGGGGGTTCAGGATGGGGAACACGTGTATGCACGGGGTGAATTCATGTTGATGTGTGGCAGAACCAATACAATATAGTAAAGTAATTAGCCTCCAATTAAAATAAATAAATTTAAATTTTAAAAAATGTGTGTATATGTATATTACATATATATATATATAATGTCACATATATATATATAGGACATGCCTGAAGCAACTTAGCATGCAAATATATATACATATTTATATATATGATTTATAATATACATTAATGTGCACTTAGTCACTCAGTCATGTCTGACACTTCATGACCCCATGGACTGTAGCCTGTCAGGCTCCTCTGTCCATGGGATTTCCCAGACAAGAAGACTGGAGAGGGTTCCAGCCCACTCCAATGCCCTCCTCCAAGGGATCTTGCCAGCCCAGGGATTGAACCCATGTCTCCTGCATCTCCTGCACTGGCAGGTGGATTCTTTATCACTGAGCCACCTGGGAAGCCAGGTCCCACCACTTCATGGGAAATAGATGGGGAAACAGTGGAAACAGTGTCAGACTTTATTTTTCTGGGCTCCAAAATCACTGCAGATGGTGACTGAAGCCATGAAATTAAAAGATGCTTACTCCTTGGAAGGAAAGTTGTGGCCAACCTAGATAGCATATTCAAAAGCAGAGACATTACTTTGCCAACAAAGGTTCATCTAGTCAAGGCTATGGTTTTTCCTGTGGTCATGTATGGATGTGAGAGTTGGACTGTGAAGAAGGCTGAGCACCAAAGAATTGATGTTTTTGAAGTGTGGTGTTGGAGAAGACTCTTGAGAGTCCCTTGGACTGCAAGGAGGTCCAACCAGTCCATTCTGAAGGAGATCAGCCCTGGGATTTCTTTGGAAGGAATGATGCTAAAGCTGAAACTCCAGGACTTTGGCCACCTCGTGTGAAGAGTTGACTCATTGGAAAAGACTCTGATGCTGGGAGGGATTGGGGACAAGAGGAAAAGGGGACGACAGAGGATGAGATGGCTGGATGGCATCACTAACTCGATGGACGTGAGTCTGAGTGAACTCCGGGAGATGGTGATGGACAGGGAGGCCTGGCGTGCTGCAATTCATGGGGTCGCAAAGAGTCGGACACGACTGAGCAACTGATCTGATCTGATCTGATCACTTATATGGGACTTCCCTGGTGATTCAGCAATAAAGAATCTGCCTGCCAATGCAGGAGATTCAGGTTTGATACCTGGGTCAGGAAGATTCCCTGCAGTAGGAAATGGAAATCCACTGTAGTATTCTTGCCTGAAAAATTCCATGGACAGAGGAGCCTGGTAGACTATAGTCCATGGGGGTCACAAAAAAGTCAGACACGACTTAGGGACTAAACAACAACATCATTATATGTGGAATCTAAAGGAAGGGTATAAATAAGCTTATCTACAAAACAGAAATAGAGTGACAGATGTAGAAAACAAACCTATGGTTACCAGCGGGTAAAGGGTTGCAGGCTGGCAGTGGGTGAGGACAAACTGGGAGACTGGGATTGACATATACACACTGCTGTATATAAAACAAATAACTAATTAAGATCTACTGTATAGCACAGGGAACTCTACTCAATACTCTGTAATGTTCTATATGGGAAAAGAATCTATAAAAGGGTAGATATATGTATATGCATAATTGATCCACCTCACTGTACACCTGAAACAAACACAACATTGTAACTTCAATAAAAATTAAAGGAAACAATTGGTGAATTCCAATAACCTAGGTATGATGCCGATCAGGATCACCAAGAGATTCACTCCCTGCTTTCTTTATTTTACTTTTCTATCTTGAAACTTTTCAAAACAATTCTTACACTATATGACAAATAAAACCATGCCTTATGTTTACAGTTAAGTAGCTTACTTTCAAAAATTACACATTCTTTTTTTATCTATTTCCCCAGAAAACTATATCTGGACATTAACAATTTCGGGAAAAGGATGTTCCCTTCTATGCCATGTTCTTTCACCTGTCACCCAAAGTATTATGATGATGGTGTGAACGGACAGAAATAAAAGAGAGAGGAGAGGATCAGAGCTATAGGATATCACAGCTGTGTGATGTCCCTGAGTCAGTAACAGCCAGGAAAAAAAGAAAATGTATGATGGATATTACAGTTAAAATATTGAATTTATAAAACTGTGACAAAATGGAGATGAACAGGAGCATCTCTGCTCACCCTGACTGATTTGCACACTCTGTGAAACAGAGCTCAGCCACCTCTGAGTGACCAATGGACTCTGGCCTTAAATCAAATCCAGGTTCCACAGCTTTTAAAATCAGGAATATTTTTATATTTATGTGTCAAATTGAAACCACAACCCTTTCAACAGATTTATTTCCAGGTATAAATCTTTTTTTTTTTTAACTGCATTTTTGTTATTATTGTTCAGAGAAAGATTAATTCCATGACCTTGAAATATAATTTTCCTCTTTGATTTTCTAGCAAAGAAAATAGGCTCTTGGAGAGATGATCGCTGTGGACGAGTTTCTTTCATCAGAAAGCTATTCTCCTTTCTCTCCTATCTACTGAGATACAGAGCTTATACTGCAATAGCTCCAGAACTAGAGTCCTTATCTCAAGTCTTAAAGATTTAATCGATTTCATTTTCCATCTTAGGTCTGCAATTATTCACTACAAATCACTTGCAAATAACCCTTGGTGGCTTTATTCACTTTCAGCTGTTAAGAGATCATGCTAATTTTTCCCTCAATACTAACTACAGGAATTTACCTTAATTTTAAAGTAATGCACATTCTTCCTAGTGGCAGTTGTCACATCTCTGCAAAGAATGTATTAACCTGCCCACTGGCATGACTTTCAGATCTAGTGGCACCAAGTTGCCAGTGAGTTAAAAATCAATTCGCCAGGTAATGAGACACTCTTCTCTGCCCATTTCCCTAAATAGTATTTGTCATATTTAATAGAAATTTCGATTTCACCTTTCTGTCTTCCTTTAAGGAAAAAATTAAAGATAAAAACACTGATCTTGAGTCTCCAAGACCTGGTTTTCTAAACTCTCCAAACTTCAGTCAATGTCATCTGAACTCGCTGTCTTCAGGATTGGTGAGTAGCAACCCTAGAGCTACAATACCAGTGGAGGCAGCCACAGCATTAATAGTCAAGACAGGAAAATAATATAACTACATTGCTCCAAAGTTTGGAGCAGTGCCGGAGGGGGGAAAAAATCACAGGAGGGGGAAGGCATTCAAGAAATATAATTTCTTATTATTATATTTAGCCCATGCATATCAATGGATGGTGTACTAGTTTCTTGATTGTAGTGACAAATTACTATAAATTTGGTGACTTCAAACAACAGAAATTTTTTCTTTTACAGCGGGGGCCAGAAGTCTGAAACCAAGGTATCAACAAGACATGCTCTCTTGGAAGGAGCATCCTTCCTCGCCTCTTCCTGCTTTTGACAGCTCCAGGCATTCCTTGGCTTGTGGCCCTATCACTCTAGTATCTGCTTGTGGTCACACCTATTTATCTCAGACCTCCCTCTGCCTTTCATAAATGACTCTTGTCATTAGATTTAGGTACTATCTGGGTAATCGTCACCTCATCTCAAGATCCTTAATTTAGTTACATCTGCAACAGCCCGATTTCCAATTAAAGTAACATTCATAGGTTTCAGGAATTGGCCATGAATATTTTGGGGGCAAGAAGTGGGGAGTACCGTTTTCAGCTACCCATATGTGAGTATATGGATGAAGGTGCAGTCACATAGAGAGGAAACCTGTTTCTGGTGCTGGTTGAGGGATGGGATATTGGATCAGCAGAGTAGAACTATAGCCATTTGGCACATGTTGATATCTGTTTTGTGCTCATGATGTGCAATTCTGTGAGAATACAAAACTTGTGAAAACTTGGTCCACAAAATGCTAGAGTAGAATAAAACGCTGGAAGCCTGCTAACTCAGCAGAGAAAAGAAAGAGCAGAAAGAGCACGTGGCATGAGTGAGAAAGAACTGGGTTTAAATCCTGGCTATAATAAATGCCAGTCCTATGACCAAGAACTTAATTTAAGTCCTTTATCACTTTTACTAGTACATAAAGATAATAAAGAGCCATGGGCTTCCCTGGTGCCTCAGAGGTTAAAGCGTCTGCCTGAAATGCGAGAGACCCAGGTTCGATCCCTGGGTCGGGAAGATCCCCTGGAGAAGGAAATGGTAACCCACTCCAGTATTCTTGCCTGGAGAATCCCATGGACCGAGGAGCCTGGTGGGCTACGGTCCACAGGGTCGCAAAGAGTCGGACATGACTGAGCAACTTTACTTTCACTTTCAAAGATAATAAATCTTCTGGTTATAACAAAAGTTTGGAGAGATGATTGGGAGAGGCAAAATAACCAGGGAGGCAGAGCCTAGCAATGGTCCACCAGAGTAACAGGATTTCACAAAGATTCAGCATCTATTGATTAGCACTCGTAGGTATATTACACGAATTACTTTTTTGCATCCTCATAACAACACAGAGATACAGCTGTATTATCCACAATAGATAGGTGAGCAAGAGGCTCAGAGAAGGCGAGTAACTTGCCCAAAGTCTCACAGCTACTAACACAGCCTGAATCCAAATGCATATCTTTCTGCCCACAAAATCTATGGAAATGGAAAAAATAAATGATATGGATGTGTTATCCTTATTGTGGTAATCATTTCACAATACATATATATTTCAAGTCCTTATTTTGTATGCCTTAAACAGTGTTGTATGTCAACTATAGCTCAATAAATCTGGAGAATAAAATAAATTGTAAATATGCCATTGTGTGCAATCCATGGGAGTTGCATGCCAGGTTCTGGTGAGAGAGTCAATTCCTAGATAGGTCGATAAGAAGTCCAGGGTCCCAGAGGAGGAGACAGGGGTCTGGAGTTCTCAAGGAGGAGAAAAGGACAGGTATTTTTTCTTTAAGCCCAGAGCTGATGATTGCACAAAAAAACAACTCATCTTGCTCAAGGATATGTTTTTCCTTAAACTCTGTAGGTCAGTCAGTCAGTTCAGTCCCTCAGTCGTGTCTGACTCTTTGCGACCCCGTGAATTGCAGCACACCAGGCCTCCCTGTCCATCACCAGCTCCCAGAGTTCAACCAGACTCACAGCCATTGAGTCAGTGATGCCATCCAGCCATCTCATCCTCTGTC
>NW_011494566.1:34145-34404 GCF_000754665.1 Bison bison bison
ATCTTCGTTTTCTGAATGTTGAGCTTTAAGCCAACTTTTTCGCTCTCCACTTTCACTTTCATCACGAGGCTTTTTAGTTCCTCTTCACTTTCTGTCATAACGATGGTGTCATCTGCATATCTGAGGTTATTGATATTTCTCCCGGCAATCTTGATTCCAGCTTGTGCTTCTTCCAGCCCAGCGTTTCTCATGATGTACTCTGCATAGAAGTTAAAGAAGCAGGGTGACAATATACAGCCTTGACGTACTCCTTTTCCTA
>NW_011494566.1:34504-35357 GCF_000754665.1 Bison bison bison
GTTCCATGTCCAGTTCTAACTGTTGCTTCCTGACCTGCATACAGATTTCTCAAGAGGCAGGTCAGGTGGTCTGGTATTCCCAACTCTTTCAGATTTTTCCACAGTTTATTGTGATCCACACAGTCAAAGGCTTTGGCATAGTCAATAAAGCAGAAATAGATGTTTTTCTGGAACTCTCTTGCTTTTTCCATGATCCAGCAGATGTTGGCAATTTGATCTCTGGTTCCTCTGCCTTTTCTAAAACCAGCTTGAACATCAGGAAATTCAGAGTACATGTATTGCTGAAGCCTGGCTTAGAGAATTTTGAGCATTACTTTACTAGCATGTGAGTTGAGTGCAATTGTGCGGTAGTTTGAGTATTCTTTGGCATTGCCTTTCTTTGGGATTGGAATGAAAACTGACCTTTTCCAAGTCCTGTGGCCACTGCTGAGTTTTCCAGATTTGCTGGCATATTGAGTGCAGCACTTTCACAGCATCATCTTTTAGGATTTGAAATAGCTCAACTGGAATTGCATCACCTCCACTAGCTTTGTTCGTAGTGATGCTTTCTAAGGCCCACTTGACTTCACATTCCAGGATGTCTGGCTCTAGGTGAGTGATCACACCATCGTGATTATCTGGGTCATGAAGATCTTTTTTATACAGTTCTTCTGTGTATTCTTGCCACCTCTTCTTAGTATTTTCTGCTTCTGTTAGGTCCATACAATTTCTGTCCTTTATCAAACCCATCTTTGCATGAAATGTTCCCTTGGTATCTCTAATTTTCTTGAAGAGATCTCTAGTCTTTCCCATTCTGTTGTTTTCCTCTATTTCTTTGCACTGATCACTGAGGAAGGCTTTCTTATCTCTTCTT
>NW_011494566.1:36011-36231 GCF_000754665.1 Bison bison bison
TTCTGTTGTTTTTGAGATTGCATCCAAGTACTGCATTTCGGACTCTTTTGTTGACCATGATGGCTACTCCATTTCTTCTGAGGGATTCCAGCCCGCAGTAGTAGATATAATGGTCATCTGAGTTAAATTCACCCATTCCAGTCCATTTTAGTTTGCTGATTCCTAGAATGTCTACATTCACTCTTGCCATCTCTTGTTTGACCACTTCCAATTTGCCTTG
>NW_011494566.1:36331-36967 GCF_000754665.1 Bison bison bison
TTTGGAACTCTGCATTCAGATGCTTATATCTTTCCTTTTCTCCTTTGCTTTTCACTTCTCTTCTTTTCACAGCTATTTGTAAGGCCTCCCCAGAGAGCCATTTTGCTTTTTTGCATTTCTTTTCCATGGGGATGGTCTTGATCCCTGTCTCCTGTACAATGTCACGAACCTCAGTCCATAGTTCATCAGGCACTCTATCTATCAGATCTAGGCCCTTAAATCTATTTCTCACATCCACTGTATAATCATAAGGGATTTGATTTAGGTCATACCTGAATGGTCTGGTGATTTTCCCTACTTTCTTCGATTTAAGTCTGAATTTGGCAATAAGGAGTTCATGATCTGAGCCACAGTCAGCTTCTGGTCTTGTTTTTGCTGACTGTATAGATCTTCTCCACCTTTGGCTGCAAAGAATATAATCAATCTGATTTCAGTGTTGACCATCTGGTGATGTCCATGCATAGAATCTTCTCTTGTGTTGTTGGAAGAGGGTGTTTGCTATGACCAGTGCATTTTCTTAGCAAAACTCTATTAGTCTTTGCCCTGCTTCATTCCATATTCCAAGGCCAAATTTGCCTGTTACTCCAGGGGTTTCCTGACTTCCTGCTTTTGCATTCCAGTTCCCTATAATGAAAA
>NW_011494566.1:37281-37797 GCF_000754665.1 Bison bison bison
TTGCTTTGGCTCCATCCCTTCTTTCTTTCTGGAGTTATTTCTCCACTGATCTCCAGTAGCATATTGGGCCCCTACTGACCTGGGGAGTTCCTCTTTCAGTATCCTATCATTTTGCCTTTTCATACTGTTCATGGGGTTCTCAAGGCAAGAATACTGAAGTGGTTTGCCATTCCCTTCTCCAGTGGACCACATTCTGTCAGATCTCTCCACCATGACCCGCCCGTCTTGTGTTGCCCCACAGGCATGGCTTAGTTTCATTGAGTTAGAGAAGGCTGTGGTCCTAGTGTGATTAGATTGACTAGTTTTCTGTGAGTATGGTTTCAGTGTGTCTGCCCTCTGATGCCCTCTTGCAACACCTACCGTCTTACTTGGGTTTCTCTTACCATGGGCGTGGGGTATCTCTTCACAACTGCTCCAGCAAAGTGCAGCTGCTGCTCCTTACCTTGGACGAGGGGTATCTCCTCACCACCGCCCCTCCTGACCTTCAACGTGGGATAGCTCCTCTAGGCCCTCCTG
>NW_011494566.1:37897-46954 GCF_000754665.1 Bison bison bison
GAAGGCTGTGGTCCTAGTGTGATTAGATTGACTAGTTTTCTGTGAGTAGGTTTCAGTGTGTCTGCCCTCTGATGCCCTCTTGCAACACCTACCGTCTTACTTGGGTTTCTCTTACCTTGGACGAGGGGTATCTCCTCACCGCTGCCCCTCCTGACCTTCAACATGGGATAGCTCCTCTAGGCCCTCCTGCGCCCACGCAGCCACTGCTCTTTGTACCAGTGATTATATAACCAGAGATTTTATAAACTCTGTACCAGTGATTATATAACAACAAAGTATCCCGCTTGAGAACATGTTTCTCTCCTTTTTAAGAACCTTCTGACTAACCCTGTCATCTTAAAATGTATATTATGGGAGTGGGTCTGGTAAGATCTTTCTATTCTTAGTTCTAATCCCATTATCTTAAACTGTATGTTGTGGGAGTGGGTCTGGTGAGACCCTTCTATTGTTGGAATTTCTTTGGTGGCTCAAACATCTACCTGGTGGTAAAGCATCTGCTTGAAGTGTGGGAGACCCAGGTTTGATCCCTGGGTCAGGAAGATCCGCTGGAGAAGGAAATGGCAACCCACTCCAGTATTCTTGCTTGGAAAATCCCCATGGACAGAGGAGCCTGGTTGGGCTACAGTCCCTGGGGTCACAAAGAGTGGTACACGACTGAGCAAATTCACTTTCACTTTCACTGTCTATTGTTAGTTCTAATCTTGTTGATTTAAGATGTATGTTGTGGGAATGGCCTGGTAAAAGTATATAAGGCCTTGATAAGACTAGGGACTCAATGGACATGAGTTTGAGCAAGCTTCGGGAGTTGGTGAAGGACAGGGAAGCCTAGAGTGCTGCAGTCCATGGGGTCGCAAAGAGTCGGACTAAGCGACTGAACTGAAGACTAGTGATGGGGGCACTCTCCGTCCCCCTTCTGATGTCTATGTCAAAAGCTTTGTCCCTTTTTGTACTTTAAAAGTCTGCTTGAGTGATCTTGAATGATCAAGTCTGGTCCCTGGTCCTGAAGCTAAATCTTCAGAGATCACAAATCCAACATCGTTCACTGTAAGCTATCAATGGGCAGAATGTAATTTTCATTTGGGTTGGGGAGGAGGGTAAGCAAAGGTACAGGGCATTTAAATGGTACATTTCAATTGTCTGCACAAGAACACCATTAAACAGCCAGTTCTAGGGGCCCTGTTACTGAACACAAGTCCGTGTGCCCCCTGTGCGTGTAGTGAGGCCAAATAAACCAAAGGAGTCTGGAGCACAGAAGGGTTTGCTACAGGGCCAAGCAAGGACAATGGGTGGTTCATGATCAAAACTCCCAAACTCCCCAGTGTTTTGTGGGGAAAAGTTTATACAGGCAAAATTTGGGGTGAGGACTCCTGAGTGTGTGGCTTTCTTCTGATTGGTCAGCGGTGAGGTAACAGGGTGGTTCTCCAGGAATTTCGCACTCCAACTCAAAGAGCTATGTACAAGCACTCATTTTATGGAAAATGGAAAGTGTTGACTAAGCTGGAGAACACAGATAGACCCAGGAAAAGCACAGATGGCTGAAGTTCACGTGTAATCCAAATATGGCCTCTCAGTCAATTGCTTCAATCCTTACCAAGCATCTTCTCCAAGACCCTAAGTTCTTAATAGACTCGTTTGAGTTTTCTTTTTAATCTAATATTTGGGGATAACAAACACTGAAATGAAAAGAAAGTACATATAGTAATGAATGGGACAGGATAGTCTAATCCATAAACCGGACTGAATGCTGGGGTGTTAGCTATAAATACTGTGTTGTAATTGTGTGTCTCCATCTGGGAGATTTATATTGACAGTCGTGAAGTGTGACAGGGGAGATGTACTCTGCACCTGTTTTGCTTCCTCCTTGGATTTGCTCTTTAATAATAAAGTTTATAAAACTCAAGATCACCAGTGACACAGAATCACAGAAGGCACAAGTACGGTGGGTAGGTGCAAATTTTAAGCAATTGAGAGTTCATTGGAAGCAAACCTTTATTAGATCAGAGCATTTCTTGGAATCACAGGTGTGCTATCAAGATTTGCCATAATTGATTCTGGGAATCTTGGGGTCACTTCCTCTACTATTGTTAGGAAAAAACACCCACACAAGAAATCAATATGGTCAAGCAGAACATCTACAGAAAGGCTTCACTTATTCATCTCTTCTTGGGAAATAGCTTATTGTTAAATCACAGGAATACTTTGCTCTTTTGAGTGCCAACCCTACCTTTATATCAGCTGACCTGAGAAAATAATTGGACAAAAAAGTCTTCAAATACATAATGGAAGTTGACTGACTCATGTGAAGACAAACATGTAAGAAAATAGAATTCCCTAAATATACCTATTCTACTATTTTGCTATGGTCCATGTTCCTGCCTCAGTTCTCTACTCTCACTGGTATCTCTAAACACCTCCCGTTTGCTGCTAATTTCAGTCATTCGTTATAATCACTCTGCTTATTTCATTCGTATGAAATATGTTCATTTAATTCATTTGTTACACATCTTGTTCATTTATTTATTATACACTTTTCTGTTCATTTTATTAATTCATTACACACATCCCTGTTCATTTTTTCAACGTGTATACACGTGCTAAGTTGCTTCAGTCGTGTCCGACTCTTTGCAACCCTGTGGACTGTAGCCCACCAGGCTCCTCTGTCCGTGGGGATTCTCCAGGCAAGAATACTGGAGTAGGTTGCCAGCCCCACCTCCAGGGGATCTTCCCGACCCAGGGAACAAACCTGCTTCTCTTGCATCTCCTGCATTAGCAGGCAGTTTCTTTACCAGTAGTGCCACCTGGGAACACAACCCTGCTTATTCCATTCATTTGTCATACATCTCCCTGCTCATCACATCCGCTTATCAAAACCCTCCATCCTGTCCCACTAGGTAGTCATGCCAGGAGACGGCTGGATCCATGGGAATAAACGCATCAGTAGAGAAGCAGCAGCATGTGCACTCTCCCTTCTGCACACATGTGAACAAATGTGGGAAAACCTCAATCAAATCCAGGCTGCTGTCACTACCCAAGGACCTGGCCTGAACTGCAAAAGGGTGAAGGTATGCCAGTCTGAATTGACAAATGGGTCTGGGCTCCATGTCAGAAAAATCAGTAGCAATTACAACCCCCAGGGGACCGGTGAGACCTCAGTAAGCATGTGAGGTTGCCTGGCTCACCATCTGGAACCGAGGACCGCTGCTTGAGTCCCTTTCCCCAGAATGGTGGTGGGTAATTAGGTGTTTGGGGGAAGGAGGAGTTAGCAGAAAGATGGTGTCACAGGATCTGGGCAATATGGAAAGATCCTGTGAAATGGGAACAAAAAAAGCTGCGGCCTCAGCTTTATTAGAAACTTGTACTCCTAGATATTCAATTTGACATAGGAGATAACCAGGTGGACCCCCACAGCCAAGCCTCCATATGACTCGGCTCAGTGTATTTTCAGTGGCTTGTTGAGGACAAGATCTGTGTCTTATTCCTCCTCATACAAGCCTCCGGACCTCTCACTATGCATTGAAATTAGCCAACATGTCACAGGTGATATTTGAATAATTATTTCAGACAGTGAATTTTAACCTATCAAGGTTTTGTTGTTGTTGTTTTGTTTGGGGCTTTTTTGCTTGTTTACATGTTGTTACTGTCTTGGCCATGCCATGCAGCATGACGGGCCTTATTTCCCCAACCAGGGATCAACCCTAAGCCCCCTGCATTGGAAGCTTGGAGTCTTAACCACTGGGCTGTCAGGGAAGTCCCCTAACCTATTAATTTTATCACTTATGTTTTTCTTTCAGTTCTTTCATTGAGTTAGATACTGATTTAGATTTTCAAGTACTTGCACAGCTTTAAATGGCCTGTGTCTTTGCCTCCTTCCGCAGGTCAAAAGAAGTCAGAATGGATTCATGAGCTGCAGTTTCTTTAACCTACATATCCTATGAAAACCACATCCAGAACGTATCCCATCCCAACCTACAGAGTGCCCTGAAGGCTTCATCAAGAGACCTCTCCAGTATCCAGTGTCACTCAAGGTGGGTCAACATCCACCCTCTCCCGTGGGGCGGACAGGGCACTGCTTCAGCAAAAATATAAGAGATTGTCTTTTCTTTTTCTTTCTTTGGCATTTTCCAGGCAAGCGGGTCTCTGGAGAGAATATTTTAGGTAAACATTCCCAAAACATAATTATTCCTACAGAGTTTATCTAAAAGCTCTTATCTCATTTGCATTTACTTAAAGTTTCATCATATCAAGGTATTTTCCTTGCTGATATATTTGCAACAGATAGGTCTTATTTGACCTCAACAGAAATATTATACGTAACATGGATGACTCTGAAGACATGTCTATAGTAATCAAAGCCAGCTTCAGTACCAGTTATTGACTCAGTACTGAATATTTCCCAGATCATATGAGCCCGAAATTCATTCTGACCAACTTTCTAAATATTTAGATTTAATGTGTAAGCACTTAATTTTAATTCCATTAAATAGAGTTCATTTGCAAGTTAATTTTTACATAAAGACAGAACCAGAGATCTCAATTTTTCTGCTAGAGTTTAAAAAATCCTCCCCCCCTCCCTCATCCCCACTTTTTTCTCCTTCAGTCTCAGGAATAGTCTGGATAAGTGTTCCTGAGAGCCCAGGTAGAACATTTGCATCTCAAGGCACTAGGGGAGAGAAATATCAATTCCTTTCATTCCTGAGAGCATAACTAAAGATCTCCCAGTTTTTCAAAAAATACCCTAAGGGACTGTAAGATGGAACAGAGCTTAACTCAGCCATACTTAATTAGTCACGGCCAAACAGCAGACCAATGTGGTGCAGAAATGTCTTTCAGGGTCCTGCAATTCCCTAGCCCCATAAAAGGAGATTCCCAGCTAATGCCCCACAAGTTCAAAAGGGGAGAATCCCCATTAAAGACCCACCAGAGAGGAAGCTCTTGCCTGGAGAATCCCAGGGACAGGGGAGCCTGGTGGGCTGCCGTCTATGGGATCGCACAGAGTCGGACACGACTGAAGTGACTTAGCAGTAGCAGCAGAGATGAAGCTGAAGGAATGACTGCTGCTCATCCAAAAGGGAAAATCCCAACCACTCTCTGCCACAGGTGAAACTGACAGTGGCATCACACGCAAGGCCTGTTAGCCACCACGTGCCTCTCAGCCAGCCAAAGCGAACACTAACAGGCAAGCAACAAACGCGGTCCCGCAAACGAAAGTCGGACCAGGTGTACCCTAAAAATTCCACTTCCGCTCCCAGACAGAAGCTTCCAGAGTGGCCTGGACCCAAAGTGGCTCCCACTGAGCCCCGGATGACTCACTCCCCAGATGGAGCGGGTAGAATTTTCCCATCCTGCACCCACCGGAGTGCCTCAGCTCAAAACAACACACACAAAAGCACAAGCAACAGATAAGCTACGGCCGTACAGATAGAAAATCAGAGAACGTGTAGTTCCACCTCTACTCCCAGGCTGCTGCTGCTGCTGCTGCTAAGTCGCTTCAGTCGTGTCCGACTCTGTGCGACCCCATAGACGGCAGCCCACCGGGCTCCCCGGTCCCTGGGATTCTCCAGGCAAGAACACTGGAGTGGGTTGCCATTTCCTTCTCCAATGCATGAAAGTGAAAAGAGAAAGTGAAGTTGCTCAGTCATGTCCAACTCTTAGCCACCCCATGGACTACAGCCCACCAGGCTCCTCCGTCCATGGGATTTTCCACTCCCAAACAGGACCTCCAAACAGACTGGCAGAGTTCTTAAAAGAGAAGAACCCAGAATTGGCTCTCGGAGCCCATAGCATCACGACTCAAGGGACATGAATATCTCGGGGAGACAGTGGTGGGCAGAGGAGCCTGGTATGCGGCAGTCCCTGAAGTCACAAAGAGTCAGATACAACTGAGCAACCGAACAACAACAATGACGAGCCCATAGTGGTTTAATTCCCACAACCAAAGTAGCCTACAGGAAGTGGGTAGAATTCCCAGGCAGCGCAAAACTGGAGCGACTTACCCCTAGGACATCCAGTGGGAGTAGCTCAAGGCATCTCCTGTGCTGGGGCGGCCAGAGCCTGTCCCAGAGAGTCCCTCCTGGCTCCAGGAGCTAAAGGAGCTTCAGCAGCTGCTGGAAATCAGCGAAGGGACTGCCCCTGACCGGGGTCGGCCTGGCCCAGGCAAAAGCTCTTTGGATGGCTCCCTGTAATTGTTACCAAACAAAAGTGAGCCCATTGTTTTCATCTGTTAAATGGAAACGTAACTGTCCTGAGTGGATCACAGATTTCCAGAGAGGAACAAAAAAGATAAGACTCATTACTGAACACTTGCTGTGTGTCAGGCACTGTTCTAAGGGTGTCCAGGTTCTCAAAACCCTAGGGAGCAAGTAGGCTCTTTTACTCTTCCTCTTAGCAATGTAAATGAGGCACAAAAAGCTTCAGTAACCAGCAGAGTCAGGAGTGAATGTAACCAGTGTGTCTTTGCAGACAGAGGTGGCTTGAGCACTGCACTGAACCGCCTTATGTCAATGGGAATAATTCAAACAGAAGTGAAAGTGAAACTGAAGGTCACTCAGTCCTATCAGACTCTTTGCCACCCCATGGACGTATACAGTCCGCGAAATTCTCCAGGCCAGAATACTGGAGTGGGTAGCCTTTCCCTCCTCCAGGGGATCTTTCCAACTCAGGAATTGACTGGGGTCTCCTGCATGGCAGGCAGATTCTTTACCAGCTGAGCTATAAGGGAAGTCCTCCCTAGATATAAACTGTGCAAAGAAAGGTATTCAGAGAAAAGAGAAGGGCACTGCCAGAGGAAGGGACACCTGCCACAACCCCAGAGCAGGGTACTTTAAAAGACGAAAAACAGAGTGGGGAGGGCCCAGCAGCCCAGCAGCTGGAGATCCATCCCACACCTGTGACACCAGCGTTATTCCGTATGGCCAGATCCCTGGGTGGTGAGTGGGTAACCTTGAGTGTGAGCCACCCCAGAGACCTAGAGTGTCCTCTCTGATGAAAAAGGGTCCTGTGACAGAGATACGGGGAAGATAAGAGGGGAATAAGGATACATATGCTATGTATTTCGGGCTGCGGTATCTTGCTCCTCAGTGAAAAATGTGGCACTTACTCACTGAAGCTGAAACACTTTTAAAGTCATAGCAGGGAGATACTGCTAGAAAACACAGAAATCAACTTTTGCTCATGGTCCAGCTCATTCTCTATTAAGCAAATAATTTCAGGAGACGCCTGAGGCCTCAGGGCAGATAAAATTATTGTTTCTGCTTATCTTGATTTCAGGCTTTTTACTATGGCATTGGGGTATGTGAGTGTGTGTGCATATGTGTGTGTGTGTGTGTATTTTGCCACAGAAAGGCTCCTTGTCCTTCTAAACAATCAGAAGTCACATTTTGCCTGCAAATTTATGAAGAAACCCTTGCTTGTCACCATTACATACATAAAATATAAGCACCATTGGCTGAAGCCTGGCTAAGACCTTTGCAGACATTATGGTAGAGAAGTAGAAGAATGCTGCCAGCTGGGCGTGATTTACACCGCTTTACAGGAAATAAACAGAGCTGTCCGTAGCCCTGGCCAAGGCACTGAGCCTGCTGTTTTGACTGATGATCTTGCATTTTGTGTCATGATACTGAAACCCTGAGGTGCCATTGTTCTTGTGTGGCCGGCCGGCAGGCTGAGGCTCCAGAATGGAAAGCAGCCAGTCATGGTGTGCAAGGCTCTGAGGCTGGCATCCTGGTTGGACTGCACTGGCTAAATAGACATCTGTGTTCCTTAAGTCTCTCTAAGACTCGTTTTCCTCCTCAGTAACACGGACTATTGACCGTTCCTCACAGCAGAGCATCTCAGACTGTCAGGAGCACACACATCACCTGGGACCTCAGTGAAATGCAGGTTCAGATTCAGGGTGGGACCGAGAGGCTGAGTTTCTCACAAGCTCCCACTGATGCCCAAACTGATGGTCTGCAAACCACATTTGAAGGAGTAAGCTGTACTGGGTTTTTGAGACTTAACTGAGATAATGCACAGCAAGTTCTCAGCACAGTACCTGGCACATAACAAGCATTCAGTAACTATGAGGTGACATTGTTATTATTGTCAACTCTAAATTATTGGGCAGTTCAAAGGGACTAATTGAATATTCTGTAAGATCCTATTTAAAACATCCTGGAGATTACTTGAAAGAACATGGTTATTGTCACCATAGCTGGTATAATAACAGAGCATTAGAGTTAAGGTCGCAAGATCTGGATCTGGATCCCAGATCTTGGACAAGTCTTGAAACCTCTGTAAGATCTTTTAGGATAATAATAATGACCATCCTCTGGCCACCTGATGCAAAGAGCTGACTCATTGAAAAAGACCCAGATGCTGGGAAAGATTGAGGGCAGGAGGAGAAGGGGATGACAGATGATGACATGGTTGGATGACATCACTGACTCAGTGGACATGAGTTTGAGCGAACTTCGGGAGATGGTGAAGGACCGGGAAGCCTGGTGTGCTGCAGTCCATGGGGTCACAAAGAGTCGGACACGACTGAGAGACTGAACAAAAACAGCAACAACAAACCATTCTACTTTTTGTTAGAGCTGTTGTTGCTAATTCAATGCAATAATATTACATATGGGAAAGTTCTCAAAAATAAGCACTCAAGTATAGTGTATGCAATGCAGTAGGTGAGATGAGTCCTTCTTTGCAGGTGTAAACATTTTCCAGTCACTGTCCTTTACTGACCCACCTCCTTGCCCCCACCAAGAGCTGTCAGAACAGTTCAGTTCAGTTCAATCGCTCAGTCATATCCGACTCTTTGAGACCCCATGAATTGCAGCACACCAGACCTCCCTGTCCATCACCAACTCCCAGAGTTCACCCAAACTCATGTCCATTGAGTTGGTGATGCCATCCAACCATCTTATCCTCTGTCATCACCTTCTCCTCCTGCCCCCAATCCCTCCCAGCATCAGGGTCTTTTCCAATGAGTCAGCTCTTCACATCAGGTGGCCAAAGTATTGGAGTTTCAGCTTCAACATCAGTCCTTCCAATGAACACCCAGGACTGATCTCCTTTAGGATG
>NW_011494566.1:47610-54208 GCF_000754665.1 Bison bison bison
CCCGGCAATCTTGATTCCAGCTTGTGCTTCTTCCAGCCCAGCGTTTCTCATGATGTACTGTGCATATAAGTTAAAGAAGCAGGGTGACAATATACAGCCTTGACGTACTCCTTTTCCTATTTGGAACCAGTCTGTTGATCCATGTCCAGTTCTAACTGTTGCTTTCTGACCTGCAAACAGGTTTCTTAAGAGGCAGTCAGGTGGTCCAGTATTTCATCTCTTTCAGAATTTTCCACAGTTTATTTTCCACAGTTTATTGTCAGAACAGCTGATGTTCTGGTGGGAGAAATAGGTTCAAGATATTTTAAATGTTGCTGCTTCTCCACTTGCCTAAGGTCATAGAAAAAGTGAAGGGGAGCCTTTAGAAGAGGAAGTTGTAGAGCAGAGATATTATAAAAGCCTAGGGGCTGACTGTGAGCCCACACTATGCTATTTTCTATAAGTCACACAACAGTTGGCTTATTCTTAAGGGTGACAAATACTGAAAGAGCGATCTCACATCTCCCTCCCAGAGGGATAAGACCTGGAGAGCCAAATTCAGGCTGAGGTCTGGGAGAGGCAACCCACCCAGAAGAACCTCTTGCTGGTTTCCATTTAGGTTTTAGACTCCCCATGCAGTCTGAAGCCAACACTGCAGCTAGCAATGACATGTGACTGCAGCTTCAGGGCTGGCCTGTGGTCTGTGGGGGACCCTCAGGAATCAGCAGTCACAGTCAGATGGATGGATTTTTCAAGGTTTCTAGGGTACTTCCCATGCTATTATGTTTCCATCAAACATGGCAGGCAATCTAGAAGAAAGGCCATCAGTTCAGTTCAGTCGCTCAGTCGTATCCGACTCTTTGTGACCCCATGAATTGCAGCACGCCAGGCCTCCCTGTCCATCACCAACTCCTGGAGTTCCCTCAGACTCACATCTATCGAGTCAGTGATGCCATCCAGCCATCTCATCCTCTGTCGTCCCCTTCTCCTCCTGCCCCCAATCCCTCCCAGCATCAGAGTCTTTTCCAATGAGTCAACTCTTCGCATGACATAGCCACAGGATTGGAGTTTCAGCTTTAGCATCAGTCCTTCCAAAGAACACCCAGGACTGATCTTTTTTAGGATGGACTGGTTGGATCTCCTTGCAGTCCAAGGGACTCTCAAGAGTCTTCTCCAACACCACAGTTCAAAAGCATCAGTTCTTCGGTGCTCAGCCTTCTTCACAGTCCAACTTTCACATCCATCCATGACCGCTGGAAAAACCATAGCCTTGACTAGACAGACCTTTGTTGGCAAAGTAATGTCTCTGCTTTTGAATATGCTATCTAGGTTGGTCATAACTTTCCTTCCAAGGAGTAAGCGTCTTTTAATTTCAATGGCTGCAATCACTAGAAAGGCCATATTTACTAGTAAACTGGTTGACAGTTTTCTAAAACAGAATGGGCCACCTGCAAATGAACGGATATCTGAAATGAAATTATATGATTGTTGGTACTGCAGCAAAATGGAGCAAAGAAATCAGTAAGAGCACTGCAGATGTAAAAATGGGTTCAGATTCCAGCATATATCACTAATTAGTTGTAGTAAAACCTAATGATTAAACACATGGCCTGGTTGTATATGGACTTCCCAGGTGGCGCTAGTGGTAAAGAACCCACTTGCCTATGCAGGAGACATGAGACTTGGGTTCGATCTCCTGGAGGAGGGCACAGCAACTCACTCCAGTATTCTTGTCTGGAGAATCCCATGGACAAAGGAGTCTGGTAGGTTACAGTCCATGGTGTTGCAAAGAGTCGGAAGCAACTTAGCAATTTAGCACACATGCACAAAATAACAGAATCTACCTCATAGGGTTGTTGTTTGGATTGAATGAGTTAATGTGTGAAAGTGCTTGGAATAATAAGTACACAGTAAGTAGCCCCAAACTGAGCTATTATTATTGTATGACCTAAGCAAATCAATGGATCTCTCTGAGTCACCTTCTCAACAGTGACAGAATAAGTACATTCTAAAGGTCCAGAGAAACAGTGTCTATGGAGGTATTCTGGAAAGTTCAAAGAGCTAGATAAATCAGGAAACTATAGAATTTTTATTATTACAAAGGGAATTTTCATTTTGTGCCTCACTTCTAGTTTGGTAAACGGGAGCCTCTGTGTACATTGTCTCTAGGGTGAACATTCTATGAATTCTCTAAATATCTGACATTTCCTCTAGCATCTCGACCTGCCAAGAGCTTTCATTCCAACGCATCCAGAGGTCATTGAGGGGAGGAGTTAATTAATATAAATTTGAAAAGAATATGAACTCTAAGGTTAACCCACTGCTTAGATCGGGAACAAATTTGTGATAAAATAAAATCCCTCCCAAAAGTGTAACTCCTATTTTTAATAAATTTTCTTTATCATTTGCTCAAGTCCAGATCCTTGGCAGGGCCCAGATAAGAAGACTATGGAGTGTAGGCTTTGGATCTGCACTAGCCCTTGAAGTCACATATTTATGAGAGAGTGATCCTGAGTTGGCTGAGAGGACATACCAATGTCCTTGATGTAGGAACATGATCCTGTGGACCCACTCTGAGCATGCAGTGGTGATGGATTTCTAATCACTTCTCCCACACTGGGGAGCCTCCCTAAAGCCATCAAATAATACTTGGAGGCCTCCCAGAGGCAATCTGGGTATGGCCACAGTTTCTTGACAAGGAGGAAATCCAGCCTTTTATAGTCTAATATAATCTAATGAAGGGCTTCCCTGGTGGCTCAGATGGTAAAGAATCTACCTGCAATGCGAGAGACCCAGGTTTGATTCCTGGTTTGGGATGATCCCCTGGAGGAGGGAATGGCAACTCACTCCAGTATTCTTGTCAGAAAAATTCCATGGACAGAGGAGCTTGGTGGGCTGCAGTCCCTGGGGGTCACAAAGAATTGGATGCAACTGAGAACATAGTCTAATACAATCTAGTCTAATTGCAAATGTGACACACCATCCCTTACTTCTGCCCGATGCTGTTGGCCACAAAACCAACCTACAGTAAAATGTGGGGAGTGACAAGACAAGGGGGTGCATACCAGGAGATGGGAAACTTTGGGGTCACCTTAGAGACGTGATAGGGATATCAAGCAGAATTAATACGTTAATATGTGTAAACATCTGAGAACAGTATCAGTACTCAGCACAAGCACTCAGTAAAATGTTGGCTGTCATCACCGTGGTGGTTGTATGCATGTTGCTGCTATTGTTGAGAGCAGGAACAGCTCAGCCCTTGCCCATAAAACTGAAACACTTGCCACATTGCCCAGAAATTCAGCCCCACCCCGACCTCACTAACAACTTGCTCTAACCAGTCTACATACATGATTCTTTTTCTGCAATTGGCCCCTCGGTTTCTTTCTTTACTTTTCAAAAAGGTGTTTACCAAGGATCAAAATTGGCACACAAGCCTTAAAAAGAAGCCCTCCCCACCACTCAGCTGACCATCTGGGAGGTTCCCAGGTGCAAATATCAGAATATTAAGAACAGACATGTAGGATTTTAATTATCTCACATATTATAACTAGAAGTCTAAATAAAGCTGGTGCCAGAGCTGATCTATGGGCTTAGCTGTGTCATCAAGGACTCAGAACTGCTCCACATTTACCTCCTGTCATTCTTGGTGCATGAGTGACATGTCCCTTCATGATGAAATGAAGCAGGACCCTATGGTTCTTGCTCCTCCCCCATGTCCTCACCCTGCCTTTTGTCTGTGGAAAAACTTTAGCCAAAGGGTAAGTTTAATCAAAGAAGTGAAAAAAATGCAGAAAAAAAGGAAAGCCATCAAAAGAAACCAAATAATAACAATGTAGTCATAAAGCATAGTCAGGACATTTAGTTCCTTCTCAAGGACTATGGATAATATTCTGAGCCATTTCCTGTGAACTATGTTATAGATACTGAAACCTGCATTAGGTAGGAGAAGTTAGCTACATGATGACCAGACTATAGCCATGACATAAGCTGCTACAATTTCAAGAATCGGTCTCAAGGAAATGGGAACAAAACAACCCTAGAACTGAAGATTAACTGTATCTAAAACAACAAAAATGATGCTGGTCAGACCAGTGATGACCAATTTCAAGATGACTATTAAAGCTGACTGTGCTGTTTCTGTGTGCAGCCTCTTCCCTCTGTCTACTAAAACTCTTGCTCACTGATACTTGTGTGGGATAGAGTTGGCCTTTGGACAGGCACCTGCCCTCCCCCCACAACAGTTGCCAGGATGCAAAATAAAGCAAACTTTCCTTTCCACTAACCTTGCCTTTCTATTGACTTTTGAGTAGCAAGAAACTAGACCCCACTTTTGGTTACGATGACAGCAGGAGGGCTAAAACAGGCTTAATTTCAAGGCAGTTCAAAGGCAGAAAGTGGGCAAGGAGGCATGGATGTTGAGAGAAATTTCCTGACATGTATCTGTTTTGTACAATTTTTTTTTTTTTTTTTAATTTAAGAGGAAAGTTTTTCCCAGAAACATCCCGGCAGATTTCCATTTGCAATGGCAACCCACTCCAGTACTCTTGCCTGGAAAATTCCATGGACGGAGAGCCTGGAGGGCTGCAGTCCATGGGGTCGCTAAAAGTCGGGCACGACTGAGCGACTTCACTTTCACTTTTCACTTTCATGCATTGGAGAAGGAAATGGCAACCCACTCCAGCGTTCTTCCCTGGAGAATCCCAGGGATGAGGGAGCCTGGCGAGCTGCCATCTATGGGGTCGCACAGAGTCGTACATGACTGAAGCGACTTAGCAGCAGCAGCAGCAGCTGTAAACTGGCTGTATGCCCACCCCTAGCTGCAAGGGAGGTTGGGAAATAACCTGATATTCTTTGCGATGGTGACCCTGAAATAGCCATCAAGGAAGAACGGGAGGGGAGTGGCTGTTGGGAAGGTAAGCCAGAGGCTCTTCCATGCCCCCTCAGGCAGATTCTCTTATTTGAAAAACTCTACTGTCATCCTTTCTACCTAGATTAGAAATATGCATGAACCAGGAAGGCTGTGAGCAGAGCAATTCATCTCAAATCGATTAAGTCTTATTTACCTGACATAATCCAGAAATAAAGTGCTGCACAGAACCAAATTTGCTGAGAAGTTTTCTCCCAAAGTGCTTTCATTTACTGTATTTTAACCATTCTTAGGACAATTTCTACTGAGACGCTTTATTTCTATCTTATTTGATAACGTGTCTCTATTTAATTTAAGACAATAAACGGCCAGGATGCCATTATGGGCATAATAAATGGAATATTTCCTGCCATCTCAGTAAACAAACAATGTCACAGTCATCAGTGATTGCAGCCACAGCCAATGGTGAGCTGGTGAGCCCTGAGAAAACTCAGGAAGGAAAAGAACACCTGCCGTCTACTGTAGCCACTCCCTACGGTGAGCCCAGGAGAAACCCAGGATGTGAAAACACAGGATACTGGCCTCAGCTGAGGCACATACCAAAGGAATGATTTCAGTGAGTCCAGACTCTTGAACCTTCCTATATTTAGAAAAGTGCTGCATTCCTTAAGATTTCTAGTTTCTTTAATTAGCAATAATCTTCTGTTCCTATTGCTGCTAAGTTACTTCAGTCGTGTCCGACTCTGTGCGACCCCATAGACAGCATCCCACCAGGCTCCCCCGTCCCTGGGACTCTCCAGGCAAGAACACTGGAGTGGGTTGCCATTTCCTTCTCCAATGCATGAGAGTGAAAAGTGAAAATGAAGTCGCTCAGTTGTGTCTGACTCCTAGCGACCCCATGGACTGCAGCCTACCAGGCTCCTCCATCCATGGGATTTTCCAGGCAAGAGTACTGGAGTGGGGTGCCATTGCCTTCTCCATCTGTTCCTATTACCTGCCCTTTATTGCAAAACTCCTATATATCATAGCTCCCCCCTAGCCTCCTCAAAACCATTCTCTCAGGGTTACAAGAGAAGTCTTGTAGTCCTAAAGGCTTGAAGTCCTAAAATTTTCCACCAGAGAAAGCATAACTCTCCACCTTTGGGGCTTCCCAGGTGATGCCAGTGGTAAAGAAACCAATGCAGGAGACACGAGAGATGCAGTTCTGATCCCTGGGTTGGGAAGATCCCCTGGAGAAGGGCATGGCAATCCACTCCAGTATTCTTGCCTGGAGAATCCCATGGACAGAGAAGCCTGGCAGGCTACAGTCCATGCAGTCTCAAAGAGTCGGACACAACTGAAGCTACTTCACACACACACTCAACCTTTAGGTCGTGCATATTTTTAAATCAACGGCCTCGACTGTTATCCTATGTGTAAACATTCAAATGCTCCATGGGGGCTCCATGTGCTCCATTTTACTCAACTTGCTCCAGGTAAGATACACTGTATGTGCCTCAATATACCTGCAGCTCTTTGTGGAAATACCTACTCCCTTGAAGTCAGCCATTTTCTCTACCATCATTTCTATCTCCCCAGAACTTCTAATGTCAGTTGCTGCTACTGACATTAATCATACTTTGTACTTTGTACTTTAATCATAACTTAGGACTGCAGGGATGATGTCCAGGAGGAAGCCAGACGAGTCTGGGGCATCCCTCAGGTACACGGTCATAAGAAGGCTGCCTCAAAGACCAGCTCTGAAGCAAG
>NW_011494566.1:54308-79249 GCF_000754665.1 Bison bison bison
GCCAGACCTTCACTGGTTCTGGAGAAGGTTGGAGACAACAAGGTTCTTTACTCCAGAAAACTGAGATGGGCTAAGACAGATCATATCCTGACCAGATAAACTGACATTTTGATGGATGGGGGAGGAATGTGGTCTGGAAGCATGGAGCCCTGCACTGGAGGCAATTCAGCAGGGTCACCCCTGCTGTGAGGCATCTAGGTGCTGGAGGAGTGCAGGGGTGCTGTCCAAGGTGGGACCTTGAGTTGCCTGCAGGATGCTGACGGGACCAGGAACCTACACCCAGACCTCTTGCACTGTGGGGCTCAGGTCCATGCTTGGAAATTGCTCCCAAAGTTTGAAATGACCCCACATATTCTCACGTATTCAAGTGGGGCAATGATTCAGTATGGAGAAGTCTGATGACTTTCAGGGTTGTATCAAACTTTACCATCAACCAGCTGAATCATTCTTCCTATGTATGTCTCTGGCTTCTACTTATGAAAATTAACTAGCCAAGGCTTGTTAGTAACTAGATGATTTAGCAGGACAGTAGTTAGACTTCCTGGACTTTCTGAGCCTGGATTTAACTCCCTGGGCTGCATCAAAAAACTTCCCCCTTGGCAGGTTGATTGACTGATTGTCTTGTCCCAGGAGACAGGCAAGGTTAGCTTAAGCAAGTTTCTGGTGTTTCTGACTCTCTTAAAAGTCCTATCTTGGAATTAGAACGTTTTTGTGCTTCACACGCCTAACTGTTGTAAGTGACGTAAGGAAGACAAAAGCAGATGAAGTCTGTTGTGGGTTCTCACTAGTAGTGCGGTGAGCATATGGGCTCCTCTGGTGTTTTTCACACGTGGACTAGTGAAAGAGCCTTCACTGCATTGCGGAGTTTTAGATTTGCAAAGCAAGCCAACCACCTGGTCCCTGTAGCTACTCCTGAGCTTTCTGCCTATAAATCACAGCAGGACTGTGCAGGATCAAAGATTTCCTCAGACAGGGGTTAACTAAGCAGAAGTTAGCACATCGTTAACCAAATTAAACTGCTGTTATAAAAGAATGCCGTTCATTAGTCATGTTCAGTCAACCCTCACTATTCCATATTGGCAAATTCGCCTCTTGCAAAAACCTATTTGTAACTGCAAAGTCAATACTCATGGAGTTCTTGGGGTCATTTCCACCATTGTAGCAAATACTTTCATCCACCACCCGCTGCACGAGGTCCTAGGTGAGGTTGAACAAGCCATCTTAGTCCAGCCTTCATGCTGTAAACAGGGTCCTTTGTGTTGTTTATTTACTGTCACGCTTCACTTTTGGGGGCTGGGGGAGTGATTTTGCTGTTTTTAAAATGGTCCCCAATCCGTGTGCTGAAATTACTTTGCTCTCCAGCGTTCCTGTGAGCAAGAAGACTGTGACATGCCTTACAGAGGAAACAACGTGTTGGAAAAGCTTTGTTCAGGCATGAGTTCCAGTACTGTAACATAGGCCATAGTTCAGTGTTCAGGAACAAGGTGTCTTTAAACAGAAACACACATGATACATTGTTATGTGTTTCATCTGATAATGAAAATATTGTGCCCCAAGGCTCTTGGGAACCTATCATGTGTTTCCTCAGGAGAACAGTTCAGTATTTACACAAGCAGGACACTTGATCAACTTAACCACTGCCAATCATGAGAAATGATTGCATTTTGAATACGTTATACTTCAACTCTAATTCTGATCAATACCACCAGCTTGGTGCCTGCATGCATGCTCAGTTGCTATGTCCAACTCTTTGTGACTGTAGCCTGCCAGGTTCCTCTGTCCATGGGATTTTCCAGGCAAGAATACTGGACTAGGTTGCCATTTCTTTCTCCAGGGAATCTTCCCAACCCAGGGATCAAACCATTCCTCATTAAAATTACACTAAATGTCTACCTCACTTAACAACCAGGAGCCTCTCTGGACATAGACAGGCCTCCAAGTCTCAAACATGCAGAGCCTCTGAGAACTGCGGTAACTGCAGTTCTTTTTTTTTTATTTTAATTTTTATATGCCTTTTAAAAGTTAAATGCCACTTACATTTATTTAAAAATATTGGCTGTATTCCCCTCTCTTCCGCCTCCCCACCACTGGCAGTCCCTAGCTTGTTCTCTGTATGTGTGAGTAGCAGCATTTATCTTTATTCCTGCTCTAAACAAACCCCTTCTAGATAAATAAATACTTCTTCTTTTTCTGTTTATCTGGAAAAACTAATAAAAATACTATAAAGAGAGTCCCATCTGTCATACACAATGAGGTAAAACTGCAATTTTTAATAACTAGAAGGAGATCAAATTAAAGTTCTTAGTCCCTGGTTACATTAAGAAAGTCCCAACCAGCCTTAAGAAAGGCACAGATAAACCACAGCATGTCCCCCTTTCCCATTGTTATGATGGCACCTCTCCTAGCATGCTCCACAGGAGACGACAAATGCAGCTAAGGATAGAGACCCAGCAACATACATCCTCCTCTAAAATTAAGCTAGGCACTTTTCTGGAGGTCCAGCTGCTAAGGCTCTGCACTTCCACTGCAAGGGCCATGGGTTCAATCCCTGGTTGGGGAATTAAGATCTCATATGCTGTGTGATACATCCAAAATGTTAAAAAAAAAAAAAAGAAGAAGAAGAAGAAGAAGGAAGAGGAGGAGGAAAGAAAAAAATTAAAATTAACCTAGAAATACCTTTGGAGGTCATTACTCTGAGAAAACAGATGCATGGTTTTTTATGACCCATTTTAGAATTTACAGCATCCTAGTTCAAGCCTTTACCATTGTGCAAGATGACCACAACAGCCTGCCCACTGCCCTCCCTGCCTTGCCCCTCCTCAGCCACCCAATTCTTTACAACCCCAAATGAACTTTATCATTTAAGCCCCCATAGTTCTCAGGATAAAGTTCAAAACCTACAGCATGGCTATCAAGGTCACCTGAAATTCAGTTCAAACCTAGAGCAGGTAACTTATCTACCTCTCCCTCCCAACACACAACTTCTTCTACCCTACTGGGCTCCCTGTTTCCAAATGGAACTTGTTTCTCCCCAGCCTAGTGATGGAATGGTTACATTTGGACTCTGGAGTTAGACTGACCTAGAATTCAAATCCTGACTCAGCCATTTACTAAGAAACTTTGAGCAAATCATCTCATGCTTAAATAATGTTAATAAGAACATTTATCTCAGAGTTAGGTTTCTGATAATGAAATGTTATTATGCGTGGAAAGTACCTAGCAGTACCTGGCACATTAAAAGTCACGAATAAATATTAATTACAGAAATAAACACTGTGGAGTCCCACTTTCACATTTCACCTCACAAGCTTGTTATTCTATAATATTCTATCCTTCCTAGAATATTCATTCTGCTCCTTTCCAACTCTCTAATTTTACCTTTCTTCACAGCCTTAACCAATGAACTAAGTGTCACATCTTGAGGACAAGGGTGGAGAGGAGGAAAAGGGTGATGAGGAGGACAAGGGTAGGGAGAAGAGGTTGCCAGCTTTCCTAGGGGAAGTGAAAATGTCAATAGAAGCTCTGATGTTCTGCAGCAGGGACTGGCAAACTTTTTCTGTAAAAAGCCGGATAGAAAATGTTTTAGGTTCTGTGGGCCATTCAGCTTCCAGCTCAACTATTCAACTCTGTCATTATAACAGGGCAGCAGCCATAAAAAAATATCTAAATGAACAGGCATGGCTGTTCTGATAAAACTTTATTTACAAAAATAGTCAGCAACAACTCAACAACAAAATGATAAACAATCTGATTCAAAAATGGGAAAAGGGCTTGAATAGACATTTTCCAAAGGATACAAGTGGCCAATAAACACATAAAAGGATGCTCAACATCACTAATCATTGGGGAAATCAAAATCAAAATCACAATGAAATACCACTTCACACCCGTTAAGATGGCTGCTATAAAATAATTTTTTAAAAAATAGAAAATAAACGTTGGAGAGGATGTGGAGAAATCGGAACACTCAAGCATTGCTAGTGGGAATATAAAATGGTATAGTCACTGTGGAAAACTTCTGGGTGTATATACACTTCTGGGTGTATACCCAAAAGAAATAAAAGCAGGAACTTGAACAGGTATTTGTTCATTAACATCAGTGTTAATGGAAACATTACTCACAATCATCAGAAAAAGGAATAACCCATATAAGAAATGAATCGCCAGTCCAGGTTTGATGCAGGATACAGGAAGCTTGGGGCTGGTGCACTGGGATGACCCAGAGGGATGGTATGGGCTGGGAGACAGGAGGGGGGTTCAGGATTGGGAACACGTGTACACCCGTGGCGGATTCATATTGATGCATGGCAAAACCAATACAATATTGTAAAGTAAAAAAAAATTTTTTTTAAAAAGGAATAACCCAAATGTCCATCAAGAGATGAACAGAGGACTTCCTGAGTGGTCCAGGAGTCAAGACTCTGCACTTCCATGACAGGGGAAGTGACTCTGCACTTCCATGCACTTTCCTGGTCAGGGAAGATTCCACATGTTGCAGGATATAGCCAAAAAATCCAAAAAAAAACAAACAAAATAGATAAATGGATAAGTTAAAGTGGTATATCCATACAATGGAAAATTATTCAGTCTTCAAAAGGAAGGAAATTCTGACATGCTGCAACATGGATGAACTTTAAAGACACGATGCTAAGTGAAATAAACCAGATACAAAAGGACAAATGTTACCTTACAGTATCTTAGGTATCTTAAAATAGGCAATTTTACAGAAACAGAGAGTAGGATAGTGGTTACCAGGGGCTGAGGAAAGGGAGGAATGGGGAGTTATTGTTTCATGGGAACCAAATTTCTAACTGGAAAGACAAAAGAGTTCCAGAAATGCATAGTGGTGATGGCCGCACAATACGGTTAATGTACTTAATGCAACAGTATTATATATTTTAAAATGGTTTAAATGCATTCTTAAGGTTTTAATGCATTTAAAAATGCATTCTTAAGATTTAGTAAATGTTTCCATCCATCATTTGTTTTTAATTTTCTTAAAGAAAGTTCTTATTTTCATCTAACTGTGGACATACAATCAGACTCCGTCTCACTGACACTTCCAGCAAGGACAAGGAAGAAGGCCGGGAGCAGGGAGTGGGGCTGTTTGGGGTCACACCTGTTGCAGCAAAAACAGAAATGACTGAACAGCCTTTGCCACATACCAGCCAAATACGCCTGCAAGAGTTAAGCAATCTTGGTTATTCTTTAGCTGTTACTACTAACAAACATTTATAGTTAGACTTGTCCTTCACAAAGTTAAACAAATCTAATTACTTTTTGACTTCATATAGTTGTACTCTGAACCTGCATTCTTCTCCCCTTATATTCTCTTGTAGCGTTCTGCATTTCAAAAAGAAGGTCAGGAGCCAATAATTTCAGGGACACCAGGCCTTGTTGCTGAGTTGCCTGGTGGTAGCCATGGTCGATTTGAAACTTTGCAAAAAAAAAAAAAGCAAGACTTTCATGAGGATATAAAACCTCTCCCTATTCCTGTGAGAGAAGGGCACAGTTCTTGAGGTGCTAGCCTGCTGTGTTTCTCCTTTGCCTGGAAAAAATAAAGCTACTCTTTTCTATTTTCTCTACTCTGTCTCCATATTTCTCTTCTATGGCATCAATAGACAGGGAGCCAAGATTTCGGCAACACATTCAGGACAGGTTCCTGGGATGTTGGTGTGCAGAGCAGGGAGGGTGTGCTCACACAACTGCTCACTGCTCCTGCCTCAAAAACACTTACACAGAAATCGGTCCCTCGGTGGCTGCTCTTCTAAGTCCAGATCTGCAATGCCAAACCTCTCATTTCTGCCTCTCCTAACTTGCCTGTTTTCCTCTCCTATGACCACTATCCCCTCGTTCCTTGTTCTCAAACTTATATTCAACCAAAAATAACTGTCCATCCAACGAAAGTCCTATAATTAAAAGGAGGTGCTGCATACCATGAAGCAGCATCAAGATTCCTTTGTTAGGAGAAGTAATCTCTTGTCTCCTGATACCCACAAATATCAGGGAAGCTAATATTCCTAGCTCAAGTAGCAGACTGAGCCCCATGGAACTGGAGGATGGGAAAGAAGAAAACGTGTCTTTGCAGCACCTCTGGCTGCATGGAACATAAACATGAAGGAACCACAGTTGGCTTGTGCTGTAGCAAACAAATCAGAGATTTAAAATGCTGTTGCCAACTCCCCAGGAGGAATCACTCTCAAGCATGACTACTACCTTCTCTGGGGCATCTGATCAGCTCTCCAGTCATTAGCCACCTTGTCTGTACCTAGCTCAAAAGCTGCATAATATACTACTCTGGAGATGTCATCTGGGCTTTTTAACATCCAAGTTCTTTACCGAACCGCATTTTGAAGCAGCCTGCTTAGACGAATGAAAGGATAAAGGAGATTTTTTATTTCCTGAGGAGAAGGACAGGGCAATTATCTCAGCAGGCATATTCCTTCCTTCTGTGTCTTCCCTTTCCTCTGTCATCCAAAATGGAGAATAAAGAGAATCAACTTGCAAAATGAGGCTAATGGCTGAGTTGACCGTAGCATTTTCAATGGAAGCTGACAGAGAAAGCACTGTGGCTTTGATTGCCAGTATATGTTCCCATGGAATGTGGGCTACATCACACAAATGTAAGCATCATCACACTGTCGAGGACTTTAAGGAAATAATTATTAAAAAAACAAACAAAAAAAAAAAACTAAGGGTCATTGCCTTTGGGGGCGTGTGGTTGATTTCTCCCTTTTAAGTAGACACTTGCTTCTGTAATAGCATCTGCAGCCCAATGTTTAATGACAAAGACGGCGATGGCCAGGGGCCTCCCAGGTGGCGCTAGTGGTAAAGAACGCGTGTGCCAATACAGGAGATGTAAGAGACGTGGGTTCGATCCCTGGGTGGGGAAGATCCTCTGGAGGAGGACAGGGCAACCCACTCCAGCATTCTTGCCTGGAGAGGACAAGGACAGAGGAGCTTGGCGGGCTACAGTCCAGAGGGTCACAAAGCTTCGGACATGACTGAAGTGACAGCACAAGCGCTCTTGGTGACGTCTGTGGTGACGATGTGGCGATGATGCAATGGCTTTACTTAAAAATACTTCTATGTTTCTCATGCTAACTGCTGGGTGCCAGATATTCTCCAGTTGTGGTGTGGACTCCACCAGCTTGCTTCCAAACACACTCAGGCTGGGCTGTGTCTATAGGGGATTCCCCAGAAAGGTACAGACATGAGAGATAGCACCCCGCCCCTGCCCCAACAAAGAATGCTAGTGACATCCCAAATGAGGACAGTGAATCTTTAAAATGTTGACCATCCCCAGGGGTTTCCCAAAGCTAAGGTCATTACTATCTTTAGCTGCATAGAAAATTATCTTAAAACTTGGTGGTTTTTAAACAATAAAATTGGATTTTCTCAGCTTCAGGAATTTAGAGGCTGCTTAGCTGGCTCAGTCTCTCGTGAGACCCAACATGATGGCCAGAGTTGCCATCAGCTAAAGGCTTCAGTGGGGCTGCAGAGACTGCCTCCAGGTTGTCTCACTCACACCTGGCAGTTGGCACAGGTTTTGGGCAGGAAGCCTCAGGCAACCTGAGTGTCCTCACATCACGGTGATGAGCTGTGTTTAGTAGAGTCACCCAAGGGAACAAGACAGAATGGATATGCCTGTTATGACCCAGCTCAGAAGTCATACCCCATGACTTCTGGAACGTCCCATTAGTTAGAAGCTAAGAGCTAAGTCCACCTACCCACAATGCAAGGGGAGGAGGAATTGAGATGAGAGGTGAATTAGACAGCACCTCCTGAAGGAAGGAATGTCGAAGAGTCTGTGGACATGTTTAAAAACCACCACATGGGGTTGTATAATTTCTGAATGGAAATTCTTCTGTTTAATAAAATTATCTCTTTTTAAAAATGCATACTTATTGAGCATTTACAAGCATGACTTGAAAGTGATAAAAAATAAAATAACCTGTGTCACAGTCATTTTTTATGTGAGGCATGCTTATTGTTTTCAAAATACAGAACTTACATAGAAGTCCTTTACAAATGAAATGATTTGTACAATAGCTCTATGTGCCAGACAGAAAATGAAACAAGAGCAAAGAATCATTGACACTTATGATCCAGAAGGCAAATAAACAGAAGGAACTGAATGTGAGTTGGAAATAGAAGAACATTAAATAAACCATAATAGCATGTATTATGAACTTGTAAATATATACACAGTAACTTCTAGAAAATAACTTCTATGATTTAAATTTTATTATATAAGTGACTATTTCAAAATTGCTGGGCTAAAACTAAATTAGCTCTTCAATATGGTTAAATGGTTGTTCTCGGTTTGTGCTTACAAACCTAACAAAAGTCTTGTTACAAGACTAAGTATAAAATCTATTTCAGTAAATTTGCTTTAAGTGCATGGATCTCTAAACCAAGAAGGATTTTAAGAACTGGTGTTACAAACTGATGGTTTACCACCACTAAGACTTTAAGAAAATGTTAGCAAATACTATGAATTTTGCGAAAGAGTCTTAAATATTAGAACTTTGAGATGTTTTCAGAAGACCCAGTTTATATCTGGGCTAAAGTCCAGAATCAGAGCATCACTGTCCATCAGCCACATCAAGAAAAGGGCATGAAGTCAGGGCAAGGGCAGTAAGACCCCACCCTGTGCTCATTCTCAAAAACATGGACAGTAATTAAGAGTTTGGTCTTGGAAGCAGACAAACTGAGCTGCTAGCTTGAACTAGAAAGAGTTAGTTTACCTTTCTTACCTCAGTTTGTTCATCTGAAAAATAGGTCCATCAGCAAAACTACCAAATTAGATGGGCATTTTTCAGTCCAATACCTCTCAGTTTCATGAACACAGCTTAACGATTTTTAAAGAATTTTTTTTTAATTTTTAAAATATTTATTTATTTGGCTACATTAGGTCTTAGTTGTGGCATATGGGATCTAGTTCCCTGACCGGGGATTGAACCTGAGCCCCCTGCATTGGGAGTGTGGCATCTTAACCACTGGACCACCAGGGAAGTCTTACATTGTCTCCTTTTTGAAGCAACTTTCCCCAAGCTGGGTAGAAAGGAAGCATTAACCTCTCTTCATATTCCTGTTTGGGTTCTACTGAGCCAGTCCTTCCTGCAAGTCCTGACCTTCACTGGGTCACATTTGGCAGGTTGTACAAGGTCACTGCTTGAGGACCCCCCCTAGGTGGGTGAGGTGGGGTTGTGCTTTTGACAAAAGACAGAAATAAAGGGGATGTTCTTGATGGCTTCCCGCCCCGCCTCCCCACTTTTTACGCTATGTCATAATGCATCAACACCAAGTACTACTTATTCTTTTGTTACACTAAGTCTTGACTCAACCTCTTCTCAATCTCCAGCCACTGCCCTCTTCACCATTATCTCTCACCTGGACTACGGAAACAGGCCACGTGATGCTTAATTTTATGGGTCAACTTGGTAGGTTATGGTTTCAGACACCAGTCTAAATGTTGCTGGGAAGGTACTATATATAATATATATTTTATATATAATATATATTTTATATATAGGGCTCTCCAGGTGGCGCTAGTGGTAAAGAATCTGACTGCCAATGCAGGAGACACAAGAGATGCAGTTTCAGTCCCTAGATTGGGAAGATGCCCTGGAAAAGGAAATGGCAACCCACTCCAGTACTCTTGCCTGGAAAATCCCATGGACAGAGGAGCCTGGTGGGGCTACACTCCATGGGGTCACAAAGATTCAGACATGACTGAGCACGCACACACCTCCTGTTGATTCTGTTTCTCTGGAGAACCCTAACTAGACTAACACACGCCCCCAAGTGGTAGCCCAGCTTTCCTATCCATTCTCCACAGTATAGGCAGAATGTTATTTTTCAGAGCATATATCATAACACATTATTTCCCAGTTTAAACCATGTCTATCTTACTATTGCACTTAGAATAAAATCCAAAACCCTTAACACACTCTTCAAATCTCAACATAATATGACCTCTATCCTCCTCCTCTGGAGCCTTGTCTCAACCCTCCGGCCACTTGGCATCAACCAGATAGCTTCTCTCTTTATTCGGTTTCTTAAATGTAGTAAGTTCCTTCATATCGCAGAAGTTTGCCCTCTGCCCAGAGCCCACGTCCTAATCCTCTTCATGGGGCTTCCTTCTAATCACAGTCAAACGGCATTTCCTCTGTGAGATTCTCTCCCTGACCCCAGTAATAATAAGGACTAAAGATTTACTTTGTGCCCGTCTCTGTTCTGAACACCTTACACACATGTGTTAACTCAGTTAATCCTCGTAACAACTCCATAAGATAGATATTATTATCGTCCCCATTTTCCAGATGAAGAAACTGAGGCAACACAAAACTCAAGCAGTGCGGCCAGGATCACACAGCTGAGCTGGGATTTGAATCCAGACATTTTGGCTCCAGGGTCTCGGAGACAGTTCACCACTGAGTTGATGTTTCCCTGGGTCAAAGTCTCCCTCAGTAACTGTCTTGCATGTGTGCATGCATGCTAAGTCCCTTCAGTAGTATCTGACTCTTGTGACTCTATGCACTCTAGCTCACCAGGCTCCTCGTCCATGGGATTCTCCAAACAAAAATACTGGAGTGGGATGCCATGCCCTCCTGCAGAGGAACTTCCTGTCTAGGAATTGAACTCACATCTCCCGTGGCTCCTGCATTGCACTCCTGAGCTACTGAGGAAGTCCCAGTAACTTCTTAGTATCCCATTCGTTTTCCTCTCCATATTTATTGCAATTCATAGCATAGATTTGTATATTTGATTACTTTCTAGCTTCTACCACCATTCTATCAAATATCATGAGGACAAGGACACTCCCTGTCTTGCCACTTATACACCTAGTTCAGGGTTTGGATAATATTAGTTCTCAATAAATATTTGTGACTATGTATCATCATCCTTCCTTTCCCTAGCTCATTATTTATAGGCAGCAAATTCTCGAAACTCATCCTCATGGTCTCTGAATCAGGTAGGAATAATAATGGGAGTCCGAATGAAGCATTGGGCTAAAATCCTCAATGTCTAACCTTGGCTATGTTTTTGTTTAGTCTTTTTTTATTGAATTTTTTTTAATTGAAGGATAATTGCTTTACAGAATGTTGTTGTTTTCTGTCAAACTTCAACATGAATCAGCCATAGGTGTACATATATTTCCTCCCTTTTGAACCTCCCTCCCAACTCCCTCCCCACCCCACCCCTCTAGGTTGTTACAGAGCTCCTGTTTGAGTTCCCTGAGCCATACAGCAAATTCCCATTGGCTGTCTACTTTATACATGGTAATGTAAGCTTCCATGTTACTCTCTCCACACATCTCACCCTCTCCTCCCCTCTCCCTGTGTCCATAAATCTGTACTCTATGTCTGTTTCTCCATTGCTGTAACCTTGGCTATGTTTTTGAATCAACCATGCTCATTGCATGGGCCAGATACCTATGGGATGGGATTTCAGAATCCCCTAATGCCCAAGTTGGGATTTTACCCACCATCTACTTGAAATATAATCATTAGAGATATTATATCTTCTAATCTCGTATTAGAATTCAGATGTCCCCTGGAAGCTGAGAGCTGGCAATCATTTACTAGTTAACATCTCAGCTAGGATTACAGGACAAATAGCCCACTGGGAACCCAACACTGAGCAGGCGTCTCCAAACCAGATGAGCCAGGTACCTGGCGGTGGCTCACCAGGAGCAAAATTGGAGAGAGCTGTAATAGAACTGAGAGGACTCAAAGTTCATTTTGCCTTCTCAGTGTTCAGGGCTTCCAACTTGGCTCTGCCTTGATAGATGCTGTAAATGCCTCCTATGGTTTGCAGAAAATCTCTAATTTTTAGTTCTATCGAATGCTATATCCATGCAACAAAAAAGCCACCAATTTAAAAAGTGAGAAACTTAGTTAATCAAGGAGTTGTTTTGCCTTCAAGACACCAAACTGGTTTGGCTGATTCTTCACTGATTTAATGAAAAGTGCGGGGGTCACGTAGCTGCAATCTAATTAAACATTATTTCTTCCCACCTTCCCCTGCTGAGGACATTGGAAGACAACCCAACAGCAGGCTAAAATGGGAAAATGTTGAGGATAGTCATCAAAAAGAATTCAAAATAAAATTAGGTGTTCTCTTTCTACTTCAAATTTATACTATCCCCTTATAATATAATATAATGCTATGTTGGCATTTTAAGACAAATGCTTATACACTTATTTTACATTCAAACTAATGATTTCAGGGAGGTAATATTGACCTTGTATTGACTAAATTGATATTTTAGAACAAGAAAAAAAAATGCCTAATTTTTTTTTTTTTCCCCAGAATAGTGTCAGAGTCCTGAACGTAATCCACTAATTCTGGAAACAAAAGTAGATAAAAGTCTTTGAAGTTTAATTTAGAAAGAAATCTCCATAAATTAGATTGTACTTACTGCTGCTGCTGCTGCTGCTAAGTCGCTTCAGTCGTGTCCGACTCTGTGCAACCCCAGAGACAGCAGCCCACCAGGCTTCCCCGTCCCTGGGATTCTCCAGGCAAGAACACTGAAGTGGGTTGCCATTTCCTTCTCCAAGGCATGAAAGTGAAAAGTGAAAGTGAAGTCGCTCAGTCGTGTCCAACTCTAGCGACCCCATGGGCTGCAGCCCACCAGGCTCCTCCACCCAAGGGATTTTCCAGGCAAGAGTACTGGAGTGGGGTGCCATTGCCTTCTCCAATTGTACTTACTAATGGATAAAATAGGACAATTAGCTGTCTTCAACAATTTTAAGAAGTAGATGATAGTTAATGGACACAAGTATTTGACTACCTGTCATAGAGCAGAACAGGCAAAACTCTAATTCCACTTCCTTGTGCAAAAGTTCCAGGATAAAATACAATGGATCAGTGTTATACTCAGCCTACCAGAAAAAATTCTTCGAAGAAGAACCTCAAACTCAATTGATCCTCAGAATCCTGCTGCTCACATCATCTTTTTAATCAGATTCTGGCTAAAGCAACTCTCTTAAATCATCAACACCATCAACAGCTCTGCCCACTAAGAAAAAAAGTATATTAACTTTTCTTTATTTCCTAATTTTGTATTGGCCTCAATTGCACAGCTTGTAGGATCTCAGTTCCCTGACCAGGGATTGAGATCCCCAGATCACAGCAGTGAAAGCCTGGAATCCTAACCACTAGGCAACCAGGAAACTCCCCGAAATATATTAATGTTTCAAATTAAAGTTTAACTTCTTCCTCTCTGGCCCTCAGTTGCCCAACCATTATTCCTCACTTTATCAAAATGTTGGGATTACTAATAAAAACTTACTGGTTTTTGTTGCTATTGTTGTCATATTTTTCTTTTATTGCTCCTTGATTTGGGCCTTAGTAAGATCCCCCTCAGCAGCACAGTCATAAAAGGACTCACGCTTGCTTCTTCTAGTGGTCGTGTGGCTCCACTATTTTTACATTTGCATCTCTGATACAGTCGCACTTCTCTCTGTTTCCTCTTCTAATCTCTTCCTAAATCCCCTCTCCAATGATTCATTTAGCTAAAGATACCACTAGGGTCTGTGAGTATGAATCTTTGTTGTTTATGCCACTGAAATATTACATTTCATTATTCCCAAGGCAAAAATTAATAGGGAAGAAAAATAAGGAAAAACTACATTAATAAAAATCTTACTGTTTTTTATTAGTCCATATTTATTGAGTACTTACCATGTAGCTGACACATGCTAAGTACATTGCATTGTCCAAAGGGAAAAGGTCATTTACATTAAATATATAATACAGGACATCATGTTATCATGCAATGCAGGAGACCAGGGTTCGATCCCTGGGTCGAGAAGATCCTCTAGAGGAGGGCACCACAACCCACTCCAGTATTCTTTCCTGGAGAATCCCTTGGACAGAGGAGGCTGGCAGGCTACAGTCCATGGGTCACAAAGAGTCAGACACAACTGAGCGACTAACGCTTAACTTAAAGTTGATTGAGAGTAAAAAGAGAATAAAGATAATAGTTCACGATCATGTTTTTTCCTAAGCTTTCTTTAAACTCTAATCTACCCATCTTTCTACTACTACAGATTGAAGAGAAAAAAATGTTTTAAAACGTTAAACACATAATAAATCTGGGAACTTCATATGAAATTTTCATGTATCAAAAAACTCTCAATATAGTTGTAGGAGGTGAGATTCCACAGTAAAATACATCAAGTGGCAGAACAGCTTTGAATATTGGAAGCATTTGTAGTACAGACTAGAATTAAAATTTAGGTGACTGACTGATCCTTGAAGTTCTCATCTTAAAGTTCCAGAAGGTTTCTAGGAAGTTTCTTACACAGGGACACTTATAAAGATTTCAAACAGGATTTCTTGTCTACTCATTTCCCCTGACAATCTTCTAACGTGCTGTTTCCAAACAGATGAACAGATCACCTCACAAATGACAAATGGTGAAGCTGTACTTATTGGTAGGATAAAAATGAAACAAATCTGCCAACTGAAAACATCAAATTTCACAAGTTTTTGATAAAGAATTTGCTGTTGATTGGATCCGATTCACGTATGTGTCAGCAGCCTAAAAACTCTGTTCCATGAAGCATTTAAATGACTGCAACTGACACCATTTGAAAGAAGTCAGAAAATTGGTCAATCCAAATAAGAAACTCCCTATTTAATAGAATTCTAACCTATACTAGTACCTCTATTTTTTATTGAAACACATCTTTAATTTTCTTTTTTGCCCAACACCTTTTCCACTGGGCATATCTACACTTTGCCCAAAGTGAGTATCTATAATTCTATAAGTCATTGTGGGAGATGATGTTCCCAAATATTTGCTTATCCTTCCAGTGGAAAAATTTTGTTTCCTGTCCCACTGATGTTAGGCCTGGCCTTGTGGCTTGCTTTGGTCCCTAAAATGTGATGAAAATCATGGTGCCACTTTTAAGTCAAAGCTTTAAGAGTAGCCATATGTTATTGATCTTTTTTCCATTTGCTGCAAGCTCAGCCACTTTCCAAGTAGAGCAGCTCACTGACCTGGATCCTGGAGACAAAAGAGCATGGAGCAGGAGCAGCAGTAGCATGCATGAGAAACTTTTGTGTTCTAAGCCACTGAAAATTGGGAATTATTAACCCAGCATTCCTTGGCCAATGATTGACTGTTACATTCAGTTCAGTTCAGTTCAGTCGTGTCCGACTCTTTGCAACCCCATGAACCGCAGCACACCAGGCCTCCCTGTCCATCATCAACTCCCAGAGTTCACCCAAACCCATGTCCATCAAGTCGGTGATGCCATCCAACCATCTCATCCTCTGTCATCCCCTTCTCCTCCTGTCCTTAATCTTTCCCAGCATCAGGGTCTTTTCAAATCAGTCAGTTCTTCGCATCAGGTGGCCAAAGTATTGGAGTTTCAGCTTCAACATCAGTCCTTCCAAAGAAATCCCAGGGCTGATCTCCTTCAGAAGACCGGTTGGATCTCCTTGCAGTCCAAGGGATTCTCAAGAGTCTTCTCCAACACCACAGTTCAAAAGCATCAATTCTTCGGTGCTCAGCTTTCTTCACAGTCCAACTCTCACATCCATATATGACCACTATATGGAAAACTATAGCCTTGACTAGATGGACCTTTGTTGGCAAAGTAATGTCTCTGCTTTTTAATATGCTGTCTCAGTTGGTCACAACTTTCCTTCCAAGGAGTAAGCGTCTTTTAATTTCATAGCTGCAATCACAATCTGCAGTGATTTTGGAGCCCAGAAAAATAAAGTCAGCCACTGGTTACACTATTTCCCCATCTATTTGCCATTAAGTGATGGGACCAGGTGCCGTGATTTTAGTTTTCTGAATGTTGAGCTTTAAGCCAACTTTTTCACTCTCCTCTTTCACTTTCATCAAGAGGCTCTTTAGTTCTTCACTTTCTGCCATAAGGGTGGTGTCATCTACATATAGTCTTCAAATTTTTAACTGTATATCTTCTAAAATAATTTTCAGAAACTATAGATTGCCTCTAAGTTAAGTTGGCAACTAAAATTTTCCATCTTATGTATGAAAGTTATTTTAATTTTTGCAAATGGTAAAGTTTTCATTTTTTGTCCTAAATTTTGGTTGTTGAAATACAACCACTCCCTCACTCTTTTAATGTACCAAAATGGGTACAAAATCATATTATTATAAGACCCACCATCATATTTTGTGTATTTTAAAAATATATAAACAAGCTTTAATAGTTGGAAAATTTAGATCATTCATTCTGGGTTTGAACTTGTATTTTCATTTTACTTTCCCCACAGACTTCTGAATCCTGATTTTATTAGTCACTCTATCTTTTCTCTCAGAAAGAAAATGTATATAATTGTCTATTGTGTATAATTCAATTTTGAATTTTCTTTTCTAATGAGACTCCAAGATTGAACTTCTTCTTCTGGATTGAATTATTATCACAATTATTCATAGCACACAATCAATCAAAATATAGAATATAAATCTGGTATAATTTTGACAAATGATATCAAATATAAAAATTAAATATTATTGGAAATAATATGAACAGGAGTTTTTCAATTAGTTTATCAAACTATCGATGAATGTTATTTGTTGTCAGAAAGTGATCAGGTTAAGAAATACACTCATTACTTTTTTGCTCATTTATACAGCTATAAGCAATAAAAAAATATATGGATATGTGTGAATAAATTAGAATGGAAGGAGTTTGCTTCTGAATTAAATGTCCAAAATCGTGTTGCAATTTATCATCAAAAAATTATTTTAATGTTTTACTGGGTGACAATTTAATTAAGTCCTCCTTGAATTTTATTGAAAACACAGAATTAGAAATAATCTCTTTGACAAATTACTCACTATCCAATTACTAGACTCATTCAACTTTATTTCCGAGTATTTTTTAGAAAGGTTTTGCCCAAGCTTACCAATAATATATTAATTACACCTGACTCTTTCATGTATAAGCATTTTGTGGAATCCTATAATGAATTTGGAAAACCAAAATGCTATTAATTATAGTACTCCTTGGCTGATACAGGATTTTTGATAAAATGTTTTTATCTTGTGATTAAACATGTGATCCAAACCTTGTCACTGTAGACTTAGCTCCTTCAATTATGGAGGTATCCACCACATAGCATGATTGACACAGCCAGTCCTCCTTATCAAACCAGTAAAATCAGATTTCTTTCTGACAATAAAAATACTTGATGTCATTTTTCAATTCACATAAAAAGTGTTAACACATGTCTCTGTGACAAGCCTGTGAATTCTAACATAGACACCAAGTTCTAGAACAGACCTTCTCCATGAGGTTGCTCCCTTGACAAAAGAAGGCACCTCTACATTTGCTACTTCCAAGCACAAACTTTGGGAGGGACCTCTCATCACCACTGTTTCTCTCTGCCCCTGACGTGATCACAGGTAGGTGCTGCTCCTCACCCTGGATCCTGGAATGAGGACTGCGTGGGGCAAACTCTCTCGACTTCTCTCTCCAGTGCCTCTGCCTGGGAAATGCTGCCTTCACAGGCATCAAGTAGAGGAGAGAAGTAGCGTCCATCACTCCTGCTGCACCATTTTATAACAGAGATCGGAACACTTAAATGAGATCAGAACATTGTCACAGAAGCCAAAATGCCCTGTTTGTGAAGGTGAACGTGTTACATTTCAGTTACGTCTGACTCTTTGTGACCCCATGAACTATAGCCCGCCAGGCTCCTCTGTCTATGGGATTCTCCAGGCAAGAGTACTGGAGTGGGTTTCATTCCCTTCTCCTGGGGATTTTCCAACCCAGGGATCAACCCAGGTCTCCTGCATTGCAGGCAGATTCTTTACCATCTGAGTCCTGTTTCTAATGCTACACTTTGCACTCAACAGAAATATGTAAAAGTCTGAGAAAGACACGAAATCCTATAGCAGGTACTTCGGATTTAAATTAACGGAGGCACCATGCATGCTAATATTTTTCATTTGATTAGAGATTTTTACACCCTCTAACAGTTCATGCAGTAAGATTTCAGATGTGTTAAAATGTGATTTTCTTTCGGAATGTAGGGAAAAGACGGATGTGAAAAGGAAGGTGGGAAAGAAAAACACACATGACTTCCTGAATTGCAGGCATCCTTCCAGGCCAATACATTTGAGAAAGGAGGATTATAGGCAGCAATGATATGAAAATTGGTGCTCCTCAAAATTGTGTACCTCTTAGAAAAGTCTCCTATTTCCCAACAGGTACCTAGACCCTGATTTGAAGACCATCGCTGCAGACTTCCAAGCAATGAGAAATCTAATTTATAATGCTTGAGAAATCAAATATTTTATTCTCTAATATTTGCATTATTTTCTATTGCTGCGTAACAAGGGTCAAACAACACACATGTATTATATCACGGTTTCCATGCATCAGGAGTCCAAACACAGCTTGGCAGTGTAGTCTGCTCAGTCTCATAAGGCTGTAGGTCCAGGTGTCACCATCTCACCTGGGGTCCGTCTCCTCGTCCAAGTTCACTGGCTGTCAACAGGATTCAGGAGTCCTGGTGATTACAGGGCAGAGGTTCTCTGCTCCTAGATGCTGCCCACTCTTCCCTGACATGTAACTCTTTCCACAGCTTGGTCGTTTGTTTCTTTAAGGACAACAGACAGATGCCCCGCCATTTCCTCTGTCTTGGTCTTGACTGACTTGTAAAGGACTCAAGTGATTAGGTCAGGCCCAGCAAATTAATCTCCGATTTGGTTAACTTAGTATCAACTACTGAGAGGGCTTAATCACATCGGTAACATCTTTTCACCTTTGCTATGCGTGCGTGTTCAGTCGCTTCAGTTGTGTCCAACTCTGCGACCCTGTGAACTGTAGCCCCCCAGGCTCCTCTGTCCATGGGATTCTCCAGGAAAGAATACTGGAGTGGGTTGCCATGCCCTCCTCCAGGGGATCTTCCCAACCCAGGGATCAAACTCCTACACTGCAGGCAGATTCTTTACTGCTGAGCCATGGGGGAAGGCCTCACCTTTGCTACATAACACAGCATAATCAAGGACTCTTCTATATGCCATCATCCTTACCAAGGTCTACTGGTTGGAAACAAGTGACAGAATCCATCCACAGTCCAGGGGAGAGGGCTTTACAAGGGCATGGGTCATTGGGAGTCATCTTATTAAGAGAATTCTGTCTACTATGGCATTCACATTATAACAATTGTGGAGTGCTTTCTTCAAGTTTAGAATATAAAATTTAAAAGACAACCTCTATTCAGTGATCCTTAGAAAAACCACCAGGAAAGTCTTTTAAAACAGATTTCCCAGGTCCCACCCTCAGAGGTACTGATGCAGGAGGCAAAGAGTAGGACAGGACTCTGCATTTTTAGTAAGTTCTCCCTAATGATTTTGCAGTCCATGGGCTCACAAAGAGTCAGACACAATGAGCAACCGAACAACAATAGCAATGATTCTGATGCAAGTTCTAACCATACATCAAAAACTCCTAATTTAGTGCTTCCATAACTAAAGAATGGCTTAAATTTTCTCAAGTTTCTGCAGTTTGGAGCAGAGAATTCCTCCAAATGGGTTTAGCCCCTCTGTTTTATAAAATCGGTATTTCACAGGCTCCATTTCTCTATTTTATGCCTAACATACTGAGAAACCTTTATACAGTCCCAAGAAGTGCCCTTCTGCTTAAAGTCCTTGTAGGACTGCGCTGACAGCCTTACTGCCACTGTAAACCAAATATAAAATTTTAAAATACCACAGAGTGGACAGAAACCTGGTTTCTTCTCCAACTGTAGTTTCTACCATTCTCAAAAGAAAAATGAGAGGACAAAGCTTAGCTGTAAAGTAGGCAAGGAGGACATGAAAGCAGTTAAGTGTTCATGGCAGAGGAATGGATAAAGGTGTGGCAGGGACTCCCTGCTGGTCCAGTGGTTAAGAATCTACCTTGCAATGCAGGGAACACAGGTTTTTTCCTCCGTCAGGGAGCCAAGATCCCACCTGCCATGGGGCATGGCCAAAAAAGCAAAAAAAGTAAAAATAGAAGATATGATATATACATATATGGAATATATATACCCATATATATCCATTTATGGCCAATGGAATATCACTTGGCCATAAAAAGATTGAAGGCAAGAGGAGAAGGGGATGACAGAAAATGGGATGGTTGGATAGCATCACTAACTCAGCAGACATGAGTTTGAGCAAACTCCAGGAGATGGTGATGGACAGGGAAGCCTGCATGCTGCAGTCCACGGGATCACAAAGAGCTGGACACAACTGAGTGACTGAACTGGACTGATAAAAAGAATAAAATATTGCCATTTGCAGCAACATGAATGGACCTAGAGGTTATCATGCTAAGTGAAGGAAGTCAGAGAAAGACAAATACCATATGATACCACTTGTATGTGGAATCTAAAAAATAATGATATAAATGAACTTATATACAAAACAGAAATAGATCATAACATAAAAACAAACTTATAGTTACCGGAGGGGGAAGTGGGAACAGGGGGAAGGAGGGATAAATTAGGAGTTTAGGATTAACAGATATACACTGCTCTATCTAAAATAGATAACCCTACTGTATAGCACAGGGAACTATATTCACTATAACAACCTATAATGGAAAAGAACCTGAAAAAGAACATGTGTGTGTGTGTGTATAACTGAATCACCTTGCTCTATAACTAAAGCTGACACAATATTGTAAATCGCCCACACTTTAATTAAAGCAATCAAAATAAATAAATAAAGCAGGCAAGGAATGCTCCTAGAGCAGTGACCCTGTTTCGTTGGCACATTCCCTGGTGAGGCTTTGGCTGAAGATAGGGGCTCCTTGCTGTTCAGTCACTCAGCTGTGTCTGACTCTTTGCAACCCCATGGACTGTAACTTGTCAGGCTCCTCTGTCAATGGGATTTTCCAGGCAAGAATACTGGAGTGGGTTGCCTCTTCTTTCTCCAGGGGATTTTCCTAATCAAGGGATTGAACCCAAGTCTCCTAAGTCTCCAGCTTGGCAGGCAGATTCCTTACCCCTGAGCCACCTGGTAATTGGAAGCCCTTTAATCGGAAATAGGGTAAGAAGGTAGTAAAAGTCTCAACAATGTGGCTACCCATTTTGCACATGGACTCTACCTAATTCATCAAACTCTGGCAACAGGCACAAGGCAGGGTGCAACCGTGTTCGCCTGGATTGTGAAACCTTCAAGTGCCAAGATTTACCAGAGGCGAGAAAGACGATGTCTTAACAATTGTTCCTTAGCGCCTCTTCACCCTGAGATTCCAAGTTACCAAGGAGAATACCACTTAGCATTCTCCCTTGCAACTTGACCTTGACTTACGAGAAAGAGTTTCAAAGACTGAGAAAAAAAAGAGGCACATCGGTACTGTCTGGAAGTACAGCTCTTGGGGAGTAGGAAATAGTCATGTAGTTCAGCCACTGTGTGGGTGACCCAGGGAAAAGAGGCAAAATAAAGAAACCAAGATTTGCAGCTTCACAGAAGTGTTGGGGAAGAAAGGGACACTGCTTTCCCTGCAAATCAGATTGCACATTTACAAAAGCTGCCCCAAGCAAGTTGTTAGGCAAGTAGTTAGGGAAAATTTGTCTGTGCTCTGTCAACCTTTGCCATTCTTTCCCTGCCGTCACCTCTTTCTATATATCCATGCCATCCTCTTGCACACATTTCACACAGCACATCGTTAACTTCTTTTGCTATCAAAACAAGTTGTTTTGTTTTGGTTCTCAGGGGACTTCCCTGGTGGTCCAGTGGTTAACACTCCATGCTCCCAATGCAAGAGGCCCAGGTTCGATCCCTGGTCAGGGAACTAGATCCCACATGCCACAACTGAGAGTTCACAGCTGCAGCTAGAGATCCAGTGTGCCAAAAGGAAGATCAAAATTCCAACCAAGACCCAGCACAGCCAAGTAAATACATAAATATTTTTTAAAAGTTCTCAAGAAATAAACAGAAAGACATGCATATGATCTTAGACAACAGGTTAAATTATTATTGTTTTCACTTTGAGAAGACTATAACTGTTTTTTAAGATGATACCTTCATGGTGAAGATTACAGCATTAGTCAGTAACAAGACAGATTTGTTACTGCTGAAAATTTTTAAGGGAAGTCAGAGACATTTCCAAAACCATTCCACATAGGCAATCCTTTGGACTTGAGGCTTTATATATACATGAAAGGAAAAATTAGGGAGGAGGGAAGGTATAATATTTACTTCAATCTCATGGTTCTTAGAAACACAACCTTCAGATTTCCTGTTTCAGCTCCAACATGTAAAGAGTTTAGAAGTTGTCACTACCATCCTTATAATTAAGGAAAAGCAGAAAAGTGGGATAAACTAGAACCAATGACTCTTCTAGGACCCATTAAAGAATCAAGGTTTTAGGGAAACATCACCCCCAAATCAAGAGAAACAGGCACATTCAGAGAGTCACACCTGAAGCAGAAGTCAGTGAAGGGATAAAATAGTAGAGCAGTTTGAATGGGGTAAATTTGATGAATTGCTAGAATCTGTGTTTGGATTAGCATAAGAATAAAAATCTCTTCGGGGGCCCTCAAATTTCTGTAAGCTTTACCTTCAGGAATTCCACTGGTTCTCAAGATAAAAATCCTAGAAATACCCCCTCATTGCTCTGGAAGAAGGAAGTGAGTGCTAATTGTGATGCACCCAGAACCTTGTCCATAACCAAGACTTACTCTGGAGAAAAAAGTTCTGTGAGCTTGTTCTTAGGGAAAAGGCATTTCTCCCACTCCAGACTCCTCTAGCCTTCCTCTCTCTCCTAAGATACCTTCCCGCCTCCCTAATTTTTCCTTTCATGTATATATAAAGCCTCAAGTCCAAAGGATTGCCTATGTGGAATGGTTTTGGAAATGTCTCTGAGTTCCCTTAAAATTTTCAGCAGTAACAAATCTGTCTTGTTACTGACTAATGGAGAGAGGGTGGAGGGACATAGTCAACAGGGATAAGAAGCTCTGGGGAAAAGACTGAAAACACCATAACCAGGCGAAGGAGGAAGGGAAACAAGGTGTTAGGGAAAACACTGACTGAAATCACCCATCTTGACCAGGTACCATGGTAACTATTCACATGAGTTATTTTACGACAGGAGATCCTGGTAAGGAACATGGAACTAACAAGCCACCATCAACTGGAAGAATTTGGGAAAGGTCAAAAGGAGATACCATGTGTCCTACCAACCTCCCAGAATCCTCCACCCTGGAATCCATCCTGGCTGAGTAATGCCACCAGGAAGGCCAGTCACAAGGACTGGCCAGAGACAACCCAGGAACTAATCCCATCACCATAAAACCAGAGACTGCAGAGCAGTCCTTCTGGGTTCCCTCACACTCCTGCTCTCTGCCTGAGCACCACTTCCCAATAAACTCTCTTGCTTTGTCAACACATGTGTCTCCTTGGATAATTCATTTCCAAGTGTTAGACAAGAGTCCATTCTTGGGCCCTGGAATGGGTCCCCTTTCCTGCAACAGAGGGAAATAAAAAGCAATAGCACTGGGCAGAAAAAAAAATTTTTTTTTATGTAGCTCACAGACAAGAGACATGAGCCTACTACAAGACTGAAATTTAATCATAAGTTGGTAGAACACCCATCCATACATCATGATCACACAATCGGGCTCTTGTATAATAACAATGATTGTAGTTGAAAGAGATGCAACACACAGATACTCTCTGAGGAGCAGAACTTAGAGATATTCCCTGAAGTCAACAGAGGACAAAAAACAAGGACACTAGAGGAATTTGAAGCTCTGATATCTACAACTACAGTAAGGGTTAGGTTGGGCTGCATTTACAGCCCAATTTCTAGCCAAATGAACATAAATCCTCACACTAAAAGGTTCTTTAACTGTTTCTAGTATCTAGGACCAGAGAAGGCAATGGCACCCCACTCCAGTACTCTTGCCTGGAAAACCCCATGGACGGAGGAGCCTGGTGGGGTGCAGTCCATGGGGTCGCCAAGAGTCGGACACGACTGAGTGACTTCACTTTCACTTTTCACTTTCATGCACTGGAGAAGGAAATGGCAACCCACTCCCATGTTTGCCTGGAGAATCCCAGGGACGGGGGAGCCTGGTGGGCTGCCGTCTCTGGGGTCACACAGAATCAGACACGACAAGCAACTTAGCAGCAGCAGCAGCAGCAGTATCTAGTACAAAATGTCTTTTTTTACACCAAAAAGAAAAAAAAATTAAGTCATGTCAACAGTTAAGAAGAAAAATCACAGTTTGAAATGATAAAGCAAGCATCAAAATCAGATTCAGATATGACACAGTCAGTGAAATATATCACTCAGGGGATTTGAAATAATTATGTATTAAGAGTTTCAATGAAAAAAGTTGACAAGATGCAAGAACTGATGGATAATAGAAGCAGAGAGATGGAAACTCTAAGGAATCAAAAAGAAATTCTGGAAATCAAAAACACAGTAACAGAAATGAAGAATGCCTTCAATGAGTTCATTAGTAGACTTGACACAACCAAGGAACAAGTCAAGACGTTTGAAGATACATGAACACAATCTTCCCAAACTGACATGAAAACAGAAAAAGAAAAAAATAAATGTTAAAGTCCAGAATTGTGAGAAGTTTCCAAAAAACGTAACAGAACATATGTAAAATTGGAATAGTAAAGGAGAAGAGAGAGAGAACAAGGGCAAAAGAAATACCTGAAGTGGTAATGAAAAAGAATTTTCTAAAATAAATGACAGATATCAAATAAAAAATCCAGGAAGCTCAAAAAACACCAAGTAGAATCCACTCCTAGGCATATCATAATCAAGTTGCACAAAAAAACACAAAGCAAAATGAATATTATGAAAGAAGTCAGAGGGTAAAAAAAACCTTATCTATAGAGCCAACTCATTGGAAAAGACCCTAATGCTGGGAAAGACTGAGGGCAGAAGGAGAAGGAGGCAACAGAGGATAGGATAGTTAAAAGG
>NW_011494566.1:79349-80046 GCF_000754665.1 Bison bison bison
ACTGAACAACAAAATAGAGGAACAAAGATAAGAACTACAGAGGATTTCTCATCAGAAGCCATACAGACAAGAAGATACAGATCAAACTATTTAAAGTGCTAAAAGAAGAAAAACTAACAACCTAAAATTCTGTATTCAGGAAAAATGAAGACTTTTTTCAACAAACACTGAAGGATTTCGCTGCTGACAGATGTACTCTGCAAGAAATGTTAAAAGAAGTTCATCAGGCAGAAGGAAAATGACATGATATTTGCCAAATATATCTAATGAAAATCTTGTGTCCAAAATAAATAAAGAACTCTTAAAACTCAACAATAGAGTCTCTGCTGCTGTCTCATCCCCTGGCCTCTCGCTGCAGCTGAATTGCCAAGATGTCGCTTTCTAACAAGCTGACTCTGGACAAGCTGGATGTGAAGGGGAAGCGGGTTGTCATGAGAGTAGACTTCAATGTTCCTATGAAGAACAACCAGGATCCAAAAGTCTACAAATAATAAATGCTGGAGAGGGTGTGGAGAAAAGGGAACCCTCTTACACTGTTGGTGGGAATGCAAACTAGTACAGCCACTATGGAGAACAGTGTGGAGATTCCTTAAAAAACTGGAAATAGAACTGCCTTATGATCCAGCAATCCCACTGCTGGGCATACACACTGAGGAAACCAGAAGGGAGAGAGACACGTGTACCCCAATGTTCATCG
>NW_011494566.1:80158-82595 GCF_000754665.1 Bison bison bison
TGAAGTAAGCCAGAAGGAAAAACACCAATACAGTATACTAACGCATATATATGGAATTTAAAAAGATGGTAACAATAACCCTGTGTACGAGATAGCAAAAGAGACACTGAAGTATGGAAGTCTTATGGACTCTGTGGGAGAGGGAGAGGGTGGGAAGATTTGGGAGAATGGCATTGAAACATGTAAAATATCATGTATGAAACGAGATGCCAGTCCAGGTTCGATGCATGATACTGGATGCTTGGGGCTAGTGCACTGGGACAACCCAGAGGGATGGTATGGGGAGGGAGGAGGGAGGAGGGTTCAGGATGGGGAACACATGTATACCTGTGGCAGATTCATTTTGATATTTGGCAAAACTAATACAATTATGTAAAGTTTAAAAATAAAATAAAATAAAAATAAAGCTAAAAAAAAAAACAATAATGAAACAGCCCGTTTTTTAATTGGAATATGGTCGCTTTACACTTCTGTGTCAATTTCCGCTATAAAGCAAAGTGAATCAGCCACATATACACATATACCCACTCTTTTTTGGCTTTCTTTCCCATTCAGGTCACCATAGAACATTGAGTAGAATTCCTTGTGCTATATAGTAGGTTCTCTATACAGTTGGTTATCTATTTCATACATAGTAATGTATATATGTCGATCTTAATCCCCCAATTCATCCCATCAATCCCCCATCCCTTCTTGGAATCCATATGTTTCTTCTCCACATCAGAAAAAGCCAATTATAAAAAATGGGTGAATGATATGAACAGACAACTCACCAAATAAGATATACAGATAGCAAATAAGCATGTAAAAACCCACTCAACATTGTATGTTATGCTGCTGCTGCTGCTAAGTCACCTCAGTCGTGTCCGACTCTGTGCGACCCCATAGACGGCAGCCCACCAGGCTCCCCCGTCCCTGGGATTCTCCAGGCAAGAACACTGGAGTGGGTTGTCATTGCCTTCTCCAATGCATGAAAGTGAAAAGTGAAAGTGAAGTCGCTCAGTCGTGTTTGACTTAGTGACCCCATGGACTGCAGCCTACCAGGCTCCCCCATCCATGGGATTTTCCAGGCAAGAGTACTGGAGTGGGGTGCCATCGCCTTCTCCGATATGTTATGAGAGAAGTGCAAATTAAAACACTAATGAGATACCATACAAGCCTATTAGAGTGGTTAAAATCCAACAAACTAAAAACACGCAATTGCTAGTAGGATTCAGAACAACAGAAATTCTCATTTATTGCTGGTATGCATACAAAAATGGTACAGCCACTTTGGAAGATAGGTTCACAGTTTCTTACGAGGCCAAGCACAATCTTACCATACGATTCAGCAATTGTGCTCCTAGGTATTAACTCAACTGATTTTAAAACTTTTCCCTACACAAAAGCCTGCACCACAAATGTGTATAGCATCTTCATTCAGAATTGCCAAAAACAAGAAGCCACCAAGATGTAGGTTAACAGATAAGCAAATTATGATACATCTCAAACATTTGAATCCTTTTCAGCAATAAAAAAGAATGAGCTATCAAGTCATTCAATGAAGTTGGTGAATCTTAAATGCAAAGTGAAAGACAGCCTGAGAAAGCTACATGCTGTACAATTCCATTTGTATCACATTCTGGAAAAGGCAAAACTATAGAGATAGTAAGCAGAGCTGCAGTTACCAAAGGTTAAGGGGCAATTAAGTAGGTGACTTTTTTAGATCAGTAAAACTATTCTATATGACACTGTAATGATGGATCCATAAAACTATGCGTTTGTCAAAATCCATAGCATAGCACAAAGAGGGAAACTCAATGCATGAAAATATTTTAAAAATTATTTAGAAGGTAAGTAGATTCCAGGATAGAATACAAAATGTGAAGGAAAAAAACCACATCTAACTGTATTGCAAATGTATGAAACAACATCATTGAAGGAGGTGGAGGGAAAAGGTGCTGACCTAAGTAACTTTGGAAATAAGTGGAGTCCCTCAAGGTAAAGATGAAAAGCATTATGTATAAGCCCTGTCTTCTAGCTGATAAAGTTGTTTCCCACAGGAGTAGGGATTAAAAATTCTGAAACCACTATACATACATATTGAAATTAAACAATTAAGTAAATGGATGGCAGATGGTGGGAGCCAGGTTTTTCTCACTGTGGAGTGGGAGGCTACAGATAAACAAGGAGTAAAAGCTATAAAAATCCATGTGGTGATGGAGCTGAATACATCTTTGCTAACTCATGTTTTAGCTTGATATGGAAACAGATGATTCCATGTAGGCATATTTATAGACATTTTTATATACATGGGCTGATTTACGCACGTATGTTTTCTTGCTTTGTTAGCTGAAAAGATATGGAAGCAATAAGCATACATGGCACCCAGATCGGAGAAGGCAATGGCACCCCACTCCAGTACTCTTGCCTGGAAAATCCCACGGATGGAGGAGCC
>NW_011494566.1:82695-83197 GCF_000754665.1 Bison bison bison
GATAGAAAGCCTGTGAAGAATTCAAATCAGAATGACATCTACACAGAGATCATCTGTGTAGGACAGAGGGTGTTTTTAAGGGTGTGGGGAGGACAAGGCAAGATTGAAGACAAGACAGCTGGCTTGCAAGAATTTCATCAAAGGACAGACAGGCCTTTTAACAGGTATAATGTCATGAATAATGTTAAAACATTCAGTTCAGTTCAGTTCAGTCGCTCAGTCCTGTCCAACTCTTTGCGACCCCATGAATCATTAGTAAAACATAAAACATGATGACTGAACTTCTCTGTAAATATAAAATCTGTTTGTAAATCATATCAAAAACATTCATTGGGGAAAAAAATTCACTGGGAAGAGAAATAGTCTCTCAGTCCTAGTAGTAAAGGATTAATATTTGACTACCTTGGAAATATGATTATCACAAAGTTCTTAAACTGAACACTTTTTCTATTGAAAATCTTGTTTTGTGCCAGGTTTTTTCTTAAAACTCAACTTGGAAATT
>NW_011494566.1:83297-95270 GCF_000754665.1 Bison bison bison
GGCTGCAGTCCATGGGGTCGCTAGGAGTCAGACACGACTGAGCGACTTCATTTTCACTTTTCACTTTCATGCATTGGAGAAGGAAATGGCAACCCACTCCAGGTTCTTGTCTGGAGAATCCCAGGGACAGGGGAGCCTGGTGGGCTGCTGTCTCTGGGGTCGCACAGAGTCGGACACGACTGAAGCAATTTAGCAGCAGCAGCACCCAGATCTTGGTTTCTAATATTATTCTTCAGTAAAAGGAATCAAAGCTTTTAGAGAAATGGATCATTCTAAGGGCTGGTACTAAATATAGAAGATGAGTGTGGAGTATCTTATAATGCCAGAAAGTATGAAATTGCTCAAAAACCCACAATGAAGGGGATATGTCATATGAGTCAACAAAGTGTTAGTCACCCAGTCATGTCCAATTTTTTGTGACCCCCCCCCCACCCAGGCTCCTCTGTCCATGGAGTTCTCCAGGCAAGAATACTGGAGTGGGTAGACATTTCCTTCTCCAGAGGATCTTCCCAACCCAGGGATCAAACTCAGGTCTCCTGCATTGCCAGTGAGTCTTTACTACCTGAGCCTCCAAGGAAGCAGTCAATAGCCAAATGTGGAACAATTTGAGCATGAAACTGAATATTTTGTTGGATTATAACTCAAAGAATAAAATAAGTATCTCAGAGAGTAGTAATCTAAATAAATGAGGGAGAGTGAGCAAATTGTCCATGGAGAAGGATTCCAAATAATATGCGTAGATACTCTGTTCTTGAGAATGTGAAGCGTAACTCCCCGCTCCTTAAGTGTGGATTGTGCATAGGAACTTCCCTCCGTAGAGTACAGCATGGAAAGGGGAAACAAAGAGTAACTGCAGTGGAGAAACCTGACAAATGCTACCTTATCGAGATTAGAGTGAGAGTCAGGTTAATAGTATGTAAATCTGATATGATGTAAAGAAAATGGCACTTCATCTCTGGGATCTTCTTCCCAAAACCCATGACCCAATTCAATCATGGAGAGAACACCAGACTATTTCCAATTGAGAAACATTGTACAAATATCTAAACCAATATCCCTTAAAATGTTCAAGGTCATCAAAAATAAGAAAAGTCTAAGAAACTTTCATAGCCAAGAGGAGCCTAAGGAGGTATCACATCTAAATATAATGTGGTATCCTGAGTGAGTTTCTGCAAAAGATAAAAGCATTAGGTATGAGCTAAGGATATCTGAATCAAGTGTGGGTTTTAGTTAATAAATAATGTAATAATGCTGATTTATTGTCCCCAGTGTGCCGTACTATCATGAGACATTTATAAGAGGGGAAACTGGATCTGGGGTATATGGGATCTCTCTGTACTCTCACAATTTTTCTGTGAAACTGAATCCATTCTAAAATAAAATGCTTATTAAACACAGTCTCTAGCATACCATAAAAAATTTATGAGCCATATTAAGTAACATATGACTAATAACCAGAAAATCAAAAAGCAATCAACAAGATACCCACAGATAAACAAGCCATTGGAATCAAAAGATAAAGGCTTTTAATTAACTTTTATAAACAGGTTAAATAAATGAGAGTAAAAAGATGGAAGAAACAAATGAAAAGATGGAGAATTTCTATAGAAAAGTGGATATACTAAGACTGAAAAACACAGTATTTCAAAAAAAAGAGAATGCATTGGAAAGGCTTAACAGCAGATTGAACAGCAAGAGACAAGGCCCATAAATGTGAGAATTGGTCAATTAATCAAGCTGGAGAAAAGGGAGGAAAGGACAAGAAAAAAAAAAACACAACATGAGAGGCATATGGGACAATACCAAGCTTTCTAATATAAATGTTATCGGAGTAACATACAAAGATGAGGGCAAAAACTAAGCAGAATAAATATTTGTGAAGATAATCACCAATGATTTTCTAAAACTAGTTAAAAGATATCAAACAAGTTCAAAGTGCTCAACAAAATTGGCTAAGTATCCAGCCAGGCAGAATAAACACAAAGAAACCCACACCTAGACACATCAGTTAAACTGCTGCAAAACAAAGATGAAGGGAAACAAAATCTGAAAAGTAGTCAGAAAAATAATAGATCCATTACATTCAGATGAACAGAATTATAAAGAATTATGAATGACTTCTCAACAGTTGCAATGAAGGCCAGAAGACAACAGAATGACATACATCATGTGCTGGAAGAAAAATCTGCCAACTCAGTGGAAATACATTTTGTCTACACCAGTGAAAATATTTTTCCAATCCAATGTCCCCAAACAGAACTTTTCCTTCCTTAGAAACCTTTTCTCCCTTTGAAACTCACTATATTCTTTATAGTATCAACATCTAGTCTCTCAGGCCCATCATGTCCTCGCCTTCTATTTTTGACTTTCACAGTCACACCATTCCTGTCAATTCCATCTCAGGAAAATCTTTGGAATCTGTCACTCCTCGTCAGCCTCGCTAGTACTGTATTGGTTCAAGCCCTCAACATTTCTAGCCATGACAACTGAAAGCTGACAGCTGACAAAGAAAGCTGATCACCGAAAAATAGATGCTTTTGAGCTGTGGTGTTGGAGAAGACTCCTGAGAGTCCCTTGGACTGCAAGGAGACCCAACCAGTCCATCCTAAAGGAGATCAGTCCTGGGTGTCCATTGGAAGGACTGATGTTGAAGCTGAAACTCCAATACTTTGGCCACCTGATGCGAAGAGCTGACTTATTGGAAAAGACCCTGATGCTGGGAAAGATTGAGGGCAGGAGGAGAAGGGGACGACAGAGGATGAGATGGTTGGATGGCATCACTGACTCAATGGGCATGAGTTTGGGTGAACTCCGGGAGTTGGGAATAGACGGGGTAGCCTGCCCTGCTGTAGTCCATGGGGTCGCAAAGAGCTGGACACGACTGAGCGACTGGACTGAAACCATGACAGCAGCCCACTGATTAGTATAGCCTCCCTACCACTGATATTTCCTTGTTATAGTTCATCTTCCTCACAAGTTCTGTAATTAGCATTCTAAAAGCTAATTCCTGCCTGAACCTGTCTCTCAGATGCTTAAAATCTCTTCTGACTTTCTGAGCTTCCCTGGTGACTCAGATGATGAAGAATCTGCCTGCAATGCAGGAGACCTGGGTTTGATCCCTGGGTTGGGAAGATCCCCTGGAGAGGGAAATGGCAACCCACTCCAGTATTCTAGTCTGGAGAATTCCATGGACAGAGGAGCGTGGTGGGCTACAGTCCATGAAGCCACAAAGAGCTGGACACGATTGAGCGACTTTCACTTTCTTTTTCTGACTTTCTGCCAAATTCATATCACAACATACAAAATCCTTTTACAATCTCAGTCCCAACAACTTCTCCAGCATCTGTTCTTGCATATTCTTTTCTTCTTTTGTTGTGCTTAGTAAAATGTAAAATGATTATAAGCATTAAGTCTCTTTCTCTTTCACCAGATATTAACTTCTCAAAGGAAAGGACTATGACCATTTGTAGAATGTTCTACTGAAAACTAAAACTTCAAAGAATGAAGGAAGGTGAGGATCATTCTCATCTCTAGCAAGGGCTTCTAGAAAATCATCCTGATTGCCCATGAGAGGGGAATCACCAAGGCAGGTAAGGCTTATAGTAAAGATGTTTGGTTCCCTGAAAGTCATGAGGAAACCATCATTAAGGGGAATGGGGTACATAATCCTATCTGCCAATAAAGTTAATGTAATAAAACCCTTTGTTGTTCAAGAGTTGGAAGGTTGCCCAACTCCTAAGGATACGAATTAGCAGTGAGAAATAAGTGGGCTACTTCACAAGAAGCAGACTCCAGAGTCAGCTCATTAAGTGTTCAAGGAGCTTCGAGTGCCTTAGCAGATGACTTCAGCCAGAAAAAAAGTGAGTGTCAAGAACTGTGATCCTGGGAGCTCAGGTATGGGAGATTCTTAGCTAAGCATGGCACGGAAGCAGTTAATTGTCCACCACTGCAGACTGTCCAAGGTTTCTTGGTGATGTGCACCGGCGTGAGCCAGAGGCAGACCCGCAAAACCTGTCAAACTGACCAGTTGTCCACAGCGACATCATGTGGCTGCAAGAAGTAATGACAGTATCTAACAAGTGTTAGATACTGACTAACCTCGACTTTGAGGTCTTGTAAATTCCTAGAGTTCATAAAATATCACGACCAATCAAAAAGGAAGGCGCTGAACTCTATCTAATTTGGCATGTGAGCTGATTCTGTTGCGGCTGTTGTTAAAGTGAAAAATAAAAGGATAAAGATTTATGGACATAACCATCTTCTAGTATATACTAGCAATTCAAACTAGGGGAAAAAATATTTGCAACTCTTCTTATTACTGAAAGGGGGCTTTTCTTAAAGGGAAATTTTTCTGAAGGTTCTGAATCCCTTTAGTAAAGGAAAATGTACAGGAAACTCTGGAATTCTACAGACCTGTAACCATTAGATCTGTTCTGACATGTGAAAATAGGGGGGCTTAGAGTCCCTGTGATTCAATCTCCCCATCTGGTTTCCCTTCCCTTGACAGCAGCCTCAAAGCCCCTGCCCTCACCACACACACACACACACACACACACACAGATTTCAAGACCCCTGCAGAATACAGTTTAAAACTCACTTTCTTGATGATAGAAAGCCTGTGAAGAATTCAAATCAGAATGACATCTACACAGAGATCATCTGTGTAGGACAGAGGGTGTTTTTAAGGGTGTGGGGAGGACAAGGCAAGATTGAAGACAAGACAGCTGGCTTGCAAGAATTTCATCAAAGGACAGACAGGCCTTTTAACAGGTATAATGTCATGAATAATGTTAAAACATTCAGTTCAGTTCAGTTCAGTTCAGTCGCTCAGTCCTGTCCAACTCTTTGCGACCCCATGAATCATTAGTAAAACATAAAACATGATGACTGAACTTCTCTGTAAATATAAAATCTGTTTGTAAATCATATCAAAAACATTCATTGGGGAAAAAAAATTCACTGGGAAGAGAAATAGTCTCTCAGTCCTAGTAGTAAAGGATTAATATTTGACTACCTTGGAAATATGATTATCACAAAGTTCTTAAACTGAACACTTTTTCTATTGAAAATCTTGTTTTGTGCCAGGTTTTTTCTTAAAACTCAACTTGGAAATTTTATTTTCATCAAAATGAACTTAAATTCTGCTGAGAACTAAAGAGTTAAGCCTGCTGTGATTAACAGCCACTTCCAACTTAAGTGTCCATCAATGGAAGAATGGATGAAGAAGTTGTGACATATATATATATATTCCTTCTCCAATATATACACACACACACACACACACACACAATGGAATATTATTCAGTCATTAAAAAAAAAACAGAGAAATCCTGCCATTTGTGACAACACAGATGAAGTTTGAAGGCATTATGCTAAGTGAAAAAAGTCAGCGAAAAACAAATACTGTATGATCTCACTTATACATGGAATCTAAAAAAACAAAGCAAAAACAAACTCAGAAAGAGAAATTAGACTTGTGGTTACCAAAGGTGGAAGGCGGGGTGAGGGGGAAATGAAGAAAAGTGATTAAAAGATTGAAACTTTCTGCTATAAGATGAGTAAGTACTAGGAACATAATGTACAACATAATGACTAAGATGTTATAACTGCTGTATGATATATAGGAGAGTTAGGAAAATAAATCATGAATTCTCATTCCAGGGAGTTTTTTTTCTTTTTTTCTTTTTATTGTGTCTTTATGAGATGATGCATGTTAGCTGAACCTACTGTGGTAATCATTTCACGTATATGCAAATCAAATCATCTTGCTATATCTCAAATTTATACAGTAAATTGTATACAGTAATTCTAGTAAAACTGGGGAGAGGCGGCTGGAGTGGAGGGAGAGCTGTGTTTCCAAGATAACTTTTAGAAAAAAAAATCTAATAAAAGAAATTCTTAGAAAGTGCAGAATGTCTGCTGGGATAAAGAGAAAAAGCAAAGTTTCCAAGCAACTTTTGAGTAAAAATATGGTAGAAAACAAGGCTTTTAACAGAAAATGTTAAAAAACATTTTTAACTTTTTTTAACATTTTAAATGTTCTCATAAACATTATGTTTTCAAGCTAGTTTGGGGGAAATACCTAGGGAAAAAAACAATATTTTAAATAGAACTATTTGGAACTTAATCCTGTTTATGTTTCCCAAAACACTTTTGAGGAAAATTGTAGTATAAAACACATTTTAACAGGGAAAATCAGAATTTAGGCAATAGGATGGCAGCAAAGGACACAAACAGACCCAAGGGAGGGACTCTGAAATGGAGATGAAATTGTCCAAACTGCTGAAAGTGGCATGACCTTTATACCATGCCCCCTCCCCCTCAACCTTCCTGCAGTGACCAGGCAAGGAATGCCCACTGCCCCTGTTCTGAAGGAGGGGTTCAACCCTAGGTGGGGAGTTCCTTTAATCCAGGGCAATTCCTGAAAGTCCTGGGCTGTGAGCTCACTGCAGCAGAAATGGGTATCTGAGTCTTGGGCAAGTTTCAAGGGATCTGGGTAAGTGTTTGGCATCACTACTGGCAAAGAGCATCAGTCAGAAATTTAGGGAGTTGAAGAAAAAATGTGGGACCACATAATAGAGAATCTTAGGTACATTAAAGCTTAACACTGTCTCACCACCTCAAGAATAGAAGTCCTCTCATGAAGATTTAAGTTCTCAAAAAGGCATCAAGGAAAGAGTGTTTCAGAATAGTTAAACAAGGAAAATGGAGGGAAGCTAAGAAAAGTATTTTTATTCATTTCACCACCTGGAAAAGCTGACAAATTCCAAACCCATATGCTGTTGAAATACAAGTGATGGCTTAGGGTAACAAAAGCAAGTTAAGTCACAACTTCAGAAAAGAAAATCTGGGATTGCCCCAATGCAGCTGTGCTGTACCTTGCACAGGATATAGAAGGAAACATTTACCTAGATCTGGGGCTGTCAGCCCACACTGAGTCCATCTGGGGAGCTCATGGCCAGAGCCTACACTGAATTCATCACTGGGATCATTCACAAAGCTGTGGGTGCTGCCTGAAACCTCCTTTGGGGTTGGGGAAAGGAAACTGAACAGAGCCTGAAAGAGGTATTGAAGGAAAAAATAAGAGTTTTGTCTGCATGCCCACCAAATTCAAACGGGTCCATAAACTAGACATGAGTGTTTAACCTTCTAAAAGCTGGCAACCACTCCTTAGTAAGTGAGGAAGGCGGTGTATATAGTAGAGTGTGTATTAGTCGTGTCTAACTCTTTGCAACCTCATGGACTGTAGACCATCATGCTCCTCTGTCCATGGGATTCTCCAGGCAAGAATACCGGAGTGGGTTGCCATTCCCTTCTCCAGGGGTCTTCCCAACGGAGAGATCAAACTTGGGTCTCTCACATTGCAGGTGGATTCTTTACCACGGAGCCCTAGGGGAAGCCCATACAGTGGAGAGAGCTCACTCTTTAAAAAAAAAAAGAAATGAGATTTCTTTTATTATATTTTTTGTTATTTATTCGGCTGTGCTGGGTCTTAGTTGTGGCATGCAAACTCTTAATTATGGTATGTGGGCTTTTAGCTCCCCACCCAGGGACTGAACCCAGGCCCTGAGTTCGGGAGCACAGTCTTAGCCACTGGACTGCCAGGGATGTTCCAGAGAGATCTCATTCTTTAGATACCATCAAAAGTAATTTGAAACACAGCCTCACCATTACTAGTGACCTTGGGCTTATTAACGTCTCTGAAAGGCAGTCTTCTTGGTAATCAGGTGATGAGCAAAGCGGATGTGTGCATGCTTATGTAAGTGCCCTACACTAAGTGGCTGTGTCATCATTATCACTGCCATTACTACTGGCATTCCACAGTCCCCAGAGCTCACAGTCCAAGGGTAGTGACCTGCAGAACCCAAAGTTGTTCTGGTCTCTATTTAAGAATGAAGATGATGGCAGTCACAGCAGTCATTCATGCATAAAGTATTAGTCTCTCAGTTGTGTCCAACTCTTTGCGACCCCACAGACTGACCCCCACTGCCAGGCTCTTCTGTCCATGGGACTCTCCAGGCAAGAATACTAGATTGGGTTGCCACGCCCTCCTTGAGGGGATCTTCCTGACCCAGGGATCATTCATGCATAAGCAAGCACTCATTTCTAGTACAGTCTAGAAATGTGTAATTTACTTAAGACTAACTCACTGCTTTTAATTTTAGAAAGAAAGTGAAAAATCATGTCTGTTGACACCAAGACAGAGCTCTGTTTGAAGTGAAATATCACTCCTGTGAATCCTCTCAAAAAGGGTAACAAGGTCAAGGTGCCAGGGGAGAGTCCAGCCCATAAACAAAGAGAGTCTCTGCTCATCGGCAAGAGCTGCACCCACAGGGCAACTTCACAGCCCTCTTTGTCTCATAGTTCAGACAAAAGCTAGCTGAAGAAGGGGAAAAAATATGAAAGGGGCTTATAAGTGATGAGGAAAAAAATCATAATTTTTTTCTGTGGAAAAACAACTGAACTAAGAAAAAATAAGTAACATGCCCTCTTTGTGATAGGACAATATGCAGTGCACATCTACATTACATGAACCAGACCTCCTCCAAGCAGGTGGATAAAATCAATCTTGGAAAAAGATTGGCCCCTTTCTTCAGACGCTAGCACTGTCATTTATTTTGCACGCATAGGAGAAGGCCGTAGAGCAGAAAATAGAAAGGCACGCTGGCCTCACCTGAGGTGGGTGTGGTCTCCTTCAGGGGCACCAGTCTTCATGCGGACCTGAAGTCAGCAGTGGGCAGGGGCAGGTGATGTGGGACAGCAGACCCATCTTCTAAAGGGCAGGTGCAGAAAGCGCACTCTCTGCAACAGCGAAGTGCAGAAAGGAAACGCTATAACAGGCATTCTCTCGATCACATTTGTACCTAGTGTTAGTGCTAAAAACAGCTCTATTTTAAGAGGGAGTTCCTTATTAACCAACCAGGTATTCCTTCTAAGATCTTCCCCTATAGCATGACTCTATGGTATGTTAAAATGAAATACCAAAGCACAAGAAACAAAAGGAAACACAGATAGATTGTACTTCATCAAAATTTTAAACGTGTGCTTCAAAGGACACCATCAAGAAAGTAGAGAGATAGCCCATTGAATGCGAGACACTGTTTTCAAATTATACATCTGATAAGAGACTTGTATTCAGGATATATAAGAACTTGTCAGCTCAATAATTAAAAAGACAAGCAAGCCAATAATAACCGTGCAAAGGATTTGCATAGAAATTTTCTACTAAGAAGATGTACAAATGGCCAATAACCACATGAAAAGACAAGTATTTATTTAGCCATCAGGGAAATACAAGTCAAAATCACATTGAGCTATCATTCCTTACCCACTAGCATGCTATGCTATGCTAAGTCACTTCAGTCGTGTCCGACTCTGTGTGACCCCATAGACGGCAGCCCACCAGGTTCCCCCGTCCCTGGGATTCTCCAGGCAAGAACACTGGAGTGGGTTGCCATTTCCTTCTTCAATGCACGAAAGTGAAAAGTGAAAGTGAAATCGCTCAGTCGTGTCCGACTCTTAGCAACCCCATGGACTGCAGCCTACCAGGTTCCTCCGTCCATGGGATTTTCCAGGCAAAAGTACTGGAGTGGAGTGCCATTGCCTTCTCCAACCCACTAGAATGGTTATAACCAAAAAGGTAGATGGTAAGTGTTGGTGAGCAAGTAGAGAAATTGGAACTTTCTCACTGCTGTAATAGGAGGGAATGGGGCAGGGCACAACTTTTGAAAGAATGACATAGCCCAAGAACACAGCATAAAACCGATTAGACTCAAATGGGACCAAGATGGCAGACAGGACTAGACCTTGATCCTCAATCAGCAAGTGAAATGACACACCCAGAGGTGTCATGACAGTTCCAAGGCACTGTCAAAAGACCAAGGAGTGGGTGGTGGCCCAAATCCTGGAAATCTCTGCCCCTTCCCAAAAATAGTTGGAATAATCCTCCCACTCATTAGTATATGAAATTATCCAGCGTATAAATACTAACCATGCCAAATTTCAGGGCCACACTTGCCCTCTGCGATGGCCCACACTCTGTCTGTGGAGTGTGCTTCTCTCTGCATCTGAATAAATCCACTTCTTACCTATCACTTTGCCTCTCACTGAATTCTTTCTGTGATGAGACATCAAGAACCTGAGCTTCATTAGGTCCTGAAACCAGGTACTATGGGTTTTGGCTGGGTTTGAGTCCCAGCATGTGGGTTCAAGTCCCAATCTGTGGTAAATGGTTTCAGTGCCACTGGTATTATTAACAGTACAGTCACTTAGCAAGGGCAACCCAGGTGGCTCAGTGGTAAACAATTTGCCTACCAATGCAGGAGATGCAGATTTGGTCTCTGGCTTGGGAAGATCCCATAAAGAAGGGAATGCCAACACAATCCAGTATTCTTGCCTGGAGAATTCCATGGAAAGAGGAACATAACAGGCTAGAGTCCAAAGGGTCACAAAGAGTTGGACACGACTGAGCACACACGCACACAAACAATCATAGCAACATCATTCATAAAAGCCAAAAAGTGAAAACAAATGTCTATCATTTGATGATCAACAGAATGTGGCATATGTATAAAACAGAATATTCAGCTCAGTTCAGTTCAGTCACTCAGTCCAACTCTTCGAGACCCCATGGACCATATCACAACAGGCCTCCCTGTCCATCACCAACTCCCAGAGTCTACTCAAACTCATGTCCATTGAGTCGGTGATGCCATCCAACCATTTTATCCTCTGTCATTCAAATGAGTCAGTTCTCTGCATCAGGTGGCCAAAGTATTGGAGTTTCAGCTTCAACATCAGTCCTTCCAATGAACACCCAGGACTGATCTCCTTTAGGATGGACTGGTTGGATCTCCTTGCAGTCCAAGGGACTCTCAAGAGTCTTCTCCAACACCACAGTTCAAAAGCATCAATTCTTCAGCGCTCAGCTTTCTTTATAGTCCAACTCTCACATCCATACGTGACTACTGGAAAAACCATATCCTTGACTAGATAGACATTTGTTGATAAAGTAATGTCTCTGCTTTTTAATATGCTGTCTAGGTTGGTCATAACTTTCCTTCTGTCACGCGAGTGTATGTTCCTCGGTTCTTTGTCTCGTCACAACAAAGATTTGGAGCGACGGACATTTAAGCCCTCAGCGCATCACAGCTCTTGGGTCTTGGACAAATTGTGCTACAGCTCTTAGGCAAATCAGTGTTACAGCTCCATTTTATTTATAAGATAGGAGGAGAATCCAAGACTCGAAGAGAAGAGAGTGGAGGAGTGCGTGGGGAGAGAAAAAGAGAGAGAGAGAGCGCGCGCATGCACACGGGAGAGAGAGTCCGAGAGAAAGCGCTTTGGCTCCTCCTTTTATATGTTTTTCCTCCACCTGGGCCTGCCCTATGCAAATTGGGCTTAGCCAGGAGTGCTGTTTGTTCTGTTTGTTCTGCCTGAAGTCTTCACTCTGGTCCTCGGACCTTCCTTGTCTTTTAGCCACCGCCATTTTGAACTCCTTTTCCCTGTTCTACCTACCTAACACTTCCAAGGAATAAGCGTCTTTTAATTTCATGGCTACAGTCACCATCTGCAGTGATTTTGGAGCCCCAAAAAATAAAGTCTGACACTGTTTCCACTGTTTCCCCATCTATGTCCCATGAAGTGATGGGACCAGATGCCATGATCTTAGTTTTCTGAATGCTGAACTTTAAGCTAACTTTCTCACTCTCCTCTTTCACTTTCAACAAGAGGCTCTTTAGTTCCTCTTCACTTTCTGCCATAAGGGTGGTGTCGTCTGCATATCTGAAGTTATTGATATTTCTCCCAGCAATCTTGATTCCAGCTTGTGCTTCATCCAGCCCAGTGTTTCTTATGATGTACTCTGCATATAAGTTAAATAAGCAGGGTGACAATATACAGCCTTGATATACTCCTTTCCCGATTTGGAACCAGTCTGTTTTTTCATGTCCAGTTCTAACTGTTGCTTCTTGACCT
>NW_011494566.1:95370-98846 GCF_000754665.1 Bison bison bison
ATCTCTGGTTCCTCTGCCTTTTCTAAAACCAGCCTGAACATCTGGAAGTTCATGGTTCACATATTGCTGAAGCCTGGCTTGGAGAACTTTGAGCATTACTTTACTAGCGTGTGAGATAAATGCAATTGTGTGGTAGTTTGAGCATTCTTTAGCATTGCATTTCTTTGAGACTGGAATGAAAACTGACCTTTTCCAAGTCCTGTGGCCACTGCTGAGTTTTCCAAATTTGCTGGCATATTGAGTGCAGCACTTTCACAGCATCATCTTTTATGGAATGATTACGTCAACAAAAAGAAATAAAGTACTAATGAAAGGTTGTTGCTGAATTGTGAAAGATGCTGGGATTATTGGCCTCTGGAGGAGAGGAATTCAATCCACGGCCAGTGATGAGGCTTGATCACTCAGAGCTTTTGTGTAATAAAGTTTTATTAAAGTGTAAAAGAGATAGAGAAAGCTTCTGACATAGACATCAGAAGGGGGCAGAAAGCTAGCTCCCTGCTAGCCTTTAGCATTATGTTATATGCCTATCAGCAGGCTGCTAATTAGAGAAAGGAAATATCTCAAAACTCAGAGTGGCCCAGGCCCCTCACCCACAACATGCATTTTGAGATAACATTGCACAAGGTGAGTCATCCGGGGCCATAAAACAACTGACATGTATCTTGAAGAAAGGCAAGTTTCCAAGCAAATATATAGTTTCATTAACATAAATTAGGAGAACAATTGTATGAGTAAATATACTGGTTTCTTGAGCCCTTATGGGTTCTGAGTCTTAAGCAGAACTGACTGGAAGAAAGACAGAGTCCAGGGTAAATACATAGTTCATAAAGATAGCTTAAGAAAAACATTTCCATTAAAAAAAGGCATTGGTTAGCTCAAGGTTTGAGAAAAGGTAAGTTCAGGTGGAACCAGGAGTCATCATGGTAACACAGAATTTTAAGAGAAGCCTCCTTTTAATTTTGTATAGAAAAGGGGAAAAAAAATCTGACACTTGTAATTTGTTTCCTCCTGCCACTTACGAGAGAAATAAAAACGTCTGACCCTTTCAGCCTATTTCCTCCGTTTGAAGACCCCTAGCCTTCCTGCCTGTTACCCTCTCACTAATACATGCTATACTGTGGATGAACCTTGAAAGCTTATGTTAAGTGAAAAAAAAATCCGACACAAGCAACCCCATATTGTATGACTCCACGAATAAAGTCCAGAGTGGGCAAATTTAAAAAGACTTAAAGTAGATGAGGGGTTGCTGAGAATTTGACCGGGCTGGAGGAGAGTGAGGAGTGACCACTAATGAGCTAATGAATGCAGGGTTTCTTTGAGGCTGGTGGGGACGGTTGATAAAAATGGTCTAAAATTAAGTAGTGTTCATGGTTGCATAGCTGCGAATATACAATCACTGACTTGTACAGTTTAGATGGATGAATTGTGTGTGAATTATATTTTGGTAAAGCTGTTACCAAAAAAATTTTTAAATGAAAGATCATTGTGTTGCTGTAACAAGATAAAAAAGGCACTAAATATTGGTATGTCCTATTATCAATTTATTAGAAATACTGAGCACCTGCTGTATGCAAACCACTATCCGTAAAATTATGGAGGAAATGTAAAGTAGATAACAATAGAAAAAGCCATTCTCTAATGTTCACAGGAGTATTTCAACATGTACTTTGCAGGCCTGATAAACAAAAATGTCTCCACTATGTAGGCATTTATTTGATTTTTTTAAGTGAAGAAGAACAATCAGATTGTATGAAATTAAAATTTCAATTGGTCAGTTTTAGGCTCTATTTTGTTGGGGGGGGAAACGTTCATAAACACAAGCCCATGATCAGACTCTATTGAAATCCTTTCGGAATATCAAGCGCAAATGGGTTGCCAAAGGATGTTTCCACACAGAATTAAATACTACTCTTAACAAAACGACTTATTTATAGCTGTAGACTCTTTGTTGGGGAAAGGCAAACTAATATTTCAGTTCTAAAAAGTTCCTAACAGTTTAGCTTTTGTCTATTATGTCAGGGGTAAAAAAAAAAAAAAAAAAACCATTAGTTGACAGAGTGTACTTTATAAGGTGAGAATCTAAGATGGATTCATTTTTCTTCTAATAATGAAGTAAAAACATCCCAGATATCTCTATTCAATGAGCATCGGGACAATATCCAACCCTCAGAGAAACTGAAAATTCTGCTCAATGACAACATTTTATTTAACTCACCAGCGCAATTTAAGGTAACACAGTGTGACTCAGATCTAAGCAAGGAAATGTGTCAAGGGAAAGCATTTCTTCCTTAAGAAATACCTGCTGGCGAAATAAAGACACAGACATAGAGAATAAATATATGGATACCAAGGGGGGAAAGGGGAAGTAGGATGAACTGAGAGATGGGGATTCACGTATATACACTATTGATACTATGTATAAAATAGATAACTAATGCTGCAAAGAGTAGGACATTGAACAACTGAACTGCCGAATGAGAAGCTACTTTATCTCACAGGGAACTCAGGGCTCTGTGGTGACCTAGTGTCAGTCTCTCAGTGGTGTCCGACTCTTTGCGACCCTATGGACTGTAGGCCACCAAGCTCCTCTGTCCATGGAATTTCCCAGGCAAGAATACTAGAAGGGGTTGCCATTTCCTACTCCAGGGGATCTCCCCAACCCAGGGATTGAACCCAGGGCTCCTGCATTGCAGGCGGATTCTTTACCAGCTGAACCACCAAGGAAACCCTAAATAGGAAGGAAATCCAAAACAGAGGGGATATACATACACACATAACTGACTCACTTTGCTGTACAGCAGAAACTAACACAACACTGTAGAGCAACTAAACTCCAATAAAAATTAACTTAAATTTTTTTAAAAGCAAAAAAAATAAAAAAGAAATACCTGCTGGCAATTGAGATAAAAAAATATAAAATGCATGTCAAATTGTGAGAATGTTTAGAGAATTACCCCAACTGATTCTGTAACCATGTGCAAATTAGTTCCCTTCCAGATCTTACGGGGGCAATTTCCAAAGGCTTCAAGCCAGATACATGGCTTGATGGGGGAAGGTAGTAGTTTTAATTTTAGGATATACATAATTTATTTAAAAAAAAAACTGTAAACTATATATAATATGTTACATATAGCATGGTCTAGTTGAAAAGCGTATTAGGCCTTTCTACCAGCTGAGTGTGCACTTCTGTTTCCCCTGAAAGCCCCTCCAGCGCCCTCACAGCAACATATCCCTTCACACATCCTCCATGGTAGACTGGAAGCAAATGCACAGCATTCTCTTTATATCATCGTGTGCTAGTTGGTGATTTGAGATGCAAAATTAATGGAAGGGAAAGAAAAATTCAAACTGACTGCCAGATCTCATCTCTTTATAATTTCATATTTGCAATTTTACCTAAGCAGTGATTTTGCTCAAAAGGGAAAGTCTGGAGGTCCTAATATGGATTTTTTTTTTTTTTTTTTTTTTTAAATTTA
>NW_011494566.1:98946-109877 GCF_000754665.1 Bison bison bison
TTTTTTTTTTTAGAATCTAAGTGGGAACTGGTCCCAGACTTGTTCAGTGTTACAAAGATTCACTCTGCTTGGTCATTTCATATCTTTAATTAGCTCCCTCTGAGCCTCAACAACCAAACTGAGCTCATCCCCATAAAATACCCAGAAAAGATTTCAGTGGAGTCTAAACTAAGCAATAATTGGTTTCTGGTTCCCAGACAGGGCTCAGTGGACTCTGGCAGCCCCGAGTGTCCTTCATTAGCAAGCCTGAGTAGAACCACTTTAAAGGTCTTTGGGGGAAGGAACTCTGAGACCACGTCCAGCATCTGCCCAGCACAGTGGGAATTTAGTAAATGCTTCCCAGGATGACTCCCGGCTGCGTGGACTTCTCCATGACATCTGCTACTGTCTCTGGTAAGTGATCACAGCAGCAAAGGGTATTTAATTTAAAATGAGTGGTAAAATGGTGATTACCAGGGTCTGGAGTGGGGAAATGAGATGTTGTCTCAGAGTACAGACTTGCATCTAGTAGTAAGTCCTAGAGATCATTAGCTTTCTGGTCTAGTGAATATAGACAACAATATTGTATTGTAATAATCAAACTTCCTAAAAGACCAGATCTTAATTATTCCAGCTCCTCCCAAAAGAAATAGCTATGCGATATGATACGTAAATTGTAAACATTGATATGTAAAAATTGATGTATAAATATATAAATTTATATGATATGTAAATATATCATTTGTCAAGTCAACATGTTATATATTTATATTAACACAATGTTACATGTCAAACATGTTTCAATTTTTTTTAATATCAGAGGTTCTTCTTCCTATAACTTTGAAACTATTTAGCCTAAACATTTCTTAGGATGCACTCAGAATAGAACCTGCTGGTCCCAAATTATCCAGAGAGAAGTTCTGCTCTGACAAGTTGGGAAAGAAGAGAAAAAAAGAAAAGAAATAAATAATTATTAAGCCTCTAAGTGGAAGAACACATTATGTTCTCCTCTTACTTAAACTTTATTCCAAACCTGTGAGATGTACATTATCCACCCAAAAACAGGCTTTGGATGAACAGAGAAGGGGACGACAGAGGATGAGATGGTTGGATGGCATCACCGACTCAATGGACATGAGTTTGAGTAAGCTCCGGGAGTTGGTGATGGACAGGGAAGCCTGGCGTGCTGCAGTCCATGGGGTCGCAAAGAGTTGGCCACAACTGAGTGACTGAACTGAACTGAAAAACACTCTAAGATGTGGAAACTGAGTGTCCAGGTCAAACAATTGACCCAAGGCCACAGAGTGGCTCAGGAGACATGGGCTCAATCCTTGAGTCAGGAAGATCCCATGGAGCAGGGAATGGCTACCCACTCCAGTATTATTGCCTGAAAAATCCCACAGACAGAGGAGCCTGGTCGGCTCTAGTCCACGGGGTCTCAAAGAGTGGGACACGACTGAGCAACAAACGGAGTGATTATCTGACAGAGCAGGATAGCCAGTCTCTAAAGCACTGGTCCTTGGCTTCCTCAAGGTCATGGCCTTCTCTGAGAATCTGGTGACAGCTAAAGAGTGCTCCACACATACGTTTTACAAACAAATCCAAGGGGCCAGTCACTGCTTGAAGCCCAGCTCAGGCCCTATAGAAATCCAAACCCCAAAGCTTCTCTCTTTCCACAGAAGTCCCACTGGACAAGCCTGAGGAGGAGGGCAAGGGAGTCACCCAATATTTAACACATCTATTTCCTCTCTTCGGACAGAGGAGCCTGGCAGGCTACAATCCATAGGGTTGCCAAGAGTCAGACACAGCTGAAGCAACTTAGCATGCATGCACACAAAATCTTTTCATCGATCTCCTATGTTATTTCATAAATTCCTTATGAATCCTTTTCTACTGAGCAGGATTGTGAGCAGAAATGACTTGTGATGTGAAAGTCGCTCAGTCATGTCTGACTCTTTGAAACCCCATAGACTTTACATCCATGGAATTCTCCAGGCCAGAATACTGGAGTGGGTAGCTGTTCCCTTCTCCAGGGGACCTTCCCAACCCAGGGACTGAACCCAGGTCTCCTGCATTGCAGGCTGATTCTTTACCAGCTGAGCTACCTTGAGGAGGACAAACACTTAAATGACTTCAAAAGCTACTCATCAGCTTCCTGTGTTGCTTTCCAGATTCCCTCCAGCCATCCCACTTCTGAGTGTTTATCCAAAAGAACTGAAAACAGGATCTCATAGAGAATCTGCCCTTCCATGTCCACAAGAGAAAAGGGGACAACCCAAATGTCCATGAATAGGTGAATGGACAAAGCAGATGTGGCCTATACAAACAATGAAATATTATTCAGTCTTAAAAATGATGGAAATCCTGCCATTTGCTACAACGGCAGTGAACCCTGAGGATGTTATGCTAAACAATACACTTGGGAGTGTAAACACGCACACTCCTGTGCCTCTGAGTGGCTGCCTGTGGAGAACGCAGCAGCCAGTGACAGCAACAGGAGAGTCCCTGGAGTAGGAAATGGCAACCCACTCCAGTCTCCCTGCCTGGAAAATCCATGGACAGAGGAACCTGGCAGCCTACAGTTCATGGGGTGGGAGACACGACTTAGCGACTAAACAACAGCGACATCCCTTTTATTGAACAGACAGTTTCCCCTTTGTAAACGAATATAAACATGGTTGAAAATGCACTAAGATGCTTATTACTAACTTACACTTTTGGTGACTGCTCTTCAGGGCAAACCATGGTCTGAGCCCCTGCTGACCAGGTCCTAAGGAAATCTCCTCCTTCCCACAGTTCTCTAGGGGCTTGGCAGGCTTGCCTCCCACCCAACTCTACCCGCGTCCAGCAAGGTTAAACTACTCAGAGTTTCTTCTGAACAATGGACCCCTGTTTTCCTTTCCTCATTTCATATATTTTGGAAAATTTGCAATTATAAATTCTTTTTCTGCCCCTGGGGGATGTAAAACTTCTCCCAGCTTCTTGCTGGTTTAAAAAGCAGAGACACCACTTTGCCTACAAAGGTCCGTATAGTCAAAGGTATGGTTTTTTCAGTAGTCATATACAGATGTGAGTAGGACCATAAAGAAGGCTAAGTGCCAAAGAATTGATCCTTTCAAACTGTGATGCTGGAGAAGACTCTTGAGAGTCCCTTGGACAGCAAGTAGATCAAACCAGTCAATCCTACAGGAAATCAACCCTGAATATTCATTAGAAGGACTGATGCTGAAGCTGAAGCTCCAATACTCTGGCCACCTGATGGGAAGAGCCAACTCCTTGGAAAAGACCTGATGCTGGGAAAGATTGAAGGCAGGAGAAGGAAACAACAGGATGAGATAGTTGGATGGCATCATCAACTCAATGGACATGAGTTTGAGCAAACTCTGGGAGATGGTGAAGGGCAGGGAGGCCTGGCATGCTACAGTCCATAGGGTCGTAAAGAGTCAGACATGACTGGGCAACTGAAAAAAAAAAAAAAAAATTGCCAGTTTTACAGCACAGGAATGTCTTTCTCAAAGATCAGGGAGCCATCCCTTTGATATATCATCAAGGAAGATAAAACCCCTGTCTCCCAGGCCCTCATTAGGTAAAAGCTTGACTTCAATAAGCACCAGTTAGTTAGTAAACCCTGATGTCCTAATCCCACAGGCAAGCTTCCTCCCTAATGGCCTTCAGGACTTTTCCAGCTGGTCACTCTCGCACCTCAACGCCCTCATCTTTTGCCTAAATGGAGTTGGGGGTGAAGCTCTCTCCCCTCTTCCAATTATCTTCCATAAAGTTTTCTTTGCCTATTTAAATCCATTGGGTGCAATTTTTCTTTGTCACCACACCTCTCCAAAACCACCACCACCATTGTTTAAAGGGCCTTCTTTTTTACCACTAGAATCAGAATAAAATAATGGGTGAGGAATAAATTTACTGAAACATGAAGAAATGCATTTAATATCTTTAAATGTAGAAACCATGACTTTCACATGCAGACACACACTATGTACATGAACACACAGCATCCAAATGTATCACGCCAGCCAAGTTTAAACACAGGCTTAGAAAAGTCAGTAAGGGCGTACACCAAGATGATAGAAACAGTCATGTCTATGCAGCAAGATAATGGGATTTCCCTTTTCTTCTATAACTAAGCTGTATTTTCTAAATTTTCTATGAAGAATTGAATTTTGGAGATAAACTTTTTAAATAAGGACAGAGGGAAGAAGTTTTCAAATAATAAAAGGAGACTTAGAGTTTCTATTCTTAAAAATAATCACACCAACTTTTTTTTTTTTTTTTCCTTTTTACCAGCTTTCCTCCTAAGCACTAAGGGTGGGAAACAAAAACTATTAATGTTAACAAGAAATACTATGAATGCAGTTGCTGCTTGGAGTTCTAGTTTCTGGTTCCTGGAAATTTCTTAGAAAACTAAAGCCTTTCTACTCTTCTCCTGCAGGGTGAGTCTATCCAGGACTAAGTCCTTGGGTCCTACACCCACCTCCATCCCAGACAAGTGAGCCTCACGCAAAGAGTATCTGCTTTCAGTTATGCAGGAAAAAATAAAGCTTCCCCAAACCCCTTGAAGAAGCTGCCACCCACTGCAGTGAGTGGTTTACATCCCACACGCTGGAGGAGTATTAAAGAGGGTCCCCACCATCTCATCCTCAAAGTTCACAGGAACTCTGGCCACTTGAGTCATTCTGTCCCGCTCACGTGAGAGAAATGAATGCTTAGGGGTGTGAGCATGAAATCCCAGAGAAAGAGAACTTGGTGCCCATTAAGGTTAAACGTAAAACAAGTCAATATCCGTCTGCAGCAAAGAAAGGGAGGAGGATGAGAGGAAGGGAAAGAACACTTCTTAGAAACATCTATATTAAGTCCACAGGAGCCTATTTGATCTGACCAAATTTGATTTGATCTTCGTGTTTCAGAGACAAGACTCCTGGGTGCTGCTATACCTAACTGTTCAAAGAGAGCCCCCTACAGCTTAAGTAGGACACAGACTAATTAGCGCTCTGAAAGAAACAATCAAACTGCATGCGGATTAAACAATACTTACAAGGAGAAACTGGAGAGGTATTAATCTCTCTAATAGGAAAAGGGAATAAGTCTTTGGCAAGGCAACACTTTCAGTGAGGAAAGAAAATTATTCAGAATGCATCAGAAAACCAGAAAATCCTAACTGAAAAGATAGAAATGTTTGTGTTGAAAAGACAATGTCACCTGAGTCCTTGTCCTAGAAGACTCCAGGTGGCCCAGTAGCAGGGTCTCCTGAGGAGAAAGGTGCACTGAACAGTTACCTAGACCCCCAGACCAACCTCTTGGTGCCAGATGTGTTTAAGAATTCTGTATTGGGGGATTTTAGAAAAAAATTTTGATGCATAATCAACAGCATTATGTAACTTTTCCATTGAGGTCTGAGTACACCATCCCATTTTTCTTGAGCAAAACATAAGAAACTAATACTATGTAGGAGAAATCAAGGATATCGATATTGAGTTGGTCAAAAAGTTAATTCAGGTTTTCCATAAGATGTAATGGAAAAACCCAAATGGACTTTTTGAGCCATCCCAACAGACTTATATCCATTTAAGTTTGCTGCCAGATGGGTCATGGAAAAAAAGAATTCAGTGTCACAAAGTTTGGGGGTATCAGAAACATGCAGGTATGATTGTGAACCTGTATTTTGTAATATGTCTGTCTTTCCCATCAGAGACCAAGAATCATGCCTTGAGTGATCGTCCCCAGTACCTGGCTTATTATGACTGGTGTTCAGCAAGGGTGTTACATTTCATTGATTAAGTCTTAGTCTCAAGTGAAAAGTGAAAGTGAAAGTCACTCAGTTGTGTCCAACTCTGCGACCCCATGGACTGTTTAGTCCATGGAATTCTCTAAGCCAGAATACTGGAGTGGGTAGCCTTTCCCTTCTCCAGGGCATCTTCCCAATCCAGGGATCAAACCCAGGTCTCCTGCATTGCAGGTGGATTCTTTACCATCTGAGCCACCAGGGAAGCCCTGAATGGCTGCTTTCAAGTTATCCACTCCTTCATCAAGCCAAGCCTCTCGCATTTGCTAACAGCATTACCCTAAAGCTTTGGAAGCCCAAGGAGACCCAAACTGCAAGAGCAAGGGTGCTCTACTTGGTATACCCAGAGCCTCTCTGAATGGCAAGAGTTAAAGACAAAGCAATTTTTCTGCCTAATATTAACTTCCCCAATTTGAAGCACTGCCACCAAATAAGCTGCCTGGGGATGATATATACTACCCTTTTTTAGGGATTTGAAAGCAGTGTTCAAGAAAACCCTAATAAAATGGTCAGGGTCCTATCTGGAGAAAGAAGTCCTCATCATTGTTAATGCCTCTGCCTTTGAATGCATTGGGGCTTCCCTGGTGGCTTAGATGGTAAAGAGTCTGCCTGCAATGCAGGAGAGCTGAATTCGATTCCTGGGTCAGGAAGAGCCCTTGTAGAAGGAAATGGCAACCCACTCCAGTATTCTTGACTGGAGAATTCCATAGACAGAGGAGCCTGGAGGGCTACAGTCCATGGGGTCACAAAGAATCGGACACAGCTGAGTGACGAACACTTGAATGTACCAGCCTGGAAGCAGAGGTGATGCTGAAGATATAGTAGAAACAGGTTTCATCACATTCCCATGGTAGACACGATTTCAATCCACATTTCTCCTCCGGGCCAGGTTTCCGTGCAGCAGCCTCCCCAGGCCGCCACATCTCCCACTCACCACTGCCAACAGGAACCATCAAAAGAGACCGGCCTCCTCTCTGTCTCCACGGGAGTCACTGGAGCTCTGGAAATAGATGCGCTGAGCTGCTCTCTGGATCCTGGGTCCTTCAGCATTCGGGACAAGGTCACCCCACATTCTCTGTGGTACTGGCAGTATAATTAGTCTTATCTTTCACTCTCTGAGGAATAAAGTGTAACTTTAAACCACAGAGGGAAAATGGATTTAAAATTAAACATCTGAAGTAACAAGGACATCAGAAAAGGCAGCCACAAATAGAGCATCAGCATTCAAACACCCAGGCCAACTGGGTATTTCAATAATTAGCTAATACCATGGCTAGCTAGTCCTTTGACATCCAGAAATGGCCTGATCCAGAAAACTCAATTTAAAGAAATTTCAATGTGGAAACAAATGCTTTCATTCTCTAATGACAATTATTACAGTTTTTAAAGTCATCCCTAGTTGGCTTTACATAACAATGCCTCAAGTGTGTTTATGATTTTACTTTTTTAAGTTATTTACGGTACACAGTTATAAAAAAAAAAAAAAAACAGAAATCAAACAATAAAATAGATTATACACGGGAAGTCTCTGATCTCACTCTTATCCCAAAGACCCTCAATTCCTCTTTTCAGAGGAAACCACTATGACTACATTTTGGATTTTTCCAGAAATAGTCTCTACATAATAAAAGACTACATCACTTTTAAAACATAAAGCCTATCACACTATGCATACTATCCCACAACTTGCTCCCTTTGTCCCAAATGCATTCTGACTATGAGTTTTGGACTTTCCTGGTGGTGCAGTGACTGAGGATCTGTGCTTTCAATGCAGGGGCCTGGGTTCAATCCCTGACCAGGGAACTAGACACACACGCTACAACTAAGAGCTCGCATGCTGTAACTAAAATGTCCCACATGCCACAGCACAAATAGATAAATAATACAAATATAAAATAAAACAAAAGCTATTAGTGTTCCTCTACATTTTCAGCATGCCCCTCCCCTCTGCAGTATACACCAGCATTCAGAATTCTTCAGGCTTCCAATGCAGCCCTCAGCTCTATATTCAGGGCTTCTTCACTAACCCCCATAGATGCTGCTGAGTGAGGAATTGAATACCGCACAGGGATATATTGAAATCCAACCCACCAGAACCTGTGAGACCTTATTTTGGAAACAGAGTCTTTGAAAATATCATTAAGGTGTAAGTTAATTTGAGGTTATACTGGAGTAGGGTGAGCCCTTAATCCAACTTGACTATTGTCTTTATAAGAAAAGGAGAAGAAATGTAGTGACATCAGGCATAAATGGAAGACAACATGAAGAGAAATGGGGAGATATCCTGTGATAATGGACAAAGAGATTGGACAGTAAAGAATCTGCCTGCAATGAAGGAGAACTGGATTCAATCCCTGGGTTGAGAAAATCCCCTGGAGAAGGAAATGGCAACCCACTCCAATATTCTTGCCTGGAGAATCCCCACAGACAGTGGAGCCTGGTGGACTAGAGTCTATGGGATTGCAAAGAGTCAGACATGACTGAGGAACTAAGCACCCACAAGCCAAGGAAGGTCAGGGATTGTCAGAGGCATCAGATGCTGGAAGGGAGGCATAGAACAGTTCTCCTCTAGAGCCTTCAGAGGGAGCAGGGCCCTACTCACACCTTTGTCTTGGATTTCTGGCCTCTGGAACAGTGAAAGAATACATGTCTGCTCTTTGAAGTCATGTCCTTGGTGGTACATTGTTACAGCAACCCTAGAAAACTACTGATGCAAAGGGCTGACTCATTAGAAAAGACTGATTCTGGGAAAGAGTGAAGGCAGGGAGGAGGGGACAACAGAGGATGAAATGGTTGGATGGCATCATCGACTCGATGGACATGAGTTGAAGCAAGCTCCAGGAGATGGTGAAGGACAGGGGAGCATGATATGCTGCAGCCCATGGGGTCACAAAGAGTTGAACACAACTGAGCAACTGAACTGAACTGAGGAAACTAATACACAAATGCCTCTGAGCTTTAATTCTTCCCTAATCGTTTCCACCCTAACAAGTAACAGCTGCCTTCTTTTGTTTTTTCTCACCCACCTCCTACAACCCTCCTCAGCTCAGCTGAGTGGCTCTCCCTCCAGAACCCCCTGTGAACTGCATCGTCCAGTCTGCTTTGATCTCTGACCTCTCTGCTTATCTGTCCTCTGCACAACTGTTCCCTTGAATCCCTTTGCCTCATGTGTACCTATACTTTGTCCTCAACTGGCCTGAAATTCCTTGTGTATAAAATCTGTGTTTTATTTTCTCTTGATCTGGCATGGGCTCACAGTATGTATAAACAGCAATCCCTGACCTGATAGTATTAAAGAGTTATTAACTTCAAGAAATTATTTCAAAAGAAGGTACTCTGTGACTTCATTAGGCATTCCAAAGCATGTTCAATGTCTCTAATCTAATACAGTGAAAGAAGGTATTAAAAATGTGTTTTATTCTTTACTGTATTTTGAAAGCAAAATGGATATTGTTAATAATGTGAAATTCAAGATAGGATAATCACTAGAAAGTTTGCTATTACAAAAGGGCAAATTAAATGCTAATGTGTAAAGTGACACATGAAAACCAAATGTAAATTTCCAGAAACACATTTTTTTTAATAAGACAATACCTCATTTTTTATAATCTGCAGAAAAGGAAACTAAATGATGATTAAAGGACAATATTAATGGAACTCTAAAAGGCAACTGACTCAGCAGTTCTGAGGCAGACAACTATTTTATAGACGTTTATAGATGCTGCTAGAAGAAGGAAGCTATGTGGACATTTATCAGTAGACTAGTACTCATGACCAGCTGATTTACCTAGATACGAACCTCCTCCTCACTGAATTATTTTAGGAGTAGTGCAGATCCTAGAATATATATACTCTTAGAGATAGAAAGGACCTTAAAATTCAGTATCATTCAAACTCTTAACCTATATAGAAACCCAGCCACTTGCTCCTTGACTTGCCATCAAATCTTTGCCTGAATACAGCTGACAACCAGAAACTCTCTTCTGAAGGGCATCTATTCCATGGCTGGGTTTGGAGGAGAAAGGTTAGATTTCACTTAGGCCCCTGGAATCTGTTCCAATTGGTGGATCCTGCAGGAAAATGCCTACAGAGAGCCTTCTCAACCCTCCTTGCTCTCAACTTTAAGCCTCCATAGGAAGATTTCATATGTGGGAAAAGTGAATGGTGATTCTTTACCTGAACTGGTTTCACTAATCCGGTTAGTCCTCTCTTTGCAGGAACCTCGTTAAGTTCTCAGGACCATTTCGTGGACATTTCCTACCAAGCATCACTTGATAAGACCAGATACCCCTGAAAGCACCAAGGGCTTGGTCACTGCATACAGTAACGGCATTTTCCACTCCCACAAAGGCTTCAGGAGTGGAAGAGAGGGCTTTGGAATCTTAAGGCTTAAATGTAATGGATTTGAGGATGACTTCTATTGGACCATTCCAGAGGCATCCAGATATTTAACCAGTGAAGTAGTTTGTGTCTTTTCATCTTAAGTGAAAGTGAAAGTTGCACAGTCGTGTTTGACTCTTTGCAACCCCATGGACTATACAGTCCATGGAATTCTTCAGGCCAGAATACTGGAGTGGGTAGCCTTTCTCTTCTCCAGGGCATCTTCCCAACCCAGAGATCGAACCCAGGTCTCCTACGTTACAGGTGGATTCTTTAGCAGCTGAGCCACAAGGGAAGCCCAAGAATGCTGGAGTGGGTAGCCTATCCCTGAGGTAGGTTATAAATAAATAGAGTTACAGGAGAAGGGAATGGCAATCCATTCCAGTATTCTTGCCTGGAGAATTCCATGGACAGAAAAGCCTGGTGGGCTACAGTTCGTAGGGTCACAAAGAGTCAGACACAGCTGAGCAACTAACACACACACACAGGGTCCCAAATTAGTGTAAGATGCCCCCAAGCAAATTACCACAAACTTAGCAGCTTAAAACCACACACATTTATTATCTCTCTACTTCTGCAGGTCAGGAGTCTGGGCTGCCTTAAGAGGGTCCTCTGCAAAGATGCTACCAAAGTGTCACCCAGGGCTTAGCCTTCTGGAGCCATGAACAGTAACAAATCTGTCTCCCTTTACATTGTTACCAGAATTTCTTTCTTTGTGGCAGTAACACTGAGGTTCCTGCCTTCCCACTGGCTGTTGGCTGGAGGCCACTCTCAGTTA
>NW_011494566.1:109977-112645 GCF_000754665.1 Bison bison bison
TTCTTTGCCACCTGGCTCTCTCCATGGCTTCCTGACAACACGGCAGATGGCTTCTTCAAGCTGGAAAGGGGAAAAGAACCTAAGACAATCAATAATCACTGAGTGACAGCCCATCACCTTTGCTGTGCTCTGTGGGTGAGAAACAAGTCACGGGCCCTGACCACACTCAAGAAGAGGGGCTTTACAAGGGCTTGATCCCTGGAAGCTGGGATTATTTGGTTGGATATCTTAGAGTCCTGGAGTGTTGCAGTTCATGGGGTCACAGAGTCGGGTACAACTGCACATCTGAACAACAACAATGACTTTAGAGTCCACAACAACCCCACCACAATCCACCACAACCCCAAGCCACGGCTTTTTAAAGCACCTCAGTGATGTTGATGTTTAATCAAGCTCCAGAACTGTTGTTTTAAGATAAAGAAGGCAACACAAAAGAGATTTATTTATTGTTATGGTTTTCAACCTTGACTGCCCCTTAGAATCACTAGGAGAGTATTTTAAAATCCCCTTGCAGGCTGCACCCCAGACCCATTCAGTCAGAATATCTAGAAGTGCATTAGTTTTCTGAAACACGGCAGGTGATTCCAAAGTGTGGCCAGAGATAAGAACGACTGTTTTACTGGAACAGTCAGGTGTCGGAATCAATCTTAATGCAAAAAAAAAAAAGCAATCCTTGGGGCAAGTTGTGAAAAACAAGTCTCCTAGGTTAGACAGAGAAGTGGCAAGAGATAAGGCAGGAACATTTCTGGTAATTTAATGAAGCTAGTGAATTCCAAGAAAGGGAATAAATTTAGGAGGTAACGTTGATAAGACTGTGCCACTCATAAAGTTAACAAAGAAGGAGGAAGCTCAGATGACTTCCAGATGCCAGGTAGAGACACCTGGGAGGGCATAAAAGCCACCAACTGAGACAGAAATCAAGAGGAGAAGCTGGCTGAAGAATGAAAGGAGATGAAGAAAATACTAAGCTCAGTTCTACTTATGTCGAGTTGCACACATTTTAAAGATGTTTTCATTTAACTTGTACTAATGTTCCCTTGCTTGCTGAATCCATTTAATACACATTGAGCATTGCCAACACTTTCCCAATGAATTTATTCTCTTGCTCTCTTTTATTTTCCACTGGACTCCGCTGCCCAGCACAGGGCCAAGTAAATTTACCTCTAATTTCCTCCTTTGAAAGGTTATTTATTATTTTACTAGTGATACCACTCTTTGGATGACTGTTCCCACAATTAAATGTCAAGTTATTACCGTGCAATGCTAAGCACTGAAATTTTAATATGCTGGTTTTGCAATTATTAAGGATTTTTTAGATCCTTAAAAATAGAATCATTTTAAAAAACCTTTTTAATGTGCTGATAAATGTAATTTTGCCTGTAATACCAGTAAACAAGGGATGTCACAGTCATGATCGACTGCAGCCACAGCCTATGGTGAACTGGTAAGGGAAACCAGGAAGGAAAAAATAGCTGCCATCTAGCAGCCATCAGACTGCAGCCACTCCCTACAGTGAGCCCTAAGGAAATTAGGATGCACAGGATACGCCCCAGGTAGCTGATATGCCTATCAATGGAGTGATTTCAGTGAGCCAAGACTCCTGAAACTTCCTATACTTAGAAGAGCACTACATACCTTAAGATCTCTAGTTTTCTTTAATTCTTTACTTAACAATAATCTTTTGACAAGTCAGACTATACGCTCTTTGTTGCAAAGCTTCTATTAATATATAAATTGGCTCCTCTCACCCCCTCTACCCCTGCTTCCTCAAAGTAGCTCTCTCAGAGTTACTTGAGATACTACCTCCTGGGCTTGATATTGTAAAAATCCTCACCAAATAAAACATAACTCTCAACTTTTAGGATAAAAATATTTTTTTAACATGACAGGTTTTGTCAATTGCTGTCCTTCAATAATTCAATGAAACAATATAATCACTGCATCTTCACATAAATAGTAGCCATATGTGCTTGCTCAGTTGCTCAATTGTGTCTGACTCTTAGAGACCTTATGAACTGCAGCTCACCAGGCTCCTCAGCCCATGGGATTCTCCAGGCAAGAATACTGGAGTGAGTTGCCATGCCCTCCTCCTCCAGGGGATCTTCCCGACCCAGGGATCAAACCCACATTTCCTGAACTGCAGGTGGATTCTTTTTGACTGAGCCACTAGGGAAGCCCAAATATCAGGTATAATAAATGCTTATTTAAAAAAAATATTTATTACTCAAAATGCTGTTTTCTAGTCACTTCTTAAGGCATTTTATTTTAAAATATCATTATTCAGACCTACTCCAACAAAATTAGAAAGAAGAAAAGAAAATTTTTTTTCTTCTAAAAGAAAAAAAATATGTAGACAACAAAAGATATTTAAGATAGCATTTGAAGGCTTTTGAATATAATAAGAAAATTGCTATTGTTATTGTTTTCATTCTACTTATAAAAATAGAAACACATCAAAACCCCAACATCAAGTTTTAGAGATGAATATTAAGGAAGATATTTAATGTGAGAGGAAATTCTCAAAAAAAAAATAAAAGATTACTAACTGAAAACTTTTGGAATGTATAACATAGTATATGATGATTAAATGATACTTTCAATTCTTTATTATTAAAAATGTTATTGAGTAGCCACAAGGTATTTTACTACAAAAAAAAAAAAAAAAGAA
>NW_011494566.1:112745-124950 GCF_000754665.1 Bison bison bison
AAAGTGGTGAGGTGTTCATTGACAAGATCAGTTTAGGAAGCAAAATAAATCTTGCATTAAACTTAGACGAATATTGTACCTTAAAAGTCCCATAACTGAGGTGACTGTGAATCAATGAGAGGCTAAAATAGAAAATCAATCCTGTACAATTTTCCTTTGTAAAACATGTTATGTTTTAAAATAACTTCACACCATTATCATATTTTATCTTAATAACATCCTTATGATGGGTAGATGTTCATTTTCCAGGGAAAAAAAGTGGAAGTCAATTTTGCTAATAATTAGGCTAATATACTTTGCAAAGTCTCTCTTGTAGAGTTGGTAAAAGTGTGAGTATGCAGCAGCAATTCCTATACAATGAGCATGACTACATTTAGTCCCTTACTTACGAATGAGTTCTGTTCCAAGAGTGTGTTTGTAAGTCTGAATATTTTGTAAGTCCAACAAAGTTAGCCTAGGTACTCAGTTAACATGGATTAGCTATGTGATACTGTGCTGTAATAGGTTTATAATACTTTTCACACAAATTAATATATTAAAAAAAAAACAAAAAAAAATAAGGAAAACATTTTTAATCTTACAGTACTGCTGCTGCTGCTAAGTCGCTTCAGTCGTGTCCGACTCTGTGCAACTCCATAGACGGCAGCCCACCAGGCTCCCCTGTCCCTGGGATTCTCCAGGCAAGAACACTGGAGTGGGTTGCCATTGCCTTCTCCAATGCATGAAAGTGAAAAGTGAAAGTGAAAGTGAAGTCGCTCAGTCATGTTCGACTCCTAGCGACCCCATGGACTGCAGCCGACCAGGCTCCTCCATCCATGGGATTTTCCAGGCAGGAGTACTGGAGTGGGGTGCCATTGCCTTCTCTGATCTTAACAGTACAGTACCTTGAAAAGTACAATAATACAACAGCTGGCACAGAGGGGCACATTCGCATCTTTGACAGTTTGAAACTTGAAGGTTTGTGTGTAGGGGACTTAGTGTAATCCACTTCAAAATGAGCCTTCCTAGAGCCTAAGGTCATAGGTGAACTACTACACATAAAATTCTATTTTACAGTTTTTCTCCTGTTCACCAAACAGCCTAGCAGTAGACATTTAGGAAACTCTTATTCACCCTTCACTTTGTAAAAAAAGTTAAGTAAATAGGAAACTCCACTTTGTAAAGTTCAGTTCAGTTGTCGCTCAGTTGTGTCCGACTCTTTGCAACCCCATGAACCGCAGCACACCAGGCCACCCTGTCCATCATCAACTCCCGAAGTTTACCCAAACTCATGTCCATCGAGTCGGTGATGCCATCCAGCCATCTCATCCTCTGTCATCCCCTTCTCCTCCTGCCACCAATCCTTCCCAGCATCAGGGTCTTTACAAATGAGTCAAGTCTTCGCATGAGGTGGCCAAAGTATTGGAATTTCAGCTTTAGCATCAGTCATTCCAATGAACACCCAGGACGGATCTCCTTTAGGATGGACTGGTTAGATCTCCTTGCAGTCCAAGGGACTCTCAAGAGTCCTCTCCAACACCACAGTTCAAAAGCATCAATTCTTCCGCACTCAGCCTTCTTCATAGTCCAACTCTCACATCCATACATGACCACAGGAAAAACCATAGCCTTGACTACATGGACCTTTGTTGGCAAAGTAATGTCTCTGCTTTTGAATATGCGATAGCAACCTAGATATAGGTTGGTCATAACTTTCCTTCCAAGGAGTAAGCGTCTTTTAATTTCATGGCTGTAATCACCATCTGCAGTGAGTTTGGAGCCCCAAAAAATAAAGTCTGACACTGTTTCCACTGTTTCCCCATCTATTTGCCATGAAGTGATGGGAACAGATGCCATGATCTTCATTTTCTGAATGTTGAGCTTTAAGCCAACTTTTTCACTCTCCTCTTTCACTTTCATCAAGAGGCTTTTTAGTTCCTCTTCACTTTCTACCATATGGGTGGTGTCATCTGCATATCTGAAGTTACTGATATTTCTCCCGGCAATCTTGATTCCAGTTTGTGCTTCTTCCAGTCCAGCGTTTCTCATAATGTACTCTGCATAGAAGTTAAATAAGCAGGGTGACAATATACAGCCTTGACGTACTCCTTTTCCTATTTGGAACCAGTCTGTTGTTCCATGTCCAGTTCTAACTGTCCCATCTCTTTCAGAATTTTCCACAGTTTATTGTGATCCACACAGTCAAAGGCTTTGGCATAGTCAATTAAGCAGAAATAGATGTTTTTCTGAAACTCTCTTGCTTTTTCTATGATCCAGCAGATGTTGGCAATTTGATCTCTGGTTCCTCCGACTTTTCTAAAAGGAAATAGTATAATCTGTCATTTAATATTTCATTTTTAGGAGTATTCTGCTTTTAACTTCACTCTCTTTCACATGGGCTTCTCTGGTGACTCAGATGGTAAAGAATCTGCCTGCAATGCAGGACACCCGGGTTCAACCCCTGGGTTGGGAAGATCCCCTGGAGAAGGGAATGGCAACCCATTCCAATATTCTTGCCTAGAGGATTGCATGGACAGAGGAGCCTGATGGGCTACAGTCCCTGGGGTCACAAAGAGTCAGACACGACTGAGCAATTTTAACACCACCATCATTTTTCACACCTGACAATTTATTTCTTCACAATCATCCCCCTATTCTCTGTCCCTAACATTTCTTTCCTTCTTTCTTCAACTTAATGCAAAGTCTTCTCGGAACTCAAGAGAGTTCTGGGCAAATCTTTTTTTTTTTTTTTTGGTAACTAAAAAATAGTAAACTATACAGAAAATCCAAAATAGGATAATAAATTTATTATTTAAAATTTTAAATTTTCTAAATTATTTTAGAAAATGCATGAAAAATTCTCAACATCATATGTCATTAAGAAATTTTATATTAAAACAGCAATGGGATTCAAACACAGGCAGAACCAAATGCTGAAAAGGACATGGAACAATAAGAACTCTCATTCATTGCTGGTAGGAATGCAAAATGGTACAGCCTACCTTGAAAAAGAGTTTGGCAGTTTCTTGCAAAACTAAGGCTAACCTTAACCATATGAACCAGCAACCATGCTCCTTGATTTTACCCAAGTTAGTTGAAACTTATGTTTATACAAAGACTTGCACACAGAAGATAATAACAGATTTATTCATAATTGCCAAAATTTGGAAGCAACCAAGATGTCCTTCATTAGGCGAATGGATAAACTTTGTTACATTCAGGCAATGGATTATTCAGGGCTAAAAAGAACTGACCTACCAAACCATGAACAGACATGGAGGAAAATTATATGCATGTTACTAAGTGAAAGAAACCAATCTGAAAAGGCTATCTACTGTGTGACTCCAACCATATGACATTCTGGAAAAGGCAAAATTATGAACACAGCAAGATCAGTGGTTCCCAAGAGTTAGTGTGGTGGCAGAGATGAGTTGGTGTGTCAAGGAGGATTTTTAGAGCAGTGAAAGTGTTCAATATGACACTATGATACTGGATACATATCAATACACAGCATCAAAACCCATAGAATGTACTATACCAACAGTGAACTTTAACATAAACTATGGACTTGGGGTGATAATGGCATGCCAATGTAGGTTCATCACTTGTAACAAATGGCACCCTCTGAAGCAGGATGTTGATAATGGGAGAGGCTGTGCATGCATGATGGGAAGGGATATATGAGAAATCTCTTCAGGCTCAATTTTGCTCTGAATCTAAAACTACTCTTGAAAATAAAGTCTATTTTTTTAAATTAATGTTTGTAACACACAAATGCAAATGTGTGTACAACTTCATTGAAAGATAACATCAGAACTCTTAACCTGAGGCCCATACCAGTCAGTACTGGCAGTTACAAGCGATGCTTTAGCTGTCTTAAATAGAAAATAATTTATTAAGAGATATTTGTTAGCTTGCATAATTTATAGAGAATCAGAGAACTCGTTATGAATGATACACATCTTGAGATGACTCAGGAGCAATGCTCAATCACGGGAGAGAAACCACCCCTTCCACCAACCACTTGGCCCAGAGCACACAGGCACTGAATGCCAGAAACTCTCTCTCTAGAGCCCCAGAAGAACCGGATGCCCCCATTACCACAACCCAGAAGATCAGTCTTCCTACAGCTGCCTTCTTATGCCGCTTCTTTCCCTGAGTCCTGCGCAGGTGTATCTGACTGGCAGTACCTAAGTCACATTTTGCATTGTAACTGTGAAAGGTCTGAGAAAAATTTCAATACCATCACAAGATGGAATATAGGAAACTATCAAAACACCTAAAAATCCAAACAGTAACTCAGGTGTCAACGTATAGCAATTGACTCAATATGGGACAGGTTGAAACTGATAAAGAACAAAAAAGGAAAAAGAAAAAAACAGTTAAATGTGGGAGTTTGCAGGTCATTGGAGAGGTCAACCACAGAGATATACAGAAGAGTATTCCTATAAGAATTTTAAAATCTCCATTGGCTTTGAAGATCTAGGGACTGTTGGTGACCACAGTGAATATCCCTCCATTCTAACCCTACCACAATATATCAAATAGTCTGCTTATGTTGGTTTCTCCCTTAGCCTGTAGCTTCTAATGGGTAGGAATGAGGTCTCATTCATCTCAGAACCCCAGCACCTGATACAGTACTTGGAACAAGTATTTCAGTAACAGTTTCTTGATCCTAACTGAACTGAGACCTGAAGCTTCCCTTTAAAAACTTATGCAATGTGTAAAATAGATAGCTAGTGAGGAATTGCTATATAGCACAGGGAGCTCAGCTCTGTACTCTGTGATGACCTACAGGGGTGGGATGGGGATGAGGGAGAGGCTCAAAAGGGAAAGCATATGTGTATACCTACGGCTGATTCACACTGTTGTATGGCAGAAACCAACACAGCACTGTGAAATGATTATCCTCCAAATAAAAATAAATTTTTAAAAAACTCATGCAAGATGTCAAGAGTGAAATTTCCATAATTCTGGTCTTTAGGTTTCTGGATATCTGTCTCTCCAAGCTCCTCTAATCTAGAGTCACTCATTTTTTAGCACCTTGGAATCATAAGGTTCAATAAGAGTCCCCTCCTCACTTTTTGGAACTTTCACCTTTCTAATTAATTAGTTCTCATTAACAACAATAACAATAACACAAACAACAAATATCTGCAGAGAGGTTTACATTTTACAAAGTGTTTTAATACTCATAATTCCCATTCAATACTCACTTCCTTGTAAAATGAGTATTTTTTTTTATCATTTCTGTCTTATAGAGGGACTACATAACTGGTCTGAAAATTACTCACACTTAGAGTTTCTCTCTGAATTGTCAAGGTCTTCTGGTTTCAAACTCCAAGATCATTTCTACCACTCTAGCTGGGGTGGCCCCCAAAGACTTTGGTTCTATCATTTTATACCTTCAGGCTCACATGGGATTAGCATTTTCTTGGTTCTCATTCATCAAGTTGGCATCTGTTGTTGGAGCTGCTGAAGGTACTCATTAGTCATTTCAAGGAGTTCAGTTTGAATCCAGTGAGTGAGATGATTTCTTAAGCTTTGGGGGGACATTTTCAAAAGCTCACACCTTGATACATTAAGGAGAGAGGAGACGTGTTTAGATATGCAGGGATCAGGATTCCAACCTGGCCAGTTGACCTCTGAATCCCCTCTTACATTTGGAGAATGCTAATGTAAGTGGGACGCAGAGGAAATTAGGGCTTTGGGGGCTGACGGCAGGTTTTATCTCACTGAATTCTGATAACACTGCAACTGACCAAGGAAACTAAAATTCTAGAACTGCGGAAAAGGGGATAGCATAGCAAAAGAAACCGCTTGCTGCCCCTATTTTTGCCAATTTTTACAAACTCTCTCTCTCAATATTGAGCAGAGGATTCCATTTCCAGGCTTTGTGGTCAATTCAAGATGGCCCTAGACAGAACTCTGCTCAATGTTATATGGCAGTCCGGATGTGAGAGAAGTTTGGGGAAAAATAAAATGTGTTGCTATTTTGATGATTTCAACAAGCAAAAATTAATAGCTAAAAACCTGGAAAAATGTAAGATCCTTTCCTTAATGTGTATGGAATTTATTTGTTGTAACTTGTAAGCAAACACATTAGAATACAAGTAAAAGAAAGAAAAGAAAAAAAAAAAAAAAAAAGATGGTCCTAGACAAAAAGCAGAAGCAACTGAGCAATTTCACTCAGAGCAACTCAAGCAAAGCTGTGATCTGAGCTCCTTTTTTAAAAGAGTTTAAAAATCCTTCAGTAACTCAAGTGTACAGGAAGTTGTTCATAAACACCTCATGTAATACCTCAACAAAACAGGCATGAAATGAATGCAAGCAATTGTAATTATCTTTATGATCATTCTTTCCCCCCTAGAACCACTAACAGTAGCTGGAAACGTGGACAGCACAGAAAGAGATTGCCCAAAACTAGCAAGAATGGTATCAGAATTGGGATTGGAGAACTTTTAAAGGCATTCATTCCATAAGTACACCAGGCTCTGCATATCACCCCAAGTTAAAGATTTTTTTCATAAAAACAAAATAGCAAGTATTAAAAATAAACAAGAGCAGTTATTATCACTCTTGACATCCCCCTTGCAGAGTCTCTTGAAGATAAATTCTAGCTCAGATTCAAATCCTTGAAGATAAATTCTCATTTCTAATTCTAAGGAAAGAGGAGATATAGGTATAAGTGTAAGATGCATTAACTTTTATAAATCATTTCTGACAAAAAACGATGTCTAAAGTGAAATCAACCACTACATTCACAAACTCCCTCCAAAAACACATGAAATCATTAGAAATGAAGACAAGAAAGACTCCTGTGGAAAAGAGTGTAGGTTCTGAGTTGCTTCTTTTGAAGGTTTTGTTAGGGATTTTTCTGAACCAGTTTCCATTCTGCACAGTAAACCTTCAATACAAGCCCATATTACTGACTGCAAACATCTGTATTCATCACTGCAACATGTTTCTTCAGCAAAGACAGGCTGGAAAGTCAAGGAAGATAAAATTCAAATACATTTATTTTACAATTCTGCTCCAAGAAGCTGAAATAAATATCCAAAAAAAAAAAAAATGTTTAAGGACTGTGAATTTCATTTTTCCATGCAACTCTTAGCTTCAACCAAGGATAATCAAACAGTATATTGACAAGATCTGTAAAAGTGGCAAAGGCAGTCAACAAATAAGTAAGCCCAAAAGCACAGTAGGAAAGAAGATCTGAATCCAAGAGATAAGAGGAAATTTGTTTTTTGAACGTTTTTTGTTCTCTTTGCTAAAATTAATATTTAAAATGTACTGATGTCCCAGAACTGTAGTTCTCATCTGCAGAAACACGAACTATATTTACTTATACACTTTTCCCATTTTACTTCCTATATTTACTCTCAAATGTGGGAGGTGGACAGCTGGGAGAGCAGAGACTGCTCCATGCCAAGAAAGTGGCTTTAGAATGAAGCTGATAGACAGTTATTATTTCAGTAATAGCTCAGAAAAGAATGCCTCACAATGATAGCTTTCATCACTCTCCAGGATACAGAGGTGAACATTTTTAGGTGCCCCAAAGAAAATCCAAGAAATAGAGAAAAGTTCTTTCTTTCGGGAAAAATAGGCAGGAAAACTCGATTGCCACCAAACTGAGGACAAAATAGATTTGCTTCATGAAGATGCTGGGCTTCTTTGGTGGCTCAGCAGCAAAGAATCTGTCTGCAATGCAGGAGACATGGGTTCAATCCCTGGGTCGGGAACATCCCCTGGAGAAGGAAATGGCAACCCACTCCAGTATTCTTGCCTGGAGAATCCCATGGATGGAGGAGCCTGGCGAGCCACAGTCCATGGGGTCGTAAAAGAGCTGGGCACAACTGAGCGACTCAATAGCAACAACAATGGAGATGCTGAAGTTGTATGATGTGAACATTTGAGGTAAATCTCCTCCGTGTTTACTATAAAATCCTCAATGAATCTTGATCTACCAGGTTTCTGGGTAAGTAGATTCTTCAAGTAATGACAAAGCAGTGCTGGGTCTGCATCCAGTCATGGGCTGAACACAGAAAGAGTGGTTGTGGCTTCTGGAGTTAGAGGCTGAGAGCACAGCTGACATGTGGGTCACAGAATGGTGGGAAAGCCAAGAGCTAACCCACAGGCCTTCACAACACCTGTTCTGTTCAGGGACCCTGACAACCAATGTGGGGAAACAAAGGAAAGATAAGATATGAAAGGACAAGAAAGAAAATCTTGCACAAAGAAGAAACCCACTCACCAAGTACTATTTTTCAGGGATAACAAAAACACAGAATGAAACCTGATGTTTCCAAACACCCTGTTTACCTTCTTAAAAAGTGAAGTGTTAGTCATTCAGTTGTGTCCAATTCTTTGCAACCCCATGGCCTGTAGTCTGCCAGACTCCTCTGCCCATTGGATTCTCTAAGCAAGAAGACTGGAGTGGGCAGACATTCCCTTCTCCAGGGGATCTTCCTGACCCAGGGGTTAAACCTGAGTCTCCTGCATTGCAGGCAGATTCTTTATCATCTGAGCCACCTATCTGATGTCTCCTTTTGTCTCCTGTTTATCTGTCTCCCCTAATTGGAATGCAAGGTCCTCTAGAATAAATATGCTGTCTACCTTTGTTTACTGTCAAAGCCCCAGCACATAGAACAATGCCCAGAAGTCAATCCCAAATATACATATACACACATACATATATATATATATATCTTTGTTAAATGAATAAATGTATGATGACTTTCCTGAAAACTTCTCTAGGATCCTAATCAACTCCTCATGGGAGATGGATGCAATATTCATTTTAATCATTGGAATATGTCTTCAGAATACTCTAAGAGTTGAGAAAGAAAGGTGAGCAGCTTCCAACATTCAGGAACTGGACTGGCACTCACAGCTGGACTATGTGACTCTCCCAGTAGACACAGTCTCCAGAATTCAGTGCCAGGAAGGGGTTCTCTACCCCTCCTGAATTCCTGTGGCCAGACTAATAATAAAATTGACCCAAGACAGATTAACAGAAAAAAAAAAGAAATGAACTTCAATTCATGTGCATGGAGGTCTCCTAGAAATGGGAGCTGAGAAGTGGTGAAGCAGGCGCTGGACTGTGTTCTACTTCCCACAAGTAACAAATGTGCTTATTCAACTGCAGGTATGTTCCTGGTGGTCCTGGGCTAAAGGGTATTATTAGAACATCACACAAAAAAAGCATAAGACAAGAGTCAGAAGTTAGGACTTAAGGGTAGGTATAAAGTATTAGCTACTGTCAGATAACCTGGGTCTCTAGCATTGCAAGTAGACTCTTTACCATCTGAGCACCAGGGGAGCTCATTTTATTTATAATAGAATAAAAATAGCTAGCACTATTTGGGCCACTGCACCATGCAAGGCACCATGCTATACCTCATTTAATGTGGCTACAATTCCATGAGATAGATTATGTTGTCTGCTCTGCTTTACAGATGGGGAAACTAAGGCTTAATGAAGTAACTTATTCAAGTGCACACACCTAATAAATGATTGAATAGCATTTAAACCCAGAGTCAGAAATATACTGACTTCTCTCCTGGTGGCTTATTTTTCAGAGGGGGTTAAATGTTAAAGGACTGTATATCAAAACTTTCCTGACAGAGACGCTGTTCATCGTAAGAAAGGTAACCTTCAAATCTGAGTAAGTTTCAACCTCTTTTCAGAATACTCTGGAGGCTCCAGGCCTCAGCTCGGCCTCTCAGCAGCTTCTACACTTCACAGTAGCTGAGTCACTGGCGGTACATTTGCATCACAAAACCAGTTTTCAATTAGTAGATTTTTTTAAAGCTAAAAATGACTGTCTTTCTGACAACATAAAGTGTTTCTCTGCTAGACAGAATACCGGTTTTTATTCCTTCAATAAAAGCAAGAATGTTTTCCCAACTGTGCCATGAAGGTTCCTCTGCTATCACTGAATGGAGTGAACTGACAGGAGCCCTCTCTCTTTTCTGAGCTAGTAATAACTGGCAGCAGTTACAACCCCAGCAAATCAGGGCACGAAGCTGCAGGATTTGTACCCCCAAAGAAATCAGAAGTGTCAATAAGGCAGTAACTACTCAAAATAGTCTTCTGTTTCTTCTCACAGCTTTGTAAGGGAATCTGCAGGATCCACTGAAGCTGAATTACTGCTCTCAAATGCCATCTGGGATGAGGCACTACCCAGATTATGAAGCCATGTCTCAAGTACCGGGCCCACAGGTAACGACAAACATAGAATCAACAGCCAGCCAGCCACGGGGCTTTTTTCCATATCACTCATTTGGCTTCATTCTACTGGGACAAAATTCGCTGCTATAAAGGAAAGGAAGGAGTCACTGAACCATACAACTGGGGTATGATTTTCCGCTCAGACCTGACATGGATGACCAAAGTAAGGTAAACTGTCAAAATGAGAAGGATGGGGACTTCCCTGAGGGTCCAGTGGCTATGACTCCATACTCCCAATGGAGGGGACTTGGGTTCTACCCCCGGTCAAGGAACTAGATCCCACGTCACAACTAAGCGTCCACGTGCTTAGACCCAGTGCAACTAAGACCCAGTGCAGCCAAATAAATGAAGAAATAAACAAGAAGGCTGGAAACATTCCCGAAATAGCCACCCCAGAAGAAGTTTCTAGGTGTAAGAAGATTCCTAAGCAGGAGAACCCCGGATACATTTCCATTTTCCACACCAAGAGCCGTTCTTTGCAAGTGGCTTCCCCTTCTCTAATAATTAAGTGGCAGAAACCCAGCCTATGGCTTGGGGTCAAGTAATTATTCCAGAGAATACACTAACTCATATGAGTATTTACTAAAGACTAGGGAAACGAGCACATTATTAGATGAAGAATCTGTCACATGATTTTACATCATAAAGAAGCCATTTCCTTAGAAAAGGTTAGGAACTGCTGGTCTCCACCATGTTTCTGTATTGAATTATTAACAGTTTCATGCAAAATGAAACTCAAAACCTTACTAAAGTCAACGCTTGTTATGCAGCAATTTAATTTCTCCAAACCTGCAACTCTCTAAGGAATGTCCAGGTCACTGAAACATGGAAAAATGTAATGAAACTGTTAACAATCGAATTTGTTTCAGACAAGGACCATTAGACACCTTAAGTAAAAAGCGTTGAGTGTTCCCTTAGTACAGTTCATACTACAGTCATGTACAAAAGGTGTTCATATGGTTACAGTCATGTTTACTTGTCCCTAGCTCTGGTGCATTCGTTCTCATTCATTGAATCTCTCTGCAGTGAGTCAATTCTCATAGCAGTCAAAACAGTAGGAGTGAACTGAAGAACAAGTGTTTCATGCTCAATTGGGGTTTGAAAATCTGTGGTTAAACTAAATTAAACAGGATTCTTACTACATAGCAGGCAATGTCCATGCTCTGTATTCCTCCTACATTCCTCTAATTGACTTCAGATGGCCATTGCATCTATTTTGCCTAAGGGATTTTTCCAAAACCCAGAAGGCTGCTTTGCCAGCAACAGACTGGAAGAACAAGAATCGGGAGCAGCCATCAGTGATGACGGACAGATGGGACAACTCTGAGGCATGAAGAGTCTCCCATAATTTCCCGAAAGTAATGGCCAGCATGATAATGCACGCTTTGTTGGCTTCCTTCCCATTCCTATATCACTTCCCCACTTCTCTTCTGTGCTTTCCAGAGTCCCAAAGTAATTACTTGCCCTTGAATCCTTACTGCAAGATCTGCTTCTAGCAAAACTTTACCTGCGACATCCTTTAGCTTTAGTCACATCCTTTAGATGTGACTTCTTAGCTTTTCTTATGTACTGTCAGTCCTAGGAAGAGAAAGAGCACACACAGCAGTTTCCAAACTTGTGGACATTGAGTTCACCTTCTTAATGGCATTTCAGTCACATCACGCTGAACAGTGTTTCGTAAAACCCAGATAGGGAAATGCTGTTTTGAATCATGAAGAATAGGCTCCAAGCCCATAACTTTCAAAAGGAATCTAAGAGTCACTATAAACTGAGCTTAAAGACATCAGTCCAGTGAACTGTTGACGCCTTTGGCCTAATCTTTGTAATAGAAGTTCTCTGAATATAATGGAAACAAAATAGAACTTCTAGCCTTATTCAAAACCATAATGCATTCACGATAAGAACTCTGTGCAAAATCCTGCTTAAGAATGACATCACGGCTAAGGGGAGTCCAGAAAATGTCAAACAGGGCGGGGCAGGGGGAGCAGCAGAC
>NW_011494566.1:125050-139746 GCF_000754665.1 Bison bison bison
GGGGGGGGGGGGGGGGGGGGAGCAGCACCCCCGCCACAACATGAGGAGAAGAGAGGGTTTAAAGATATGACTCTGTAGTGAGGAGTGGAAAAGATGGAGGAGCAGGGACCTCCCTGGTGGCCCAGTGGTTAAGAATCTGCTTTGCAATGCAGGGGAGTGGGTTCGATCCCTGGTCGGGGGACTGAGATCCCACATGCCACAGAGCAACTAAGCCTGCACATTGCAACTGGAGAGTCCGTGCTCTGCAACAAAAGGTCCTGCATGACACAGCTAAGACCCCGACACAGCCACATAAACAAATAAACACATACTTCCCGTGGACTCATAAAATAGAAAGATGGAGAAGTAACAAGACAGAAATACACAAACAATAAATAACATAAATGGAATAAATGTCTGCTCTTCACATTTCAGAATATTAGGTTTATCGGGTAGCTTTTAACATCTGAGAGAAATATACTGAAGACGAAACAAAGCAATTTGCTACTATATGTGGTGGACAGTTTGTACAACAATCATGGAATCTTCCTCCACATCCTACTTCAAGAGCTAAAAGCTGAATATAAAAATAGAATCTTAAAAAGGTTAAGCAAATTCCTGGTCACCAGAATCAATAGCGAAGCAGTGTTACACAGTGTAAACCTTGGACTCAAACAGAATGGGTTTGAACAGCAGCCCTGCCTGCCAATGATGCGGACATCACATTGATCTTCACTTTAGGTTCTTCGTCTATAAGATGAATATCAGGGACTTCCCTGGTGGTCCGGTGGTTAGGACACCATGCTTCCATGGCAGGGGGCATGGCTTGGATCCTTCGTCAGGAAACTAGGCAGTGCGGCCAAAAAATAGAAGGAAAAAAAAAGATGAAGATCGAAGTACCTGCCTTATAGGACTGCTATAAGAAATAAAACTAATGTATACTAAATACCCAGCATAGTGACTCAATAAGTAGAAACCATTATTACACTACTTCCCTGGTGGCTCAGACGGTAAAGCGTCTGTCTACAATGCAGGAGACCTGGGTTCGATCCCTGGGTCGGGAAGAGCCACTGGAGAAGGAAATGGCAATCCACTCCAGTACTCTTGCCTGGAAAATCCCATGGACAGAGGAGCCTGGTAAGCTACAGTCCATGGGGTCGCAAAGAGTCGGACACAACTGTGCAACTTCACTCACTTAATTATTACACTACCCGGATCAATCCCTGGGTCAGGAAGATCCCCTAGAGAAGGGAATGGCTACCCACTCCAGTATCCTTGCCTGGAGAATTCCATACACAGAAGAGCCCAATGACTTACAGTCCATGGGGTTGCAAAGAGTTGGACACTACTGAGCAACTAACCCTTTCACTTCACTTTGGGTTATTACACTGCATAATAATTTACTAAAGCATTCAGTGTGTCTTGTTATCTTGTTCCCATAATCTGTAGTGGCCAGTTTCATGAAAAACTGGTAAACCCCCTACCAATCAATCCTTGGTATGATTGTTTAAGGACAGAACCCCAGGGTGGGTGGACCACGGTGGAGCAGGGTCCTCTGGGACAAGTAAAGTCCACCCTGCCCTCAGCAGCTCCCCACACAGCAAGCTCGCAGAGGCCTGGCTCACTGCTCCCCCGAGAAGACCAGACTAGCTGCTGCTTTCTTTCCATTGAAGACACTTTAAATCTTCCATGAGTGCTTAGAAATGTCTCAAGGATTCAAATCTTCTGACACTCAGTCGCTCAAAATCAAACAAGAGCCTTGACACTGAACGCATTATCCCCGGTTTAGAGGACACTGCCAAGCATTCCAATCGTTCCTCCTCTCTCCCCAAAGAAAATTCCCCAGACTTCTACCTACTTCTCAATTTTAAGCAAAATTTCTTGCAAGACTCATTCAGATCACTGTCTCTAACCCTCTTCTCCCATCCTCTCTAGAACCTACTACAATCGTGGGAGCCCACAACAACCCTGCCTTTTATGAAAATGAAGGGATCAGCAGGTTCTTCTTCTTCTTCTGAGGTGAGCGCTTCCTGTCCCCTAGACTTCACAGTTTCTCATCCTCCAAGGTACCGAGTTGGTCCCTGACACCTTGCTGCTGCGGAAGCCAAAGCACTTGTTTTAATCTCTGATGAAACAGCATGCTGCATGTGTGTCTATCCATGTGTCAGGTGTACAATATCATGTGCACAGTTTACCTTCCAGGGTGTGAGCTCAAATGATTTATTTATGAAGAGTCAACTTACAGAACCACTTCAGGAACAGATACCTAGACTTTCTGGATTGGAGAGTCTCTCATGAAAAGTTCAGTCCCAATTTTGTTTCCAGAGCAGACATCAGACACACAGCCCATTCACTGAACATTGCCTGACCTGGACTGACTTCTGCTCGATGTACCATAATCATCCTAATTAATCCAAATATGGAAAAGGCTAGAAAAAATGAAGATGGACCTATGCTGAAATGAAATGTGGCTGAACCACATGATTCTTCTAGAGGCAGAGCTGGGTACGGATTCTAGACATCATCATGGCGTCTATGTGTCTATTTGGCTAGTCCCCTAGCAAGACCATCCGACCCCTCACCTCACCACTCCCTCCCGGGACTCATGCCCTGAAATCTTAACGGCACAGAGCTGATTGGAGTTTGTAGTATGGATGATGCTCTAATAGCCAATAAGTCATCTTTGAGATTTATCCCTTAGGATTCGTTTGTTGAACTGTTACCTCCCAGGGGTCACAGTTTATAACCTACTTTTACTTTGCCCAGGATACAAAACCTCTCCCACACAAACATTTACTCAAGTACTGAGTAATGAAACAGTTCACAGTTTTCTCAGTTTTCTGCAGATTTGGTTTCATACAAGCTGAGCAGCATCTCAGGACCCCTTTGAGCCACTGTGCCATCAGTCACAATTGTGCCAATGAATATGCCATCCTATAATTTAAGTCTTATACTATTGATTTTTTAAACCACATGAGTCAAAAATTTCAAGTATATAGGCTCTATAATATGCTTTATTTTTATATCAGAAATATATCTTCTCCCTGAAATTATATTTAAATAGCTATTTCTCTTTAATTTTTGGAAAGAATACAGTGTCTTCTCTAGAAAAAGAAATTGAATTCTGAGACAAGGCAGGTCTCACTGGGAAATGCATTTGAGAAAGTATATTACAGTATATTTATCTCCTGTGAACAGATGTCCCCAAAAGGACAAAGAGCATATCCTGGAAGGAAGGGCTCTTCCTTCCATGAAGAAAGGGTTCCTTTCTTCATGGAACCAGAAAATGACAACTATTAATATTAACAAACGAGAAGACTCTCAAAATCACACATAAAGTTGAAAGACACATAATGACATACAAAAGTAGAAGTAAGACACTCGGTCTTACAAGGTTTCCACATTTTCCTCTGTGAATCCTCTTGCTCTGGATATTTTTTAAGGACGCCTGTACATACACATATCATAACACCATCGAAGGAAAAGCACTTACCTCTCACTTTTTAATCGAGATCCCCTCTCTTCACGCCTGGCTGCCATGGCGGTGGGGAGACAGATGACACAGTTACTCGGAGCACCTTTGAGCTTCCTGTCCACAGGACCCATCGAGGGTCTGCGAGGATGGCAGGGAATAGAGTGAATAAAACATATCTGAAGTGCACCCGTGCCCAGACCTGCAAAAACCACCGCTCAACTGCAGAAAGTGAGCAGTACGGATTCCAGTCTGTGCATGGGGCCTTCCCAGGACAGACCCCTCCCCTACAGCCTCTGCTGTAGATCCTCTCTGAAGTACCCTGACACACATATTTCTCAAGTTGTTCAGATGCTAAAAACCACCACCAGAATGATTAACTACTTGATGATCATGAGCACATAACCCCCCACCCCCCGACCTGCTGGCACCTGAAGATCGATAAGGTTAACGCCCCTGTTACCTCACTGTCAACCAATTAGAGAATTGTGCATGAGCTGATGGAATGCCCCTCCCTCATGCTTTGCTGAAAGAAACCCTTTGGGAAGTTTGGGTTTTTTCTTTTAATGTGTGTTGGTCCTTTCCCCAATACACTCACTTAGTAAAATAAATGGAAAAGTCACTTCCAGCATTTTTTGCTAAGAGAACTGACAATTGAAATTGAATAATTAGATACTTTAACTTAGAATGTAGTAGACACTGTTGTTACTGACCAGTGCTAGAGAAACTCAGGCAAGGCTTTACTGGGACTTGTGCTGCAGCACAAGGGAGTGAAAACAAGTAACAGGTGGTGTCCTTGCTCACTCCCTGACTGTGGGGGAGGTGGGGGCCGTGAGCTGGTTTTTTTTTTTTTAATTGGAGGATAATTGCTTTACAATATTGTATTGGTTTCTGCCATACATCAACATGAATCAGCCACAGGTATACATGTGTCCCCTCCTCTTGAAGCCCCCTCTCACCTCCGTAGGTTGTCACAGAGCCCTAAGTTGAGCTCCCTGCATCACACAGCAGATTCCCACTGGCTACTTTACATATTGTAGTGTATATGTTTCCACGTTACTCTCTCCATACGTCCACCCCTCCTTCCCCTACTATGTCCGTAAGTCTGTTCTCTATGTCTGCTCATCCATTGCTGCCCTGCAAATAGATTCATCAGTACCATCTTTCTAGATTCCATATATATATGCATTAATATACAATATCTGTCTTTCTCTTTCTGACTTACTTCACTCTGCACAATAGGCTCTAGGTTCATCCACTTCATTAGGACAGATTCAAATGCATTCTTTTTTTAGCAGCTGAGTAATATTCCATTGTATATATATTGGATATCAAAATTTCTGTACCCTTTCATCTGTCAACAGACATCTGGTAGCTTCCATGTCCTAGCTATTGTAAATAGTGCTGCAATGAATATTGGGGTACATGTGTCTCTTTCAATTATGGTTTTCTCAGGGTATACACCCAGTGGTGGGATTTTGGGGTCTTACAGTTTTTGCACAGCAAGGGAACAATAATCATGATTTTAAAACACCCTTAAGAATGGGAGAAAATAAATGCAGATGAAACAAAGAATTAATCTCAAATGACAAAGAATTAATCTCCAAAATGTACAAGCATCTCAATACCAGAAAAAAAACCAACCAAAATCTGAGTGGAAGACCTAAACAGACATTTCTCCAAAGAAGACACACAGATGGCCAACAAATACATGAAAAGATGCTCAACCTGGCTCATTATTAGAGAAACACAAATTAAAATTACAATCAGGTATCACCTCACCTGGTCAGAATGGCCATCATTAAAAAATCTACAAACAATAAATGCTGAACAGGATGTGGAGAAAGGGGACCCTCACTCACTGTTGGTGGAAATGTAAGTTGATACAGCCACTATGGAGAACAGTATGGAGATTCCTTAAAAAAAAAAAAATAGGAGCTGGTTCTGAGGGGTGAGGGTAGGGGTGGCCCAGGGGTCTGTCCAGAGGGGCGGCTTAGGTGGCCTGCCCACCGCCTCATGGTGCTGTGTGTAGGGCGCATGTACCATACCCTGCTTTTGCGCCTTGCTCCTCAGAAGTAGCCGTTGGATTTTTCATCTTTTTGTATCTTGTTGTTCATAATTTGCCCCAATTACACATGCACACAGTTATTTTTAGTCCCTTATAGTTTCTTTGTATTTTGTTGCTCGAGGAGACATTTGTCCAGCTGCAAGCACTGCAGCAGAGTCCCTGGTCCCAGGTTTCAGGTCCCAGCCTCTCTCCCAGTTATTCCAAAAACTCTAAACCTCTACTTCATTTTTACATGAAATGAAATACTGATGAATTTCTGTATTTCCAAGAGAACTAGCAGGAACAACTCACTTATTTGACATAAGGCCATACAAGTCAGTGGTGGGACCTGGTTCCCCAACTAACACATTTCTGTGATGACCCAGATTTCAACAATCACCAGCATGTAGGCCTGTATAGCCCACAAAGCCTCTTTCCCCAAACACCAGCCTGCAGTGGGTAATGCAAAACATCTACTCTGGCCACTTTAAATGCCTAATATGCCTCCTCTAATCCTTTGGAATAGATGCTATTGATCCATTTTACAGATAGGGAAACTGAGGCTCAGTAAAGAGGTTTACCCAAAATCACATGGCAAGTAGGGTCATGCTGAGCTTAGGACCACCTAACCTCCAAGGATGACCGAGTCACCTCCCTCCTAGGGCAGGCTCAGGAGAAAAGAGCAGCTCTGAGTAGGTGAAGGGGGTTGGCATAAAATAGAAAAGACAATGAATACTGAACACTCCCTGTCCACTTTCTAGCTCACCTCACAGTCAGGCCAGGTACCAGCCGAGGAGGACAGAACGAAGCTCACACACACTGATGAAGATTATCTCTACCCAGATCCATCCTGCTCATCACCCTTACAGTGTGGGCTCTGATCCACCCTCACTACCCACCTGGAATCTGCGACTGTAGCTCCACTACAGAGACTTTTCATAAATTCAATAAACTCTAAGGGTCTGGATTTCAGATGACGTGACAGGAGCAGCAACTGTTCTTAGTAACGTGAAAGTTTCTTGCTGTGTGACCTCGAGCAAAGAGAACCGGATCCAGTGTCTTCAGAGCTCCTTTGTTTCTTTATCATTTTGGAAGTGCCCAATAGCTCTTACAACGTCCCCAAAAGGCCCCTTGGATCATGTCTTGCAAATATGTCAATGTGAGTTATTGTATGACTCTTTCCTTCTGACAGATCTCAGTGTGTGGTATTTGTCATTGACTGAGTTGTCACAAGAATGATGTAGAATGTGAACTCAAAATCGAAGTCATGAATGTGTAAATGGTTGATGTCCTGAATTTTACCTCTCTTTTTTCTTAAAAATAACATATTTTCTCCTGGGTTGCTGCCCAAAGTGTCCTTCTGGTGGCACATTCAAATCACCTGGAGATCTTTTTACACAATACGGGTCCTGAGTCCTAACTCAGACAGAGTGACTCAGTCTGGTGGAAGGAAGGCCCTGGGCATGGTTCAAAAAATTCCTAGATGATTCAAAATGGCCTGTAAGGTTGAGAAGCTTTGGGACAGTGATGCGGGTTGGCCTCACTTGGGCCAATTTACAAAGTATGGGTGCCTAGGTCCCACCCCCAGAGATTTCCACCGAATTGGTCTAAGCCTGGGAGTCAGGATTTGAAAGGCTCCTTGGTGACTGTAATGTACAGGCAAGCTTGAGGACCACAGCAGAGCACAGATGGGAAATGACTGTTTGCTAGAAAAGGATAACAAAGTAATGAGCCAAAAAAGTAGGGAACAAAACTATTCATACTCCTCCAAGAAGCTGGAACCCAACACATCTGCCTGATCCCCTTCCAAATACAATATTAGTGAAGACAAAGGTCACTCCTCATAACATCCAATGCCTGCCTTCTTTATGTTCCCTCCAAGACTTCCTGCTTAGCTCTTAATAGCAGCAACTTGGCTCTGGGCCTTGAAAGCTGTGTGTGGCCCCAGGCAATGTGTTTACTCCTTTGATCTCATCCTCCTCTGAAGAATGGGTGTGCTGATCACAGCTAGTTAAGACATGAAAGGTGACAAGGCAGGTGAAGTGATTAGTAAAAGGCTCAAAACACAATAAGTGTTTGTTACTAAAAATCAGTGGACTTTTTAGTTTCTTTTTGGTAATAATCACTAATGACACACATAGATTGTTTATGTTCCAAGCACTGTTCAAGTGCTTAACATGTATTAGTTCATTTCATTCTCACAGTGACCTTATAAAAGAATTCAATTTTGAGCCCTGTTTTACAGATGAGCAAGTTCAGACACAGGGAGGTTGAGTAACTTGTCCTAGATCCCACAGTGGGTGAATAGAGCCACATGGGACTCCAGATCTCATGTTCTAGCCACTTGCATGACTGACTCTCAAGCCATACAGCTAGTTTACCTCTCATGTTCCCTCTACCTGATCACACCAGGCTCTGTCCTACAAGCCTGGACTCTGAGGCAGCTTCTGGGGTTTGACAGAGGCTAATGGGGTCATCGAACATCCCAAGGTCAATCCACCAGATCCCTCTCCCAGTGGTCAGGGGGAGCTCAGGGCTTCCTTCTCGTTGGCCACCTGCTTACAACCTCTCAGAAGGTTTTACAAGCGATTTTACCTCTGTCTCTTGATAGCTGACAGGGCGTGAGACACAGCACTTTGAGCTAATGCTATGTCATGTTCCCTGAAATCAGTTTGACTTCCCATGTTTCTTGGGCATGACTTCCTCCTAGCCACATGCCTGTGAGGCCATCAACCCAGTGAACAGCTGTGCCTTCTTTCTGGCCCCACAAAGAGGCCCACAGATACAGTGCTGGGAAGAAGTGGCAGGAGTCAGAGAGTACACAAGGGAGGGACCATCTCCCCCGAGAGAGAGACACTGCCTCCACCAGCTGGTGTCTGAGCATCACACTTTACATCCCGTCAATCCACTGGCCCCACATGCAACCTCATTTCCTTCCTCCCTTTTCCCAACTATCAGTCTGCAGACAGCTCTACCTTCCATGAGTCTCCCCAGCAAGCCTTACATTTCAGACCCTTCCTCCCCAACTCTGACGTGCCACTTAGAACTGTTCCTTTGATTTAAGTATTTTTCCCAAGCTGCCCTGGCTTTGATGTTCATCAATGCCAAGGACTACCAGTGATGTTTGTGTTTTATTACTTCCTGATTCCCCAAACCTTTTATTTAGCTTCCTAGATACCAACTTTTAAGACACTGGTAATAAATCTGAACTTCTGAACTTCCCTTACTAACAGCTCTGCTTTTGTCCGGTACTTCTTTCTGCCTCAGCACTATTTTGGAAGTTTTCTGGCCGTTTGTTTTCCTTTAATTCTATTTATGGCTGTGCTGGGTCTTCCTTGCTGTGAGCAGGTTTCACTAACTGCAGTGAGCGGGGGCCATTCTTCATTGAGGTGCACGGGATTCTCATTGTGCTGGCTTCTCTTGCTGCGGAGCACGGACTCTAGGGCATGTGGGCCCAATAGCTGCAGTTCCTGGGATCTAGAGCACAGGCTCAATAGTTGTGGAACATGGTCTTAGCTGCTCCAAGGCATCCAGGATCTTTCCGGACCACGGATTAAACCCAGGTCTCCTGCACTGGCAGGTGGATTCTTTACCACTGAGCCACCAGGGAAACCCCTGGCCCATTCTTTTTAAGCAACAGAGTCTACAAAGCTGATCAGTCTAGCTACGGATTAGAACCCTTCTAGTCTTCTAGAAATTATCCATCAGGAGAAAAGTACATGTAGGAAACCTTCCTGACTTAGCCTGGGTGGGTTTCTAAAGATGTGGAATGCAGCTTTCCCCAAGGATAACTTCAGGAAATTCTTTTCTACAGAAGAATCAAATGTAACATGACTGTGTCTGCAGGGCTTCTTCACAGCAGGAGGAATGTGTGCTGTGGAGTCCAACTGTGTGCACTGGAATTCTGAACTCTTTTTGTTACCTGTATAACTTTTCTTGACCTCAGTTTCCTCATCTGTGAAATGGAAATAACAATAGGATTCAATGTGAAATGGAAATTAAAGAGGGTGATGCATTTTAAATACCTGGCATAGAATAAATGCTCAAGAAATCATTGCTATAGTTAATTTTATCATCATTATCTTATTAGTGAGAGAATCCTGTTCTCCAGGATACATCAAGAGTGAAGGGCTGAAAAGCACCTCTGTAAACAGAGAGATGGACTTCCCTGGTAGCTGAATGATAAAGAATTCACCTGCCAATGCAGGAGACATGGGTTCGATCCCTGGGTAAGAAAGGTCCCCTGGAGAAGGAAACGGCAACCTACTCCAATATTCTTACCTGGGAAATCCCATGGACAGACGAGACTGACAGGCTACAGTTCAGGGGGTCGGAAGAGTTGGACATGACTTAATGACTAAGCAACAACAAACAGCAGTAGGGGAGCCAGGGCAGCCCCAGATATTTCTGACCCCCTCCTGCAGCCTCCCACTTCCTCTCCCTTCCTCCTTCTCTCTCTCTCCTTTGTCTCCTAAAGGTGCTAGAACATTCTATGAGTTTTTAGCTGCTCAGTGGGGAAGATTAGAGCTGACATTTTCTCTTTAATATGGACTACTGAAAAGATTAAAAATTCCAAGATGCACCTGACCTGAAACTATTAATAGCAGTTGGAGTGGGAGAGAGAAAAAGGTGATCTGAGTGAGTTTTCACTTTTAATTATATATAATGCATAAGCATAGGGGTTATGGTAATATTTGCCTTCTTTCTTGTATTTTTTCAGCATTCTATATTGTAAGCCTACTTTATGCCTTTTAGAGATTAAATGAATGAGTAATAATGATTTATTGTTCCAATTAAATGAATTTTTCTCTGACTCAGAAATTGCACAGCAGTGAAGTTTGTATCATTTGGGTTCTATATAATGAATTTCCCAAACTTTGTCTTTAAGCTATTCAAGATAGTATAGGACATTGGCTGGCATCCTGAGGAAAGCACAGAGGAAGTCTGAAAGGAGAGGAAGATGTGACCCTTAGACAAAGAGGAGTGTCCAGCCAGGGCCAGAGGTCAAGGGTCAGTCAGTTCCTTGACCCATAGGCCTCCTTCCTTTCTTCTTCAACACCCTGTATTCTAATGACTTCCTGCATCCATTTGCTCTCAGCACACTTTACAGTCTTCTCTTGTAGTTGCGGAGTATTTAGTTAGAAAGAGATTTATTCTCTCCTTATTTGATACATGGGCTTATCTACGATGGGTGCTGCATCCATGAAAACAAAAGATGCTTCCTACTTGGAAGGAAAGATATGACAAACCTAGATAGCATATTGAAAAGCAGAGGCATCATTTTTCCAGCAAAGGTCTGTATTGTCAAACTATGGCTCTACAAGTAGTCATGTATGAATGTGAGAGTTGGTCTATAAAGAAGGCTGAGCACCAAAGAATTAATGCTTTCGAACTGTAGTGCTGAAGAAGACTCTTGAGAGTCCCTTGGACTACAAGGAGATCCAACCAGTCCATCCTAAAGGAAATCAGTCCTGAATATTCATTGGAAAGACTGATGCTGAAGCTGAAGCTCCAATACTTTGGCCACCTGATATGAAGAGCCCACTCACTGGAATTCTAGTGCTGGGAAAGATTGAGGGCAAGAGGAGAAGGGGGTGACAGAGGATGGGAGGGTTGGATGGCATCACCGACTCGATGGACATGAGTTTGAGCAAACTCCGGGAAACAGTGAAGCACAGGGAGGCCTGCAGTGCTGCAGCCCATGGGGTCTCAAAGAGTTGGACATGACTTAGCAACTGAACAACAACAGAAACACAAAAGCCGACCAAAGCAGTGTTTTCCAAGCCCATCACTAAGAGCATGATGATGAACTGGAGGAGATTTCCTGAGCCAAGGGGCAGTGGCCATGGATGCTAGCAGTATTCTATATATTCTCAAAACTGGGCTCAGACCCAAGGTAAGCTCCTATTCAGAAAAGTTATGACCTAAATTTATTTCAATTCATGTCTTGCCATACATTCTGTCCAGTAATGCCACAGACACATTTCTCTGCATTTCAAATTTATTCCCATCAACCAAGAATCACTGCTTAGTCATCATATTTCAATCAAGAAGAGTCCAAACCAAGTATAAGTTGGTAAACTTTTCTGGGAGAGAAGTTGGCAATACATATCTAGTAAAATAAAAGTAAATAATTATATTTTATTTCTATGAATTCATTTGCTGTGGTGTTTGGAAATACAGGCCCACACCTCTGTGTTACAGCAGTACTGGTAACAGAAATATTAGAACAACATAAATCCATTCGGAGGGCTGTTAAGCCATTGTACAGCCACAGAGTGGAATATATATAGTCATTAAAAAGAACGATATCTGTATCTCTAAATATTGACAATGAAGATGGCCAAGACTCATTGTCAAGGGGGAAAAAATAGGTCCATTATATATATGTGTGTATCTATATATATATCAGAACACCCACTTATATAAACAGAAAAATAATTTGTTGATATGCTCATATAGACATAGAAAATGAAGAATCTATTTGAAAACATTTTATTTCATACAGTAAGTTTTTATTGACATGAACAGCTGACTGATACAAGCAGCTGACTTCAACTTATTGGAAAAGACCCTGATGCTGGTAAAGATTGAAGGAAGAAGGAGAAGATGGCAACAGAGGAAGAGATGGTTGGAAGGCATCACCAATTCAGTGGAAATGAACTTGGGTAAACTCTGGGAGAAGTTGAGGGACAGGGAAGCCTGGTGTGCTGCAGTCCCTGGGGTCGCGAAGAGTTGGACATAACTTGGCGACTGAACAAGAACAAAAGTTTTTATATGAGGCTTACTGTGTTACTGGGAAACAGACTCTTGGAGGTCACAAACAGAACCTTGTGTGCACCAGAAACCAAGAGAAAGGAGCAGTGACCCCACAGGAGACTAACCCTTACTTGCCCATGAGTGTCCAGGAGTCTCTGGTGGAGGCGTGGGTCGACGGTGGCCTGCTACAGGGTTGGGGGCACTGAGTGTAGCAGTTCCTGAAGGAGGTCACCATTATCTTCATTTCCTCCACCATAGTTTGGCCACAGGTAAATAACAGGGAGGGAACATAGCCCCATCCATCAACAGAAACTTGGATTAAAGATTTACTGAGCATGGCCCCTCCCATCAGAACAAGACCCAGTTTCCCCCTCAGTCAGTCTCTCCCATCAGGAAGCTTCTTCCATAAGCCTCTTATCCTTCTCCATAAGAGGGCAGACAGGCTGAAAACCAGAATCACAGAAAACTAACCAATCTGACCACACAGACCACAGCCTTGTCTAACTCAATGAAACTATGAGCCATGCCTTGTAGGGCCACCCCAGACGAACGGGTCATGGTGGAGAGTTCTGACAAAACGTGGTCCACTGGAGAAGGGAATGACAAAACCACTTCAGTATTCTTGCCTTGAGAACCCCATGAACAGCATGAAAAGGCAAAAAGTTAGGACACTGAAAGAGGAACTCCCCAGGTCAGTAGGTGGCCAATATGCTACTGGAGATCAGTGGAGAAATAACTCCAGAAAGAATGAAGAGATGGAACCAAAACAACAACACCCTGTTTTGGACATGACTGGTGATGGAAGTAAAGTCTGATGCTGTAAAGAGCAATATTGCATAGGAACATGGAATGTTAGGTTAATGAATCAAGGCAAATTGGAAGTGGTCAAACAGGAGATGGCGAGAGTGAACATTGACATTTTAGGAATCAGAGAACTAAAATGGACTGGAATAGGTGAATTTAACTCAGATGACCATTATATCTACTCCTGTGGGCAAGAATCCCTTAGAAGAAATGGAGTAGCCATCATAGTCAACAAGAGAGTCCTAATTTCAGTACTTGGATACAATTTCAAAAACAACAGAATGATCTCTGTTCATTTCCAGGGCAAACCATTCAATATCACAGTAATCGAAGTCTATGCCCAAACCAGTAATGCTGAAAAAGCTGAAGTTGAACAGTTCTATGAAGACCTACGAGACCTTCTAGAACTAACACCCAAAAAAGATGTCCTTTTCATTATAGGGGACTGGAATGCAAGAGTAGAAACTCAAGAAATACCTGGAGTAACAGGCAAATTTGGCCTTGGAGTACAGAATGAAGCAGGGCAAAGTCTAATAGAGTTTTGCCAAGAGAACACATTGGTCATAGCAAACACCCTCTTCCAACAACACAAGAGAAGACTCTACACATGGACATCACCAGATGGTCAATACCAAAATAAGATTGATTATATTCTTTGCAGCCAAAGATGGAGAAGCTCTATACAGTCAGCAAACGAAGAACGAGAGCTGACTGTGGCTCAGATCATGAACTCCTTATTGCCAAATTCAGACTCAAATTGAAGAAAATAGGGAAAACCACTAGACCATTCAGGTATGACCTAAATCAAATCCCTTACAATTATACAGTAAAAGAGAGAAATAGATTCCAGGGATTAGATCTGATAGACAGAGTGAAGAAGAACTATGGATGGAGGTTTGTGACACTGTACTGGAGGCTGGGATCAAGACAGTCCCCAAGAAAAAGAAATGCAAAAAGGCTAAATGGTTGCCTGAGGAGGCCTTACAAATAGCTGTGAAAACAAGAGAAGAGAAAGGCAAAGGAGAACAGGAAAGATATTCCTATTTGAATGCAGAGTTCCAAAGAACAGCAAGGAGACATAAGAAAGTCTTCCTCAGTGATCACTGCAAAGAAATAGAAGAAAACAACAGAATGGGAAAGACTAGAGATCACTTCAAGAAAATTAGAGATACCAAGCAAGTATTTCATGTAAAGATGGGCACAATAAAGGACAGAAACAGTACGGACCTAACAGAAGCAGAAGATATTAAGAAGAGGTAGCAAGAATACACAGAAGAACTGTACAAAAAAGATCTTCATGACCCAGATATTCACGATGGTGTGATCACTCACCTAGAGACAGACATCCCGGAATGCGAAGTCAAGCGGGCCTTAGGAAGCATCACTACAAACAAAGCTAGTGGAGGTGATGGAATTCCAGTTGAGCTATTTCAAATCCTGAAAGATGATGCTGTGAAAGTGCTGCACTCAATATGCCAGCAAATTTGGAAAACTCAGCAGTGGCCACAGGACTGGAAAGGGTCAGTTTGCATTCCAATCCCAAAGAAAGGCAATGTCAAAGAATGCTCAAACTACCGCACAATTGCACTCATCTCACACGCTAGCAAAGTAATGCTCAAAATTCTCCAAGCCAGG
>NW_011494566.1:139846-140218 GCF_000754665.1 Bison bison bison
CGGGACTCATGCCCTGAAATCTTAACGGCACAGAGCTGATTGGAGTTTGTAGTATGGATGATGCTCTAATAGCCAATAAGTCATCTTTGAGATTTATCCCTTAGGATTCGTTTGTTGAACTGTTACCTCCCAGGGGTCACAGTTTATAACCTACTTTTACTTTGCCCAGGATACAAAACCTCTCCCACACAAACATTTACTCAAGTACTGAGTAATGTACTTAAGTACTCAAGTACTGCATAATGTACTGACTGGTCCTAAAACAGTTCAGTTTTCTCAGTTTTCTGCAGATTTGGTTTCATACAAGCTGAGCAGCATCTCAGGACCCCTTTGAGCCACTGTGCCATCAGTCACAATTGTGCCAATGAATAT
>NW_011494566.1:140318-140662 GCF_000754665.1 Bison bison bison
ACCTACTTCTCAATTTTAAGCAAAATTTCTTGCAAGAGTCATTCAGATCACTGTCTCTAACCCTCTTCTCCCATCCTCTCTAGAACCTACTACGATCGTGGGAGCCCACAACAACCCTGCCTTTTATGTTCCTCCATCCACACAGGGTCCTACAACTCTTGAAGATGAAGGGATCAGCAGGTTCTTCTTCTTCTGAGGTGAGCGCTTCCTGTCCCCTAGACTTCACAGTTTCTCATCCTCCAAGGTACCAAGTTGGTCCCTGACACCTTGCTGCTGCGGAAGCCAAAGCACTTGTTTTAATCTCTGATGAAACAGCATGCTGCATGTGTGTCTATCCATGTGTC
>NW_011494566.1:140762-146575 GCF_000754665.1 Bison bison bison
CATCTATTTCTGTTTTACTGACTATGCCAAAGCCTTTGACTGTGTGGATCACAACAAAATGTGGAAAATTCTGAAAGAGATGGGAATACCAGACCACCTGACCTGCCTCCTGAGAAATCTGTATTCAGGTCAAGAAGCAACAGCTAGAAACAGACATGGAACAACAGACCGGTTTCAAATCGGGAAAGGAGTACGCTAAGGCTGTATATTGTCATCCTGCTTATTTAACTTATATGCAGAGTACATCATGAGAAATGCTGGGCTGGATGAAGCACAAGCTAGAATCAAGAATGCCGGGAGAAATATCAATAACCTCAGATATGCAGATGACACCACCCTTATGGCAGAAAGCAAAGAACTAAAGAGCCTCTTGATGAAAGTGAAAGAAGAGAGTGAAAAAGTTGGCTTAAAACTCAACATTCATAAAACTAAGATCATGGCATCTGGTTCCACCACTTCATGGCAAATAGATGGGGAATCAATGGAAACAGTGAGAGATTTCATTTTGGGGGGCTCCAAAATCACTGCAGATGGTGACTGCAGCCATGAAATTAAAAGACACTTACTCCTTGGAAGGAAAGTTATAACCAACCTAGACAGCATATTAAAAAGCAGAGACATTACTTTGCCAACAAAGCTCTATCTAGTTAAAGCTATGGTTTTTCCGGTAGTCATGTATGGATGTGAGACTTGGATTATAAAGAAAGCTGAAAAAAAAAATAATAATAATAAAGAAAGCTGAGTGCCTAAGAATTGATGCTTTTGAACTGTAGTGTTGGAGAAGACTCTTGAGAGTCCCTTGGACTGCAAGGAGATCCAACCAGTTCATCCTAAAGTAAATAAGTCCTGAATATTCATTGGAAGGACTGATGCTGAAGCTGAAATTCCAATACTTTGGCCACTTGTTGCAGAGAATTGACTCATTTGAAAAGACCCTGATGCTGGGAAAAATTGACAGCAGGAGGAGAAGGGGACGACAGAGGATGAGATGGTTGGATGGCATCACTGACTCAATGGAGTTTGAGTAAACTCCGGGAGTTGGTGATAAACAGCGGGCCTGGTGTGCTACAGTCCATGGGGCTGCAAAAAGTCGGACACAACTGAGCAACTGAACTGAACTACTGTGTTAGAGGTACTACTCTAAGTTCTTTATAAGTATTAACTGATTTGATCCTTATGAAAAACTCTGCTGCTGCTGCTACTGCTAATGCTGCTAAAGTTGCTGCAGTCATGTCCAACTCTGTGCGACCCCATAGACGGCAGCCCACCAGGCTCCCCCATCCCTGGGATTCTCCAGGCAAGAACACTGGAGTAGGTTGCCATTTCCTTCTCCATTGCATGAAAGTGAAAGTGAAGTCGCTCAGTTGTGTCCAACTCTTCGTGACCCCATGGACTTCAGCCTACCAGGCTCCTCCGTCCATGGGATTTTCCAGGCAAGAGTACTGGAGTGGGGTGTCATTGCCTTCTCCTGAAAAACTCTGAGGTAGGTACTATTACTATTCCCATCTCAGATAAGAGACTTGGACAGACCAAGGTCACAGTCAAGATTGCAACCCAGGTGGTTTGGCCCAGCCACTCCTTAAGGCACTGCAGCATGCTTCTTTCCAGCTCAGCTTCATTTTTTTTTAACATTTTTTAAAGCAGTTTTTGCTTTTAATTTAAAATGTAAGAATAATAGAAAATAGGTCTACACCACTTGGGGCATATTAGTGGCTGTTTTTAGGCATAAAAACATGTTGCTGTCTGAGTGTTTATGTTTTTAGAACAAAACCCAGAAATGTGAGCTGATTATTTGCCTTTTCAGTGATAGGAATAGTAGAATTTGTTTCAAATTTTGATGCTTACTGAAGTCTAGCTCAAAAGAGCAAGTTGACTTGAAAGAATCTGCTTTTAGAGTCGCATCCATGAGATCCTTAGAGCAAAGCCAGGAGTAGAATTTCTTAGCAAACAAGCTTTCCTCCAATAAGACCCCCACCCCCACCAGCCAGCCAAGAAGCAGATGGGGAGGAAAAGTGAGCAGTAACTGTGTTGGCTATGGATACTCAAGAGTCACGCAAACCTCAGGAATCCCACAGTAATTCCCCTTCCAAGGTGGACACTGAAATTGGTAGAAGTAACTCACACTTTACTCCTCTTGGTGATTCTGGCATTGACTGCCCAGGGGATTACCACTTGCCAATGTCATTTGCCTGATGACATCACATGTGAAGGTCTGTTAGATGTACTGAGAGATGGGTAAAGAGGCTGTGGATGAAAAAAAGAAAATAGAATTAGCTGGAAAACAAAAAGGAGAGGGGGCCTTAGTCCAAAGGGTCCCTCAAGATTTGACTAAGGAAGGAAACAACCCCAAGTGAGAGGGCATGAGTGAGGTAAGGCTGGTGGGGAGGGCACCTGAAACTGCCTGGAACTTGGCTGCAAATAGCAAGAACCAGCCCACTGTAGCTAATGGAAGAGGGAGTTGGGGTGGAATGGTAAGGATGGAGAGAAGCCAGTGGCCATTCATAGTCTAGAAAAAGCCAAACTGGAAACTAGAAATCTGAAACCTGGCAAGTCTCCTGGTTGCAGAATTCTTGGACCTGTCAGAGTTTCAGTCGATGGGTAGCCTTCACCCCACATCCATGGCAGACACTGTCTCTATTCGGGCATCTTTCCAGGCTCTTGCCGTGGGTTTCCAAAATCCCCAGAGACAGTTCCAGTATCTACGGCAAGTTGGCGGTGTCCTTGGCTCCCTGGCTGATTTTGCAATCTGCTGCTCACACCTCTCAGCCTCCTTGACAGGAGGAAGGAGAAAGACAGCACTTCCGTTTCTCTGTAAGATGCCAACTTCTTTTCCCTCTCACGTTCATTTTCTTTCTTTCTTTTTCTGTGACATTTCTTTGGCTGGCCAGAAAGTCATTTACAGACTCCCTTATGGCATTTGTTGCCCCAGCCATGAGCCTTTCGTCTGGTACATTTCTGTAATAGTTGAACTGATTGTTTGCAATGGGATTATTTTGCTGTCGGCTTACACAGCAGCAGTGCCCAGGAATCGTGGGCAGTCTAACTGTTCTGCAGAGAGCAAGGGCCAGAGACTTCAGGGTGCTGAGGATGATCACTTTTCACATCAGGAGCTGTCTTCATTTCCACTGAAAACAGAGCCTGAGATGATAACTTGATGCGGATAGTTTATTTGAGAGGTGATTCTAGGAAGTAGGAATGGGTAAGAAGGAATGGGGGTAGGAGGATGAGAGAGAAAGAGAACACTTCAAATTAAAGGATATATTCTCATCTCGGCAGGTAACCTGGGATGTATTCTGCTGGGGACCTCTGTCAAGTGCGGTAAATACTCAGATTCCTCCTAGAATTACCAGCTAAAAGAGTAGGAGCTTGAAATTGGGTCCACAGGTTCTCTCCCCCGCCCCTGTTAAGTTTATCCCCAGGCGTCTGTATGCATCTCCACTTCCTAGTTGCTTCAATTCATTAACCAGGAGGGCCCCCATAATTTTGAAGAAGTCTTTTGAGGCATAAAGAAAAAACAAGTAAGAGGAAAAAACACTACAGTTGAGGCCATATGCTGTGGGTAGAAGAACTGAAAGAACTTGCAGGGAAGTGTCTGTGCGATGCAGCCAAATTCAGGAGTGGGTGGAGAGGGTGTGACATAAAGCCCTATCTGGGATATGTATTTAATTGCTCAAAGTAAGGTGTGCACATGATTTTTTTAAAAATCAAGTAGACAACAGTATATAGTAAAAAGCAGCAATTTCATATTCATTCCTTCCCAGAGTCAACTACTTATAACATTACTGGTTTTTCTGACATTAACTTCTAATTATTACCTCTATTTCTTACTCTTCCTCAAAAGAAATACACTTTAAAATCATTCATTCTTTCTATATCAGTGATTTTTCATGATGCTTTGGGTTTTTCCCTGATCTACTTTTTGCCCATTGAAAGTGTTAGTCGCTCAGTCATGTCAGACTCTGTAACCTGCCAGGCTCCTCTGTCTATGGAATTCTCCAGGCAAGAATACTAGAGTGGGTAGCCATTCCCTTCTCCAAGAAATCTTCCCAACCCAGGGATCAAACTCAGGTCTCCTGCATTGCACGCAGATTATTTACCGTCTGAGCCATCAAACTGGTCTCCAAAAAACTTAGATCTTTTCAACCAGTATATGTCTAAATTTCAACCCCAGATTTATCTCACAAACAATAGCTCTTATTTTGTATCTCAGCTTGTATTTAACTTGTATTTGAACACTTTGATGACTTGGTGGTTCAGACAGTAAAGAATCTGCCTGCAATGCAGGAGACCCAGGTTAGATCCCTAGGTCAGGAAGATCCCTGGAGAAGGGAATGGCTACCCACTCCAGTATTCTTGCCTGGAGAACTCCAAGGACAGAGGAGACAGTTGAGCTACAGTCCATGGGGTCCCAAAGAGTCAGACACAACTGAGTGACTAATACACACACACACAAAAAAAAGAAAATGTTTTCATAAAGATAGGTGAAAGCAAATATTACCCAAACTTTAGCCATATAATTTCGTAACAGTTCTGGAATTACTTGCTTTTGGCATTACAGAGATTCTATATCACCTTGGAAGGCTTAATTATCCCTCAGCTCAATTGAGTCCCCTTAAAACTAAGCCAAACTAACAGGACATATTCTTGAGAACTCATCATATCCTCTGAGGTTTGCACTTGAAAGACCATTGCAGAAACATAATGTATAATTCATACCCCTCAAATATCTGTGAGTATCTTCTGAAACTGTGCTTCATTTCCATAAAATAGTTCTGGAATTCCACAAAGCATGTGATGCTACTGCGCTCAGACAGTTCAGCAAGAGGAAATGAACATAATCTCCAATTACCATCTGTTTAAACCACACGTGAGCCAGTTAGGATGTTTTCAGTAGCTAAGAACAGAAAACTCAACACAGACTGGCTCAGACACTGAATGAGATTTATTGACTCACATAAACCTAAATTCCAGAGCCAGCACAGACCTTAGGCATAATTTCTTTAGGACTCCAGCTCAGTATCTCCACATTTCTCTCAACATTATCATTACGTCTGGGTGAGCTGCTTCACAAAATGACTTCCCAATATGATAGTCATGGCAGCAAGTTCCATCTTTGTATATTCTCCATTATCCAACAGAGGAAAAGAAATACTTCCTGTGTCCCAGAATTCCCAGTAAATTTTCTAAGTATCATATTGATTATGTAACCTCTAAATCAATTCCTGGAACTAAGGGCATGTCATGCACCAAATTACTTAGAACTGGATTATTTGAAGCAATAATTGTACAGACAGAGGAAGCAGGGCAACACCTGAATCATAGCCAATTCCCATAGTTTTAAATATGGTGGAAGCACCATAGCCAGTAAGGTGAGAGAAAGAGAGAGAATTAAAAAAAAAACAACAACACTAAGAAGAATGCTAGAGATGTTATTAAAGACAAAGAAGGAAGAAATAATTTGAAGGAAATATTTGAAGGCACTGGGGTAGGGCGGGTAGGAGAGGGAATAGTCCCTTTTGTTGATTGTACCTAGGAGATAAGTTCATTTGATGAAATGGTTACACATAGAGAGACTGGAATAATAGGCACCACAAATTATAAAGCAATTATCCTTCAATTAAAAATAAATTTAAAAAAAATAAGCACCAAGAAATTAACAGTTGTGATTTTTTTGGTGGTAGAATTATGAATAATCTCCTTCATTTTTAAAAAAACATACATATGTATGAATACATGGCATATCATTTTTATAATGGTAAAAAGTAATATGTTCTTAATATTATTTGCCAAAAAAAAGCAAAGCACATCATGGA
>NW_011494566.1:146690-152081 GCF_000754665.1 Bison bison bison
GAACAGATGCCAGCACTGAGCATTCCAAATGCAGCATCTTCTTATAATACATAATTATAACTATGTATAATCAATAATCAAACATTCCTTTCATGAAAAGTGATAGAATATTCCTTTAAGTTTAAAGGAATAAATTCTTTAGTAAAGGAAATGACTGCTTTCTACATTATAAATTTTCTTCTACAATCATCACTCAAATATTTATTGATCATCCTCTGTCTACCATGATAGTTTTCACGAATTGCTCCAAAACAATTTTGTTGATGTTCATCTTTGTAATAATATTTCCAAAATTTAATTGGAATAAAAATCATACAAATGAGTGCATGGTTTACAGATTAATCATCTTATTCAGCTATTACTTCGGTGCTTACTTAGAGCTGCAAGTCACAAAAGAGTGGGGAAAAAAATGACGGAGTTGATGGACCAGGAAAATATTAATTACGTAAGGAACTTAAATTATCAAAAACTAAGTAGTTCTTGTGTAAAAAATTACAAGTCTGAGTGGCAGTTGAAATGAAATAAGACAGATTCATCTTTCTTCTTCTGCCCCTCATCCATAAACCTTTCTGTTAATTTCAAAATGGAACATATGAGGAATTTATGAGATTTTTGCTTGAAGCATATCCTTCTAAGCCCATACTATTTAAATTGGAAATTCACCAAAATGGTGTGTGCTTTTTCAGTGATTCTTGAAAAACATTTCAATAGCTTCCAAATAACAGTCTCAACAGGTAATGAAATTATATAAATGTATTTAAGAAACAAGTATCTGAATCTATATTTTTCCCTCTTGAATCTTTTTTTTAAGTTGAAGGCTCCAGATGAAATGTTTTATAAGTCTATTCAAATGTATGCACTTCTTGCATAGCTAAATTAAGATCATATTATTTGTCATATCAGAAAAGCAGCAGTTATAGAACCACTACACTGAAATTCATATGCCACAACACATATGTCCAAAGGATTTATTAATACAGGGGTGTGGCCTTGAGATAGAAGATGATTTCTGTCCCAGGTATATATCTTCCATACTAGATTAGTTACTCCCTGAGGCAAGGGAGAGTTCTTGTGCCATATGCACCTTTGCATCTTCAGTTCAGTTCAGTTCATTTCAGTCGCTCAATCGTGTCCAACTCTTTGCGACCCCATGAACCGCAGCATGCCAGGCCTCCCTGTCCATCACCAACTCCGGGAGTCCACCCAAACCCATGTCCATCGAGTCAGTGATCCATCCAACCATCTTATCCTCTGTCATCCCCTTCTCCTCCTGACCTCAATCTTTCCCAGCATCAGGATATTTTCCAGTGAGTCAGCCCTTCGCATCAGGTAGCCAAAGTATGGGAGTTTCAGCTTCAATATCAGTCCTTCCAATGAACACCTAGGACTGATCTCCTTTAGGATGGACTGGTTGGATCTCCTTGCAGTCCAAGGGACTCTCAAGAGTCTTCTCCAACACCACAATTCAAAAGCATCAATTCTTTGACACTCAGCTTTCTTTATAGTCCAACTCTCACATCCATACATGACCACTGGAAAACCCACAGCCTTGACTAGATGGACCTTTGTTGACAACGTATATGCTGTCTAAGTTGGTCATAACTTTCCTTCCAAGGAGTAAGCGTCTTTTAATTTCATGGCTGCAATCACCATCTGCAGTGATTTTGGAGCCCCCAAAAATAAAGTCAGCCACTGTTTCCCCATCTATTTGCTATGAAGTGATGGGACCGGATGCCATGATCTTAGTTTCTGAATGTTGCGCTTTAAGCCAACTTTTTCACTGTCCTCTTTCACTTTCATCAAGAGGCTCTTTAGTTCCTCTTCACTTTCTGACATAAGGGCGGTATCATCTGCATATCTGAGGTTATTCATACTTCTCCCTGCAATCTTAATTCCGGCTTGTGCTTCCTCCAGCCCACCGTTTCTCGTGATGTACTCTGCATATAAGTTAAATAAGCAGGGTGACAATATATAGCCTTGACGTACTTCTTTTCCTATTTGGAACCAGTCTGTTTTTTCATGTCCAGGTCTAACTGTTGCTTCCTGACCTGCATATAGGTTTCTCAAGAGGCAGGTCAGGTGGTCTGGTATTCCCATCTCTTTCAGAATTTTCCACAGTTTATTGTGATCCACACAGTCAAAGGCTTTGGCATAGTCAATAAAGCAGAAGTAGATGTTTTTCTGGAACTCTCTTTCTTTTTCCATGATCCAGCAGATGTTGGCAATTTGATGTCTGGTTCCTCTGCCTTTTCTAAAACCAGCTTGAACATCTGGAATTTCACAGTTCACGTATTGCTGAAACCTGGCTTGGAGAATTTTGAGCATTACCTTACTAGTGTGTCAGATGAGTGCAATTGTGCAGTAGTTTGAGCATTCTTTGGCATTGCCTTTCTTTGGGATTGGAATGCAAACTGACCTTTTCCAGTCCTGTGGCCACTGCTGAGTTTTCCAAATTTGCTGGCATATTGAGTGCAGCACTTTCACAGCATCATCTTTTAGGATTTGAAATAGCTCAACTGGAATTCCATAACCTCTACTAGCTTTGTTTGTAGTGATGCTTCCTGAGACCCACTTGACTTCACATTCCAGGATGTCTGGCTCTAGGTCAGTGATCACACCATCATGATTATCTGGGTCATGAAGATCTTTTTTGTACAGTTCTTCTGTGTGTTCTTGCTACCTCTTCTTAATATCTTCTGCTTCTGTTAGGTCCCTACCATTTCTGTCCTTTATTGAGCCCATCTTTGCATGAAATGTTCCCTTGGTATCTCTAATTTTCTTGAAGAGATCTCTAGTCTTTCCCATTCTATTGTTTTCCTCTATTTCTTTGCATTGATCTCTGAGGAAGGCTTTCTTATCTCTCCTTGCTATTCTTTGGAACTCTGCATTCAAATGGGTATATCTTTCCTTTTCTCCTTTGCCTTTCACTTCCCTTTTCACACCTATTTGTAAGGCCTCCTCAGACAGCCATTTTGTTTCTTTGCATTTCTTTTTCTTGGTGATGGTGTTGATCCCTATCTCCTGTACAATGTCACTAACCTCCGTCCATAGTTCATCAGGCACTCTATCTATCAGATCTAGTCCCTTAAATCTATTTCTCACTTCCACTGTATAGTCATAAGGGATTTGATTTAGATCATACCTGAATGGTCTAGGGGTTTTCTCCACTTTCTTCAATTAAAGTCTGAATTTGGCAATAAGGAGTTCATGATCTGAGCCACAGTCAGTTCCCAGTCTTGTTTTTGCTGTCTGTATAGAGCTTCTCCATCTTTGGCTGCAAAAAAAAAAAAAAAACTTTGGCATACAAGTTCATCCATTCTCAAAACCTGAGAGAGAACACCCTGTCAAGGAAGTTATGGCATCTCCACATGATTTACTGGAACCCAATGCCTAATTCAGGCCTTGAGCAGCCCTAATTAAGGCCTGGAGCAGCAAGCGATTAAGATGAATACCAGGGGTCTGATTGGACACTGCATCCTGAGTATGGGTGTCACTTTGTCAGTGAATTCTCAGTACTATGTTCCTCCCCTCCCTGAACTAACATCCTCAAGACCTGCCCTTTACCTGTGTTCCCCAAGTTCCTCCCAGAGCTTTCACAACTCCTATGTGAGAACCATTTCTTCCTGAACAGGACCTCCCCATTTAGACCTGAATCTTGCTCTCAACATGATTGCAATGAGGGATTATGAAAGTTGAGCTTAATGAGGACATGCAAGTTAGTGACTTCACAGGAGGTTTTGCATGGTATCCAGGCAGTGGAGGGTGAGGCAGTAGACAGGGGAATGAATGTTTTACTTCAGAAAGGGTGACGATGTTATGTCGCTGGCTTTTGAAGATAAAGTTGCCACAAGCCACTAGAAGCTTAAAAAGGCAAGGAAACGGATTCTGCTCTGGAGCCTCTGGAAGAATCACAGCCCCATTGACACCTTTATTTTAGCCCAGTGAGACCGAAGTCAGACTTCTAACCTACTGAACTTGAAGATAATAAATTAATACATTTCTGCTGTTTTAGCCCCTAAGATTATGGTAATTAGTCACAACAGCTATAGAAAGCTAATTAGGGATGCCACTGCATGCCAGAGTTATTAACTGTCCATGTGCTGGCAGCAATGGAGTTCCTATGGCTTTCAGACAGCAGGCAATTCAAACTCAAAATCCAGTCCTGAGGGCCTGCTTTCTAGACCCACTCCTGCACCAATTTTCTTCCCTTGAGTTTCTTAAGGGGGAAAAAAAAGGCTCGTGGCAAGACTGACATGCCAAGGCTTTACGGAAAAGTGTAATTCTAGGACAGTAAGAGTAAGACAGAAAGGAGAAAGCATCTGCAGATATAAGGCAGCATACCTTTCATCAAACCATAGCTTCACAAGAAAACACAGCCTGTTGCCTGGCATGGTTTCCAGACAGGCCTTGTGAAACCACTTCACCTCAAAAATCTGTCGGGGGAAGAAAGGGAGATATATCCTCTGGGGCCCATCTCCCATTTTCCATAGGTTAGAAAATTTCCTTCACACTTCCCAGTGTTTACCCACTAGGGCAGCTACCAGGAAACCCGGATCCCGTGTCCTGTGGTGAGTGCTCCCATAAGGCAAAAGTGGTGGGAAGGCAATGTCCAGGTCACAGAGCCCAGAGACCACAGGCCACAAAGAGCGGGCCCTGTGACATGACCTTGCTGGCTTCAGGAAAGTCCATAAAGTAATGAGTGACAACGAAAGTGTGTTTTTATAGGAGCTATGGAGCTATGCTGTTAAAAGTACTCAAGGACCTAAAGTAGCTTCAGTACTTGATCTTTTAAATAAAATACAGTCAATGGATTTAAATAGATAATAGCCTGTCAGGATTCTTGAAGTAAATGGGGCCTTGGTAGATAAATTATTTTATATGGAAATTACTTCAAAGTCTACTCTAATGCATAGTGTTTTTAAACAATAGAGCAATATTCAATAAAGTTGACTTTAATTGACTGATATCCCATGTTTTCTTAGTGATTCTTAGGTATAGTACACTTCAGGACTGCCTAAGCTACTTGTTCAACATGCCCATTTTAGTTGCCAGCCTCAGAGATTTTGAATCCGTAGGTCTGCATGGGACCTAGATATCTATCTTTTTAACAGGTGTCCTCTTCTTTTATATGCTTCTGACACAAGTCATTCACAAAGAGCTCTTTTAAAATAACCAAGTCTATGACTTGACCCCTACTCTGAAACCTCACCAGTCCTATGACCAGGCAAGGAATACAATGGGGAATTTGGTAGGTTGTAAGCACTGTGGAAAATTCTTCAAGAGATGGGAATACCAGACCACCTGATCTGCCTCTTGAGAAACCTATATGCAAGTCAGGAAGCAACAGTTAGAACTGGACATGGAACAACAGACTGGTTCCAAATAGGAAAA
>NW_011494566.1:152181-162154 GCF_000754665.1 Bison bison bison
GAGACAGGAGTATGTCAAGGCTGTATATTGTCACCCTGCTTATTTAACTTCTATGCAGAGTACATCATGAGAAATGCTAGGCTGGAAGAAGCACAAGCTGGAATCAAGATTGCCGGGAGAAATATCAATAACCTCAGATATGCAGATGACACCACTCTTAAGGCAGAAAGTGAAGAGGAACTAAAAAGCCTCTTGATGAAAGTGAAAGAGGAGAGTGAAAAAGTTGGCTTAAAGCTCAACATTCAGAAAATGAAGATCATGGCATCTGGCCCCATCACTTCATGGGAAATAGATGGGGAAACAGTGGAAACAGTGTCAGACTTTATTTTTTTGGGCTCCAAAATCACTGCAGATGGTGACTGCAGCCATGAAATTAAAAGACGCTTACTCCTTGGAAGGAAAGTTATAACCAACCTAGATAGCATATTCAAAAGCAGAGACATTACTTTGCCAACAAAGGTTCATCTAGTCAAGACTATGGTTTTTCCTGTGGTCATGTATGGATGTGAGAGTTGGACTGTGAAGAAAGCTGAGCGCCAAAGAATTGATGCTTTTGAACTGTGGTGTTGGAGAAGACTCTTGAGAGTCCCTTGGAGTGCAAGGAGATCCAACCAGTCCATTCTGAAGGAGATCAGCTCTGGGTGTTCTTTGGAAGAAACAATGCTAAAGCTGAAACTCCAGTACTTTGGCCACCTCATGCGAAGAGTTGACTGATTGGAAAAGACTCTAATGCTGGGAGGGATTGTGGGCAGGAGGAGAAGGGGACGACAGAGGATGAGATGGCTGGATGGCATCACGGACTCGATGGACGTGAGTTTGAGTGAACTCCAGGAGTTGGTGATGGACAGGGAGGCCTGGCGTGCTGCGACTCATGGGGTCGCAAAGAGTCGGACACGACTGAACAACTGAACTGAACTGAACTGAACTGAAGCACTGTGTATCAGACACCTCTTCCAACACCTCCTACAACCCTCAGATCCTCTCAGGCCTCATCTGTCACCAATACCCTTGTCCTAGTAATTGGTGACCTGCTCTGCATGGACTCTGGCCAGCTTCATGGGTTTACAATTCATCAGGACTTCATCTCTATGCCTGTGTCTCCCATTCTTCCGTCCCCCAGGGCTTCATGGTTGAGACATGAGGTATTGTGGGAACCACTGGCACCCACATAAATGTCACCCATAAGTACTTGGGAAATTGAAAAGCAAAACATTAAACCAGAAAAAATGGAAATGACTGACAAATTCTTTATCATCCTCCCCCGCCAAGTGGACAATCAATTATATTACTACAAGAAGTAGTCAATTATATTACCTTCTAGAAGATTGTTCCGTGGAGATCAAACAATTATCACATATGATACCTCAAAAACAACTCTCTCTTGTTCCTGCCTTCTTCCCTGGTCCCTCGCCTGTACTCTGTGGTATAAAATATACTCCTTGATAACATAAGAGAATATAAGCCTTTGCTTCTGGATCCACTTTCTAGAGAACCCAGGCTAAGATATATTATAGAATTAAGCTATTTCATTGTAGTTCAGCAAAGAATTATGAATCTGTGGGCTCCTCTGACTTGACACATTCATCCCTCATTGAAGATTGCTGAGGCCGCTGACCTTGGGTAGAACGTGTCTATGTGAGACAAAGGAGGTCCTGAGAAGCCACATCCACTTATACCAGCACACATCCCTAGTCTTGTTGTGTATCCTTTGCACTGCTTGCTAAAGAAGCTCAGACAAGCCTCATCTAAATAATCATTCTCACCAGTTCCCAAGTCTGAACTGACCAGTTTTTATAGTCTAGCATGACTCACCTGGGTCACACAAAATTCAATTAGATTAAAAGATTTACCTGTTCAGTGAGAATAAAATTTGGGTTAGAGATTCAGAACTTTATCCCAACAAAGCTGAGTTCCATGTCTCAGATGTATCTTTTTTTAATGACCTATCCTAGGCCATCACATCCACCACATTCTATTAATGAGAAATAAGTCGCCAATTCAGCTCACAATCACATTCACAGAGGGGAGATTAGACTTCAGCTTTTGCACGCAATACTATCAAAGAATCTGCAGACATGAAGAAAACCACCACCCAGTTTTGCCCTGGAAAGGCTTACAGGCATATTCACATTTCAGAATCCCTAAATGCCCCTTTCTGAGGACACAATTGTGACCACTTCCTAGTGCAAAGCTTGAAGTAGAGTAGACCAAATTGTTGGCTAAGTAAATAAACTCCAAAGAAAAGGATATTATTTTCATGATTTCCTGAACTTTAGTTACTTCAATCATCATTAAAGCCGGGTATTTACTCACATGAAAGACCTCAACTGACATACCAGGTGGAAAATTAAGGCAGTTAGCTGAATAACTCAAGCAAAAAGCCTTTTCATTTCAATGACGTCAAAAGATGCAGGAATTTTTGCCTGTGATGATATTTTTTTTTCTTTCCCCACTAGAGGCAGCCGACTTTCTCCTAAAGAGTTTTCCTCTCTGTCAATTTCTAATTTCTCCCAGGTGGCTCCGAGCAACACACAGCTGCAGTGTGTCACACATCCTTCTGCTGCAGGTGTGAGGTGCTACTCCAGCCTAAACGAATCCCAGAGCAGCAGTAAGTTAACGAGCACTAACGCCTTCATTAACTTCATACAGACAGTTGTCCCCTGTGACTTCCAAGGGGTGAGAACCACATGGTCTCAAGAATAGAATCAAGAACCCACTTAGGATCTACAACAAAACAAGTATCAAGGGACTTCCCTGGCAGTCAAGTGGTTAACATTCCGTGCTCCCCATGCAGGGCGAAAAGGTTTAATCCCTGGTTGGGGAGCTAAGATCCTGCATGCTGCAAGGCACAGCTAGAAAATTAAAAAACAAGTAAGCATCAAGCCCAAGAAGCCGAAGTATATATGCTTTAAACCTATTGTATCTGAGATCAAAAACAAAGTTGGAAAAGAATAGAGATTCCCCCCCCCCATAGGAAGATACGTATATTCCTAACTATACTTTCTTTAAAAAAGAAACTTCCACCACAATGCTTCCATTTACACCACTTCCCCAAGATCAACAAAAAAAAAAGTCAATATGTCCTCCAAAAGAAAAGAATGTAGAGCAAAATTTATCCAATTTGCACTATCTAGTTATATCCAACATTCAAACTGACTTTCAAGCAATAGCAAACCTGTTAGTATTTATGGCAGTGGTCCAAGAATATAAATTCAGGCTTTTCGGAAATACTCTTATTCCCCTTACCATGAACTCATCCCTTACTAAAGAAATAAGCCATTTTAATTACAGAGGCAGTGGCTGTGAAAAGTTAATTTTTGTCTATTTTTGTAAACTGAAACCTCATAGGACACAAATTGCCAGTGCGGCCCACAAGTGCTGTGCTAACAATAGACCTGGCCGAGCAGCAAGAGAGCGTCACTGAGATGCAAATATAGAGCGAAGATATTAGTGGTTACTGAGAAACAAAGCCAAAGGCATCTGGCCTTTTTTTTTTAATCTTACAACTCCCACTACTGTGATAAGAGCTACACACTCATTTATTTTGTTAGCTTTTAAAATGGGTAGGTGACGCATGATCGAATTTACTTGTTAGAATATAGGACGCATCATTATATAAGGTGCCAAGACTTCACTCTAAAGGCAAATGGGTAACCCTGGCTCTTCTGAGCCTTACCTTACATGCTAGGCGTTGAGGCACTAATATAGAGGTGCTTGTGCTGGAGGCTGAGGTTAGATACAGATAGAATTCCAAGGCCTAGGAGATAGAGTCGAAGTGGAGCAAGAGGCAGTACAGGAGGAGAGCTGGCTTATAAGTAAAACTTGCTGAGTACAAAAAGGGCCAATGGCCTGGATGAGGCCAGACCCCTTGACTTGATGAGATGGAAGGAACAGACAATGGGACCAGGAAGCTTATCTGTGAGACCAGATAAATTTGCACTGTTATCATCCTAAGGTGGACAGACTTCTTTTCAGACTTGAGAAGCTGTGTTCTGTGCAGGGGCAGCTGAGAAAACCCATTTTTATAAACTCTAAACTGTCACACATGCTTCAGAGCTCTGCCACTGTGAAGTTTTCTATCCAGGGCTATACACAATTGCTGTCCCTAGATGTCTTTGAGAATGATAAAAATACCCATCAGTCAAAAAGAAGTGGAAGTGACAAGAAAAATTCTCAGGCCCCTCCAGGTGTCTGCTTTCCAATAGTCTTCAAATGGAATTATCCCCCAAAACATCATATCTGCTCTGTAATCTGAAAGCCTTCTCAACTGCAATAAAGCTGCAGTATCCATTTCTACCCAAGTGAGAAGTAAAGTACAAAGGGTATCAGAGAGATAGATGGAAAGCACAGAATATTAGAACTAGCAGCCTCCAAAATTAAGTCATGAGTATTCAAAGATTCTTAAAAGGTCAATGTGAGATCACGACAGAAGTTCATTCATGCCTTGGGCACCATCCATGTGCCAAAAATCATGTTGAGTATGGAGGAGACAAAGATGAAATTCATCTCCAGGATGAATTCATTTCCAGAATTCATTATGATTCCCAAGAAGGGAAACAGGGTTTGTAAAACACAGCATATTACTTGGTATGCTGAATGCTTAGTCGCTCAGTCGTGTCTGACTCTTTGCGACCCCTACCTAGGACTGTAGCCCACCAGGCTCCTCTGTCTTGCCTAGGATTCTCCATGCAAGAACACTGGAGTGGATTGCCAGTTCCTTCTCCAACACTGAGCAAATGCTGAGCTGCATGGAGGAAAGGACAAGTAAGTGACTGAAGGATCAGAGGACTGCATGGAGGAGGTGGACACTGAATTACATCTCAACCGTGAAAGAGAAAAGGCGAAATGGACTACCCAGGAAGGACAGCTGACATGTGAGAAACCCATCATGGTGAAAGGCCTCCGACAAAGAAGATCTCCACTCTCTTTACAAAGGGTTGGGAGATGGAGGCCAAGCAAGATGAGTTCCCTTCTTGAACTGCTTTAAAATAAGAAAGAACCTCCAGCCAGGAAATGTTTTAAAAAAAAAAAAGTTTCAGGAGCACAACAAGGGATAAAAGAGACGGTCTCAGCATCTCCAGTCAGTAATGTTAGTGTAATTTGCTTTTCAATGCATTAAAGGCTAAAATTAGTATTTACACATTTGTAAGTGAAAGGCTAATATTCTGTGTTGCTGTAATCATCAGATATGGACAATTGTGTTAATTTAGAATCTTAAAATAAATATGATTAATAATCAACACCAGTAATACTGCTTCACAAAACCACTTCTGAGTGAGTGCTCCCTGCTGAGTTGGGTCTCACAGGAGTGCACTTCCTTGCCAATCTCTAGGAAAGAAAAGCAGTTTCAAGCAGACAACCATCACTTCATCCCCCAGAAAGCTTTTCTCACCACCAAGGTGGGGGTCGAGGAGAACCCTTAGGTCTCAATGCTGGCAGGGCTTCTGATAGGGCCACAAATAAAAAGCAACAGGAAACCCAGAATCTCTGTAGAAGGGTTAAGACTCTCTTTTTTGCTATCAGAATTTGCCAGTATGAGAAACAACAGGCATCTGGAATTTGAGTAGAAACTGAACCTCCATCCCATGCCATTTTTTTCCCCTTAAAATCTTATCTGCCATGCAAACCAAATTTAACATGTTGGGTCCCTAAGTTGGGTCCTAAACCAGAAAAAAAAATTTTTTTTTTTATATACTAGATTTAGGGACAATTGAAGAAATTTAATCAGGGTATAGACTAATTCTGAATTGATGACAAATTTCTTAATTTTCATTATTGTATTGTGGTTGGGTGAGAGAATATCCTCTTAGTAAATACCCACTGATATATTAAAGGGGAAAGTGACAGGATTTAGGCAACTTATTCTCAAATTGTTCAAAAAAGTAATTATACATAGACAGGAAGAATGAGAGAAAAAGTGAATGTGGTAAAATATTCAGTTCAGTTCAGTTCAGTCGCTCAGTCACCATCAGTAAATTAGGGTGAAAGGTTTGCTGTTCTTTATACTGTAGTTCCATTTCTCTAAGTTTGGAAATTGAAGATAAAATTTAAAAGGAGTGTTATCTATACTTCTGAGGAAGTAGAATGCGGAGCACAAAGGAATGTGTCACCTGCTTCCTACCATCACACAGTATTGCTCCCACCGGCCCTCCTGCCACGTGCTTCCGGTTATCACTTGGGGTGCACTTATGCCACAGAGACTGTGCTGAGTACTCGCGGGGAAATAAAGAGCAGTGAGATGCGAGCCCAGTCCAGTGGGGGAGGTTCAAGTGTGGGTGAACATAACTATCCTGGGGACAGAAGCTACTATGTGCAAAGAACAGAAAGAGAGATCAGAAATATTGGGGCCAGTTCAGACTATAGATGGCTTCATGTCAAGGACAATTGAGGTCAGCACGAGGACAGGTAGGAGCCTAACAGCAGAAGGCAGGGGTGCGGGACGAGTGGGTAAAAGCAAAGGGTAACTGGAACATCTTGGAGAAGGCAATGGCACCCCACTCCAGTACTCTTGCCTGGAAAATCCCATGGATGGAGGAGCCTGGTAGACTGCAGTCCATGGTGTCGCTAAGAGTCAGACATGACTGAGCGACTTCACTTTCACTTTTCACTTTCATGCATTGGAGAAGGAAATGGCAACCCACTCCAGTGTTCTTGCCTGGAGAATCCCAGAGATGGGGGAGCCTGGTTGGCTGCCATCTATGGGGTTGCACAGAGTCGGACACGACTGAAGCGACTTAGCAGCAGCAGCAGCAACTGGAACATCTTAATAAGACCCCTGGCGCAAGAAGGGAAATGTGGGTTCAATATGAGTGGGTAAATTTGGGAATGTGATGGGCAGGGGTTTGAAATAAGGCTAGGAAGAAAAGACAGGGTGAGATGCTGAGTGGACTTAAATGACAAAAAAAAAAAAAGTATTTTTAATTTTATCTTAGACAATAGGGAATTAAGATTTTTGAGAAAGTGGTTGTTTCCCTCTGAGACTGGGAACCATATCTTGAAGTATCTTTTGTAGAATTTTACTTCACACACAGCTGATGGTCAATACACAGTGTGATGTTTGTAAAAAATAAACATTTACAACCTAATACAATTTTATACAAACACAAATCTCAGAGATATACGTCGTTAAAATATTACATTTTGAAGGGGGGAAAATTGTTGGGTGCTTTACATATACCTTTTCATACTGTTCATGGGGTTCTCAAGGCAAGAATACTGCAGTGGCTTGCCATTCCCTTCTCCAGTGGACCACATTCTGTCAGACCTCTCCACCATGACCAGTCTGTCTTGGGGGCCCCACGGGCATGGCTTAGTTTCACTGAGTTAGACAAGGCTGTGGTCCGTGTGATCAGATTGGCTAGTTGTCTGTGATTGTGGTTTCAGTCTGTCTGCCCTCCGATGCCTTCTCTCAGCACCTACCATCTTACTTGGGTTTCTCTTACCTTGGACATGGGTTATCTTTTCACGGCTGCTCCAGCAAGGCACAGCTGCTGCTCCTTACCTTGGACATGAGGTGGCTCCTCTCAGCCACCATCCCTGACCCTGGACGTGGGGTGGCTCCTCTCAGCCACCGCCCCTGATCTTGGACGTGGAGTAGCTCCTCTCAGCCGCTCCTCCCAACAGTTGCCGCACAGCTGCTGCTCCCTACCAGTCCATCCTAAAGGAGATCAGTCCTGGGTGTTCATTGGAAGGACTGATGTTGAAGCTGAAACTCCAACACTTTGGCCACCTGATACGAAGAGCTGACTCATTTGAAAAAACCCTGATGCTGGGAAAGACTGAGGGCAGGAGGAGAAGGGACAACAGAGGATGAGATGGTTGGATGGCATCACCAACTCAATGGACATGAGTTTGGGTAAACTCCGGGAGTTGGTGATGGACAAGGAGGCCTGGCGTGCTGTGGTTCATTGGGTCGCAAAGAGTCGGACATGACTGAGCGACTAAACTGAACTGAATTACATATACCAAATGTTTCAAATATTCTCTTATTTAACTTTTGCAACACTCACATTTAATTAAGTAGAGCAAAAAGATTAGAAAAACACCCAAAATCAATGTTCATGGGCAAGTTAAAGCAATAAAAATAACATTTTCAACTCAAACAGCAAATAGGAAGTAAATTAAGATTTGAAGGGAAAATTTGGGAACCAGATTCAGAAATTTCAGGGGGGAAAAAGGCAGTAGCTGCTGAGATGAATTCACCTCTGTGGTTTTTAATCTCTTGGTCATTTTACCCAAGATAAAAATTCTAGGCAGACCTCATTCACAGTCATTCCTAGGTACGGAAGGTAATCTGTCTTTCAATATTTTTCCCATCATTCTGTACCCATGAGGCAGTAAAATGTAACTGCACGAGGCTGGTACTGAACCCAAGTTTGGCTGCTTGACACTCAAAAGGCCAATCCTGGAGAGACAAAGGTTGCTGGAAAAGGAAAAGTTGCTTTATTCAGGAAGACTAACTAACGTCCCAGGACTATCTCCAGGTTGCCAGTTAGGAGCCAAAGATTTTAAAGGCAGAGTGAGGCATAGGCTGCAGGATGCATGAGCAGTTTGTGCACACCTCTCGGATTGGTTGGCAACAAGGTGAAGGTTTGAGCATCACTAGCCTTCTGGTTTCAACTAGCCTGGGGTCCACATGCTTGCAGTCAGCCGTTTTCATCTAATGAGTGTCCATGTTCCATAAAAACAACTTAGGAATGTGTGTCGGACTTTCATCTGTATCTTTCAGGGAACTGAGAGTTTGGTGACTGGGCTGGGTGGCTGGTTTATAGTTTAAATTGTTACCAGTTTCCCAGCCCAACAAGTATTCTTTGTTTCCACATCTTTACATTTCCCAAGGCTTAACTCCAGCCAGAATTTTGAGACTCAGTGACAGGCTGGGAAACTCAAGCTCTGCTACAAACAAGAGGCAGGTAGGACACTGGGGTCTCTCCCAGGAAGGTCCTCTAGGGTCCTACTTGCTTGCAGCACTCCCTTTTCTTTGATACTACTCAATCATTTTTTAAAGTTTGTTTTGATGTGGACCCTTTTAAAAATTGTTTCTGTATTCATGGCTGCCCTGGGGCTTCATTGCTACTCGGGTTTTCTCTGGTTGCCGTAAGCAAGGTAAGCAGTGTGTGGGCTTCTCACGGCAGTGGCTTCTCTTGTTGTAGAGCACAGATTCTAGGCTCTCAGGCTCCAGTAGTTTCTGCATGCAAGTTCAGTAATTGCAGCTCATGGGCACTAGAGCTCAGGCTCAACAGTTGTGGCCCATGGGCTTATTTGCTCCTTGGCATAATGATATGAACCATTTTTAAAGTCTTTATTGAATTTGTTATAATATTGTTTCCATTTTATGTTTTGGAGTTTTGGCTCTGAGGCATGTAGGATCTTAGCTCCCCAACCAGGGTTCAAACCTGCATCCCCTGCATTGGAAGGTGAAGTCTTATCCACTGGACTACCAGGGAAGACCCAATACTCCTCAGTCTTGAGGGAAACAGGTACTGAACGAGAAAGGGAAGAACATTTAAGTCAGTTTCAGGTGGGGAACTCAGTTTGAAAACAGAATGTATTCTCAGAGTCTGTGGTTGCCATGGAAATAATGCTCTCAGATGCCCTGCTATAAGGACATCTAGCCGCCCAGCTGCTGCACTCTGGAACTACCACCATTTTCCCCCAAAGCTGTAACCAAAATCTAAGTCCATGTGCCCGATGAGCAGTAAGGCCAAAGGATACCAAAACATTGGAGTCTGGAGTAGAGAACGGTTTATTGAGGGCCCCTGCAAAGAGATGGCTGGCTCCTGCCTGAAAAACTCTGAACTCCTAGAAAGCTTTCAGCAAAGCCCTTTTCTAGGAAAGGTGAGAGAGGGGCGTGGGTAGTTGTTGCAAACTTCTTGGGGTCAGATCCTGTGTTCTTGGGATCAGCTCATGATCAGATCACAATATTCCTATAAATCTTCACCAAACAAATGTTATTCTCTGTTCTGACAAGAGA
>NW_011494566.1:162254-163318 GCF_000754665.1 Bison bison bison
TGGCATCTCTTGTTGCAGAGCACAGGCTCCAGGGCTCGAGGGCTCAGTAGTTGGGGTGCAAGGGCTTAGTTGCCCTGCAATAAGTGGAATCTTCCTGGACCAGGGATCAAACCAATGTCCCCTGCAATCTGCCCTGCAGGCAGATTCTTAACCACTGGACCACCAGGGAATTCCTGCAATTCATTTTTTAGGGGACCAGTTAAGAGATAATTTTTCTATTTCTCAAATTCTTTGACTCTTGGTGATATTGTTTTAAAGGATTGCTTTCTGCTGGTGTGTCTGAAATAAACAGTGACTTGCTTCTACTCTTCTGGCTTCCTGGTCAGTGGAAACTCTGCTCCTGCACTTGGTAATAGCAGGAGGGAAAGAAGCATCCTGTGATCTCCTTCCCAAGCTCTCCTCCCAAACTAGAAACTGTTGCAATAATCAAGTCCCAGTGTGGACACAGAAAAAAAAAAAAAAGGCAGATGTTAGGCATCCTCAGCCCCACTGCCAAAGTGAAAGTGAAAAAAGTGTTAGTCGCTGAGTTGTGTCTGATTCTTTGGGACCCCATGGACTGTAGCTGCCAGGCTCCTCCGTCCATGAAATTCTCCAGGCAAGAATACTGGAGTGGGTTGCCATGCCCTTTTCCAGGGGATCTTCCCAACCTAGGGATAGAACCTGGGTCTCCCACATTGCAGGCAGATTCTTTACCGTCTGAGCCACCAGGGAAGAGGCTCCGCCACTGTCAAGGTGGAGGTTAAAAAGTGTCTTTTAGACAAAGACCATTGGATTGCATCTCCCAACAGTTCAATGTAAGCCTGGTGAGAGCTCAGCTCCAAGAGACTTCAGAGACATAAGCCAGAAAACTCATGACCTTGTCACTTATCTCAGCAGTGTGAAAGACCTTAGGATGGAAAAAGAATCTTTTATTGGCCAACTGGCAACTACATTGAAGTGAGACATTTTCACTTGACAGTCCTTTCCGTAACACTCAACCGATAAAAGATATTTCTATATTACTAGGACTGCATGGGAGGCAAACTGAAGGTATTTATAACAAAACATCCATTTTTGAAAAAAAA
>NW_011494566.1:163418-169284 GCF_000754665.1 Bison bison bison
CTTCACCAAACAAATGTTATTCTCTGTTCTGACAAGAGAGGGCAAGGTCCCAAGGCACAACTGTCACCCTCCAAGGTCCAGGCCTGGTTGAGAAGGGGGAGGGGAGGGTCCCTGCAGGGGTGGGTTACCTGACCCCAAGCTTTTACCCAACACCCAGTCTGGGTCCTCCCACCAGTGCCCAGGCCTGGCTGAAGAGGCAGATCTCAGCTGCCGGCTCCCTTAGAGCCAAGGCCCCAGATCCGGTCCAGCTGTCATTGCTGAGGGAGGCAGGCGTCCAAGACCCAGATGGCCCTGAGGCTCCTTAGGCTGTGCTACAGCAGGGACCAGCGCAGACTGTGTCCCTGCAGAGGATCGCTGTCATTAGGTCACAGAGATGGGGATGGGGAGAGGGTCACAGCCGCTTCAAGGCCCAGGCTCGCCCAGTGGAGGTTCTTGGCGAGGGCTGGAGCCCTGCAGGTCACAGCCTCCAGCCTGTTCCCAAGGTTCCCAACTCACCTGCTGGCCGGAGGCTGGCTCCAGGGAGAAGGCCAGGATCCTCCTCTTACCTCACTCTCCTCCTAATGACCACCACTCCGACGACAGTTCACTGAAAAGTCCACTAACGGTCCCTGCTTGACAGTTGGTGTCTTGGGGGAGCAGCTCACTGCAGCACCGACCAATGGCTGAGCACAACTACTAGCCGCTGCTCTAAACATCGTGCACCCCTAGTCTCGCGATAACCCTTCCCTGGTAACGGGCTACGAGGGGTAGGGTGCAAGCTACCCGATCTATTACAAGGCCATAGGTTTCACCACTTCTCCCAGCCAACAACTGAGCACAGGGGGGCTACTGGTTGAAGACTAACTCGGGCTCCTTCCTGCGAGACATGGCACTCCTCCAACAGACACCTGGGCTTGAGGTTCCCCATAAACCTGACCAAACATTTGTATTGACTCTGCAGACTTCCCCCACGGCCCTCCTTCCTGATCTCTGTCTCAGGTGTTCAGCTTGCATGCTATATGAAGTCTGCTCTACTCCATGGCCCCTGCTCCCTCCCCCGTTAAATCTCTGTACAGCTATCCAGTCCTGGCTTCAGCTTCTCAACAGAGCAGAATTAAAGCAGGGGAAATGCCAAAAGCCGAACTCCAGTCTATGGCCTCAAATCTGTTTTTTCCCACCCCTCTCACAGGAGTTGCTGTACATAGGCAGAAACAAGTGGTTACCCTAAAATAATTACAGATAATGAGACCCCACTCTCTCTCAGGTGTCAAGATAGAGGACAAGCTTATCCATAACAGAAAAAAAAAAAAAAGCTAGATATGAAATTCATTTATTTATTTTTGGCTGCACCAGGTCTTCATTGCAGCAGGCATACTCTTAGTTGAGGCATGTGGGATCTAGTTCCCCAACCAGGGATCAAACCCATGTCTTCTGCACTGGCAGACATTCTTTTTACCTACCACTGAGCCACCAGGGAAGCCCAAGAATACTAGAGTGGGTAGTCTATCCCTTCTCCAGGGGATCTTCCCAACCTAGCAATCAAATCTGCATCTCTAGCATCTCCTGCATTGGCAGGTGGATTCTTTACCATCTGAGCCACCAGGGAAGAGGCTCCGCCACTGTCAAGGTGGAGGTTAAAAAGTGTCTTTTAGACAAAGACCATTGGATTGCATCTCCCAACAGTTCAATGTAAGCCTGGTGAGAGCTCAGCTCCAAGAGACTTCAGAGACATAAGCCAGAAAACTCATGACCTTGTCACTTATCTCAGCAGTGTGAAAGACCTTAGGATGGAAAAAGAATCTTTTATTGGCCAACTGGCAACTACATTGAAGTGAGACATTTTCACTTGACAGTCCTTTCCGTAACACTCAACCGATAAAAGATATTTCTATATTACTAGGACTGCATGGGAGGCAAACTGAAGGTATTTATAACAAAACATCCATTTTTGAAAAAAAAAAAAAAGAAAAAACAAAACAAAACAAAATAAGAATCTAGAAGTCTTAGGAGAAAATCTTGATTGAAATCAAGAAACTTCCATCCATCCATTTTATGTAGCACGTATTTATTGAGTACTTCCTAAGTACGTAGTTGTGTAAATCAAAAACTCTTTTCTTCAAAGAATTTATAACTCAAATAATGTGGGGCATGGTGAATGGAACTAACATTTATTAAATAAATAAGATACGTGTGTCAGACAAGACATATACATGTGAACGTTTCAACAGCAGTACAGCAAGAGAAGTCTCCAATTTTGAGATATTTACAAGCAGTGCAAAACACAAGGTACTGAGATTGAAGTTCCTCGAGTTGTAGTACTAGGCACGGTAGCAGTAGCATAGCTCTTGGAATTTAGAACACAAAATCACCAGCAGCACCCCATATCTCCTCCGTACTCGGAGGGTTAGGGCTCAAAATTCTGTTTTTGCAAACTTCCTGGGTAATTCTGATTCCCAGTAAAGTTTGAAAAACACTGATATAAATAAAAAGAGCTCTGACCCTCCAAGAAGGTGAGGGCAGAAGTGGTCAGAGAATACAACTTAGGATCTAAGTTAGACTTGGGAAATGAATCAGAGAAAAGGACCCCAACTCAAGGTAGAGTCAGAAAGTACACATGCTATTGACCCCCCGCCAGTGTTTTCTCCTGGATCTTAGAAAACTTGCTTTATTTTCATAACAAGGCAAATCGTTCATTTTTAGCTGTAAGGGTGGATTTGAGACACTTGAAGTATGGTTTTAAATCTTTTTTTTTTTTTTACTGCGACAGGTCCTAGTTGCTACACACAGGATCTTCACCCGCATGTAGGATCTTTAGTTGCAATACGCAAGTATGGTGGGATCTTTCCTTAGCTGAGGCACATGGGATCTAGTTCCCTGACCAGAGATCAAACCAAAGCCCCCTGCATTGGGAGGGCAGAGCATTAGCCACTGGACCCCCAGGGCAGTCTCTAAACTGTGGTTTTATTCAGTGGATAACTCAGTCTAGTCCTGGCCCCTGATACCTGATCCAATATAATCTCTCAGTGAAAGTAGTTGGAGCAGTTCTTAGCATCTTAACAAGATGACATTAATTCCTAACGCTGCAGATGAAAGGCTCTCCCAGCCAGCCCCTTTCAGGCTGGGATTATCTTGATTATCTTCCAAACTCTCTTCAGTCTCTTTTACTCTCCCCAATAGTGATTTTTTTTTTTAAAGGAAAATACCATGAAGTACAGAAAACAGAGAGCATGAATTTCAATCTACCATCCCAGGGAGAATTACACATTTCAGAAGATTATTTAAAACTTGGATAGCAACTTGTTCTACAGTTGCAGCTGCAACTTAATAACCAATCACAGCAAGACACTGTGTGGGAACTTCCAGCACTTATGCAAATAGTTTTAAGGCTCATCAACCTGCTCCCCCAAAATGCCTCTCTTTTCCCAGCAAAATTTGCATTTCATCTGCCAATGTCCTACCCTCCTCCACACCCATATTTCTTTCTAGTCCTTCTCAAGGTCCCCTGTAGAGTGAGAACAAGTTACAGTTAAAACTGTATAGTTAAACTTATACAGTATGACAGGAATATGTTTTCCATTCCAAGTTACCCAGTGAAATGGGACAGAGGCCTCCTACATTAAGCAGAGCGCATTATAATTCTGCTTGTTTATTCATTCTATGAACACTTATGAATACCTCCTGTTCAGAAAGGCTATCCACCCCTAGTCCCAAGCATCCTGTTTGTTCTTGCTGAGTGTGCCAGACCACAAGTCTCTTCCCTCTCCTGACACTGAAGATGATGAAGGGGTAGCCAAGTGTAACTACCATGTAACTACCTATTCCCCCAGGGAAGGGAAGTAGCTTGTTTCTTGCTGCAATGTTCACTGCTTGCTCAAGAAGATGATCAGTCTTTGGCCCCGGGCGCCTCAGTTGTGGTGTGTAGCACCCTTCCTCCTCATCACATGGCACAAGAGCCCTGGAGAACTGGTCCCATCTAGGTAATGCCCCTGCTGTTTCCCCACTATGAGTAATAAACCATATTGCACTGATCCCTGAAGTCTTGTCCACTTTTAGCACCCAGAGAGTGGCAGGAGGTTTGCTCCTTGCCATTTGCTATGAGACTGGGGATCCTCTGTGACATCTGCTCTGTGCCAGGACCTGTGATAGTCACTGTTTCTCCACATCCCGGCACAAAAGAACCATGGACCCTGTACCCTCGGCTGTACAAGGCACCGTAAGGGATGTTGGATGAGACTCAGACTGATGAGAACATCTTCCAGATCTTTTGGCAAGGCCTTATGACAACTGAGTCCAAAAGAAAGAGAATGAGGAGATGCAGTGGGGTCCATCCTTGCGGGAGACATGGAGATGGGTCACCCAGACTCTCCTTTGAGGAAAGGAGGGAAGTGCTGTCAGCACAGAGACTCCTGCTGTTTGTTCCTCCAGACCTGCTTTAGCTGCAGAGTCACCACAACCCCATCCCCACCCCTGAGACCATGTCCTCCCCCAGGCAGACCATATCCAGTGACTGAGCAGCACAGGGGTATAAATGACAAGCAATTGTAACCCAGTGTGGGACAATGGTGACGGAGAATTTTTAACATTAGGTTCCTGAAACCTGCTGTTATCCACTCGCCACTTAAACCCTAACATGTCCCCTCGACATGTTCAGTTACCCAATTGCTGCTCATCCTTCATTCATGCCCTTAATTTCTCTTCACCTTTCACCTCAGTTGACCTTAACAGTTCAGTATCCCTATCAAGAATCTACTAGAAAAGAGCCCTTCCAGCTTGACCCAGCTACCACAAGTCTCTTCAACATATTCACTCGTTCATATATTCATTCAATCGTTAAGCAGTAATGATTAAATGCCAGGCAGTGCAATAGGCATACGGTAGATACAAGAGAAACAGGATTGCTTTCATGCGGTGGGAGGACAGAGAATGAATAAATCAAGAAGCAAAATAACTCTGAAGAATAATATGAAGAAACTAAGTAAGATACTATGAGAGATTATGATAGAAAATAAAAATAACTGGGACAAGGGACATTCGATCCTTTCTAAACAAGTGTGGTTCCTGGATGGTGGAAGCAATCCCAGACCTGTTGAGTCAGAATCTACATTTCAACAAAAAGCTATCAGAGACCTCCCTTGACCAGCACTCGGACTTACACACCTTTAACTAATATAGAAACAAAGGAGGGCAAGAGGATTTTCAGGTGAAAGCTAGATCATGATCTTCGTTGTGAACAAATGTGGAGCCCTGCCTCAGGAGGAGGGAGCCCAAGTTGAAGCTGTAGATTTGGGAGCTAAAGTTTCTAGAAGGAATCAGGGTATGCCTTTCTGGTCTGCTCTTCAGTCATCTGCCAGTCAATCTGATGAACCGGTGGTTCTCAACTTTACCTGTACATTAGAACCATTTGAGAAGCTTTGAAAGATTCTGACTCTTGGGTCTTGCCCCCAAAGATTCCGATTTAAGCAGTCTGAAGTGGAGCCTAGGGATTTTTTTTTAATATATATAATTTATCTGTTTTATTTTTGTTTGTTTGTTTTTAATTTTATTTTATTTTTAAACTTTACAATATTGTATTAGTTTTGCCAAATATCGAAATGAATCCGCCACAGGTATACCTGTGTTCCCCATCCTGAACCCTCCTCCCTCCTCCCTCCCCATACCCTCCCTCTGGGTCGTCCCAGTGCACCAGCCCCAAGCATCCAGTATCGTGCATCGAACCTGGACTGGCGACTCGTTTCACACATGATATTATACATGTTTCAATGCCATTCTTCCAAATCTCCCCACCCTCTCCCTCTCCCACAGAGTCCATAAGACTGATCTATACATCAGTGTCTCTTTTGCTATCCCGTACACAGGGTTATTGTTACCATCTTTCTAAATTCCATAT
>NW_011494566.1:169384-169833 GCF_000754665.1 Bison bison bison
TAATCCATTGTATATTCTTGCCTCCTTTGTCAAAGATAAGGTGTCCATATGTCCGTGGACTTATCTCTGGGCTTTCTATTTTGTCCAATTGATCTGTATTTCTGTCTTTGTGCCAGTACCATACTGTCTTGATAGCTGTGGCTTTGTAGTAGAGCCTGAAGTCAGGTAGGTTGATTCCTCCAGTTCCATTCTTCTTTCTCAAGATCGCTTTGGCTATTCGAGGTTTTTTGTATTTCCATACAAATTGTGAAATTATTTGTTCTAGCTTTGTGAAGAATACTGTTGGTAGCTTGATAGGGATTGCGTTGAATCTATAAATTGCTTTGGGTAGTATACTCATTTTCACTATATTGATTCTTCCAATCCATTGAACATGGTATATTTCTCCATCTATTAGTGTCCTCTTGGATTTCTTTCACCAGTGTTTTATAGTTTTCTATATATAGGCT
>NW_011494566.1:171920-173550 GCF_000754665.1 Bison bison bison
TTTTGGCTTTGTTGATTTTTGCTATGCTCTCTTTTGTTTCTTTTGCATTTATTTCTGCCCTAATTTTTAAGATTTCTTCCTTCTACTAACCCTGGGGTTCTTCATTTCTTCCTTTTCTAGTTGCTTTAGGTGTAGGGTTAGGTTATTTATTTGACTTTTTTCTTATTTCTTGAGGTATGCCTGCATTGCTATGAACTTTCCCCTTAGGACTGCTTTTACAGTGTCCCACAGGTTTTGGGTTGTTGTGTTTTCATTTTCATTCGTTTCTATGCAAATTTTGATTTCTTTTTTGATTTCTTCTGTGATTTGTTGGTTATTCAGCAGCGTGTTGTTCAGCCTCCATATGTTGGAATTTTTAATAGTTTTTAATCCTGTAATTGAGATCTAATCTTACTGCATTGTGGTCAGAAAAGATGCTTTGAATGATTTCTATTTTTTTGAATTTACCAAGGCTAGATTTATGGCCCAGGATGTGATCTATCCTGGAGAAGGTTCCATGTGCGCTTGAGAAAAAGGTGAAATTCATTGTTTTGGGATGAAATGTCCTATAGATATCAATTAGGTCTAACTGGTGTATTGTATTGTTTAACGTTTGTGTTTCCTTGTTAATTTTCTGTTTAGTTGATCTATCCATAGGTGTGAGTGGGGTATTAAAATCTCCCACTATTATTGTGTTATTGTTAATTTCTCCTTTCATATTTGTTAGCATTTGTCTTACATATTGTGGCGCTCCCATGTTGGGTGCATATATATTTATAATTGTTATATCTTCTTCTTGGATTGATCCTTTGATCATTATGTAGTGGCCATCTTTGTCTCTTTTCACAGCCTTTGTTTTAAAGTCTATTTTATCTGATGTAAGTATTGCTACTCCTGCTTTCTTTTGGTCCCTATTTGCATGGAAAATCTTATTCCAGCTCTCCACTTTCAGTCTGTATGTGCCCCCTGTTTTGAGGTGGGTCTCTTGTAGACAACATATGTAGGGGTCTTGTTTTTGTATCCATTCAGCCAGTCTTTGTCTATTGGTTGGGGCATTCAACCCATTTACGTTTAAGGTAATTACTGATAAGTATGACCCCGTTGCCATTTACTTCATTGTTTTGGGTTCGAATTTATACACCGTTTTTGTGTTTCCTGTCTAGAGAATATTCTTTAGTATTTGTTGGAGAGCTGGTTTGGTGGTGCTGAATTCTCTCAGCTTTTGCTTGTCTGAGAAGCTTTTGATTTCTCCTTCATATTTGAATGAGATCCTTGCTGGGTACAATAATCTGGGCTATAGGTTATTTTCTTTCATCACTTTAAGTATGTCTTGCCATTCCCTCCTGGCTTGAAGAGTTTCTATTGAAAGATCAGCTGTTATCCTTATGGGAATTCCCTTGTGTGTTATTTGTTGTTTTTCCCTTGCTGCTTTTAATATTTGTTCTTTGTGTTTGATCTTTGTTAATTTGATTAATATGTGTCTTGGGGTGTTTCGCCTTGGGTTTATCCTGTTTGGGACTCTCTGGGTTTCTTGGACTTGGGTGATTATTTCCTTCCCCATTTTAGGGAAGTTTTCAACTATTATCTCTTCAAGTATTTTCTCATGGTCTTTCTTTTTGTCTTCTTCTTCTGGGACCCCTATGATTCGAAT
>NW_011494566.1:173650-175312 GCF_000754665.1 Bison bison bison
TTGTAGCATTTAATATTGTCCTGGAGGTCTCTGAGATTGTCCTCACTTCTTTTAATTCATTTTTCTTTTATCCTCTCTGATTCATTTATTTCTACCATTCTACCTTCTAATTCACTAATCCTATCTTCTGCCTCTGTTATTCTACTATTTGTTGCCTCCAGAGTGTTTTTAATTTCATTTATTGCATTATTCATTATATATTGACTCTCTTTTATTTCTTCTATGTCCTTGTTAAACCTTTCTTGCATCTTCTCAATCTTTGTCTCCAGGCTATTTATTTGTGATTCCATTTTGATTTCAAGATTTTGGATCAATTTCACTATCATTATTCGGAATTCCTTATCAGGTAGATTCCCTATCTCTTCCTCTTTTGTTTGGTTTGGTGGGCATTTATCCTGTTCCTTTATCTGCTGGGTATTCCTCTGTCTCTTCATCTTGTTTAAATTGCTGAGTTTGGGGTGTCCTTTCTGTATTCTGGCTGTTTGTGGAGTTCTCTTTATTGTGGTGTTTACTCGCTCTGTGTGGGTTTGCACAGGTGGCTTGTCAAGGTTTCATGGTTAGGGAAGCTTGTGTCCGTGTTCTGGTGGGTGGAGCTGTATTTCTTCTCTCTGGAGTGCAATGAAATGTCCAGTAATGAGTTACGGGATGTCTATGGTTTTGGAGTGACTTTGGGCTGCCTGTATCTTGGAGCTCAGGGCTGTGTTCCTTGCTGCTGGAGAATTTGCTTGGTATGTCTTGCCCTGAAACTTGTTTCACCCAGAGAGGTTTACAGCGTTATATGGAGAAGGGAAGAGTGAGGAGGGAGTTAGAGGTGACCCAAATGAGATGAGGTGGAATCAATAGAGGACAGAGTGGGCTATTCAGTAATCTCTTCCTTATGTGCACTCCACAACTGGACCACTCAGAGTTGTTCACAGAGTTATACAGAGAAGAGAAGAAGGAAGAAGGTGGCAGAGGTGGCCAGGAGGATAAATGGGGGGAATGAAAAGGAGGGAGACAGATCCAGCCAGTAATCAGTTCCACAAGTGTTCTCCACCGTCTGGAACACACAGAAATTCACAGAGTTGGGTAGAGTAGAGAGGGGTTAGGGAGGAGACACAGGCGACCTGGTGGAGAAAAAGGAGAGTCCAAAGGGAGAGAGAGCAGTTAAGCCAGTAATCTCGCTCCCTAGTGAAAAATGGGTACTGAAGATTGGGTTCTTAAAGGTACAAAATTGGTAACAAATACATAAAAGCAAAAAATTAAAATCTAGAGTAGAGTTTGGAATTTCAAAAATATGATGTTAAAGAAAAGAAGAAGGAAAAGAAAGAGAGAAAAAACGAACAAACAAAAACAAACAAGGAAAAAAAAACAAACAAACAAGGTTGCGAAAATTATAAAGAAAATATAGGTACAAAATTGATAACTAATACCAAAAAGCAAAAGGTAAAAATCTAGAGTAGAGTTTGGAATTTCAAAAATACAATGTTAAAAAAAGAAGAAGAAAAAGAAAGAGAAAAAAAAAACCAGAACAAAGTCCCATAAATTATAAAAAAAAAAATACAGGTACAAAATTGGTAACAAATACCAAAAAGCATAAATTAAAAATCTAGAGTAGAGTTTGGAATTTCAGATATACAATGTTATTTAAAAGAAGAAGAGAAAGAAACAGAGAAAAAGAAA
>NW_011494566.1:175412-175946 GCF_000754665.1 Bison bison bison
CCCCGCCAGTAACCATCCGTGGCCGGCCCTGGGCTGCCTGTACTTCCCAGGTCCAAACCGCTCAGGTTTGGGCACTCGGGTAGTCCTCAGAGGCGCAGACTCTCGTTTGGGCCTGCGTTTTGTGCCCTTCCCAGATCCGAGCAGCTCAGGTGATGAGGTGTTTGGCACGCGCGATTGCTGCAACTTATCGCCTCCCCACCACTCGGTTATCTAGGTGTGCACCAGCACACCTTCTCAGGCAGATGTTGACCGTCCAGACCCCCGAGAAGTTTTAGTTAGCAAAGAAGCCTGCTTACAGTTTTATAGACAATGTCTCTCTGGGGCTGCAACTGTCCCCTTCCGGCTCTGGCTGCCTATTACCGGAGGGGGATGGTCTGCCGCCGGCTATCTCTGTTCAGTCCTTTGTTTCGTGCGCGGGCCTGGCGATGTCATAGGTTAGGGCTGGCTTTTCGCCTGGTAGATATCCCACAGTCTGGTTTGCTAGCCCAAATTATTTCGCTCAGATAGCGCTCAGGGTATTCAGGCCAGATTCTT
>NW_011494566.1:176521-182851 GCF_000754665.1 Bison bison bison
CTTGCTAATGGCGGATGCAGGCGTCTGCGCTGCTTCTCCGCTGGGGGAGTTACCGTAGGGCTCGCAATGTGCGAGTTTTAATTGTTTATTTTTCCTCCCTGTTATGTTGCCCTCTGTGCTTCCAAGGCTCAGCACAGATTCGGCAGTGAGAAGGTTCCTGGTGTTCGGAAACTTCTCTCTTTTTAAGACTCCCTTCCCGGGACGGAACTCCGTCCCTCCCTCTTTTGTCCCTTTTTTTGTCTTTTATATTTTTTCCTACCTCCTTTTGAAGACGTGGGTTGCTTTTCTGGGTGCCTGATGTCCTCTGCCGGCATTCAGAAGTTGTTTTGTGGAATTTACTCGGCGTTTAAATGTTCTTTTGATGAATTTGTGGGGGAGAAAGTGTTGTCCCCGTCCTACTCCTCCGCCATCTTAGCTCCTCCCTCCTCTGCTTTATTTTTGGCTGCGCTGGGCCTTCGTGGCTTTGCACAGGCTTTCTCTAGTTGCAGCAAGCAGGGGCTATTCTTCGCTGTGGTGCGTGGGCTTCTCATTGCGGTGGCTTCTCTTGTTGTGGAGCACAACTTCTAGAGCAAAGGCTCAGTAGTTGTGGCCCACAGGCTTATTTGCTTCATGGCATGTGGGATTTTCCTGGACCAGGGATGGAACCCATGCCCCCTGCTTTGGCAGGTGGATTCTTTTCCACTGTACCACCAAGTAAGTCCTGAGCCTGGGGATTTTTAAAGGTCCCCAAGTGACTTTGATTTGAAGAGAAGATTGACAGACACTGTAAATCAACAATAACGACAAAAATGGGCCCATGCTCAGCATTTGAGACCTGCGGTAAGCCTCTCCTGGTAGGAAATTGCTCTACACGATTTTTACTGTCATCTGTGGAGCACACTAATCTGAATAATGTTAATTTCAGTTGCCCAGTCCACAAATATCTCTTCCTTGAAGTCACATAACAGAAGAATTATTCAGAAGGTTATTGAAAAACCCCTTTCCAGGAAAGTAGCCACTGCTGCTGCTAAATCGCTTCAGTCGTGTCCGACTCTGTGCGACCCCATAGACGGCAGCCCACCAGGGTCCCCCGTCCCTGGGATTCTCCAGGCAAGAACACTGGAGTGGGTTGCCATTTCCTTCTCCAATGCATGAAAGTGAAAAGTTAAAGTGAAATCGCTCAGTCACAGGTAATCATATTTTAACTAATGTTCTCCACAAACATGGTCATTAAATAAGCAAGGAAGTAAATTAATAAGTTCTTGTCATTTGGTGCAAAGTGATGAACCGTGAAAAGATCAAGTGATTTTTACAACTTGAAATTATGTTGCTTTTGGTCAAGAATTTATGTAATTGGTTCTTTTCACTTCAAAGCAGCATGTCAAATTTTAGCCTGGCATGAAAATAACATCACCCAAAAGGCCTAAGGCAGTGTGGTCCCCCATAGCACTACTTAAGCAACCAAGCAGTCTGAAGCTAGAATTCTAAATTAACCTTCAATATTGAAAGTGAAAGTGAATGTCACTCAGTCGTGTCTGACTCTTTGCGACCCCATGGTCCATGGAATTCTCCAGGCCAGAATACTGGAGTGGGTAGCCTTTCCCTTCTCCAGCAGATCTTCCCAACCCAGGACCTTCTAAATCTTGGTTAAGAATAGCCCTCCAAAATTGAAATCTATCTTAAGTTATCCATGAGGAGCTTCCAAATCTTGGTTGAGAATAGCCCTCCAAAATTGAAATCTATCTTAAGTTATCCATGAGTAACTTTTAGTGACTTAAGTCCTTCAGTCATTCAAAACTCTTCATTGTAGTTTTTGGTTTCTGTTTTTGTTTTTTAACTCATCAACATAGTATACAAGGGATGATATTTGAAGGAGAAAATCCAAACAATTTATGTGGACACTTGTACTTCTGGGCTTCTCAAGACCCTTTCTAATGTGGGGATGGGGGACAACACACAAATGGAAGACAGCTCTGCATCCTCCTCAAAGACAGAGGGATATTCACTCTTTCAGAAACCTGGCCCCAACGGCTCAGCCAATCAGATGCTCCCACCTGAGACCTCCAATCTTAAGGGAGTGACTCAAAGGCTCAGGGTTGATGAAATGTGATGAAGCCAAGGGAACCCTGAGATGGTTTTGGCTGGTTGAAGCCTGAGAATTGGAGAACTATAGTTATCCAATTCTTCATTTTTTTCTTCCCATACATCCCTTAGGCTGGTGGTGCCCCAAGTGTGACGGGGCTACATTTGGTTTTCTGGCTATGATAAAGCTCCAGAAGCAATGGATAAATATATATATAATATTGAAAGTCTTCAGTATTTGAACTTCATAAGTCTAGGTTTTATTGACATTCAGTTACTCTCTCAGTTGATGTGATGTTTTTCCTGTGATCATTAACAGAGCTCTATTGTTTAAAAAAGGAATTAGCAAACAGAAGTACTGACACAGTTAAAGTTTAACCTGCAAAGTCTTTTTTTAGGGAATCTCTGTGTTACCAAATGAGGCCTATGATTTTGCAATCACAGGCAAACAGAATTTCCAACACTATCTATGTCTAAAATGGATTCACACAGGAAGGAACAAAGAGAGAAGGAATAATGGAAGGAAGGAAAGGAGAAAAGGGAGGGACAGAAAGAGGGAGGGAGGAAGAGAGGGACAGTCAAAGTCAAAATAGTCATTTATAATGCATGAATAACAGCAGCCATTAAAAAAAATATATAAATATATATATGTATATATCAGAGTCATAAGGTTCAGCTCCTTTTATTCCTGCCACCACTAAAGCAATCTCCTCTACTTGCACATAGAGGTTCCTAAGAGAAAGAAAAGCTTCCCTTTAAGCCAGAAAAGCTCTCTCCTGGGTCCTGGCACCTCTCTGTCAAAAAGGCAGCATCTTCTGAATCTGGAATCTATTCAATTTAAAGGTATCATGTGTTATAATCACAGAGTCACCCTCGGGTATCACCCAGGAGTGAGCAGTGGAATAAGGAGAAAGGGCAATGGTGACATTCAGAACCCAAACAGGGTCTAGCCAGGGGCGTGTGTGTGTGTGTGCATGCGTGTGTGTGTGTGTGTGTGTGTGTGTGGTGGGGAAGGGGAGGTGTCAATTTAAAAGTCTAGGCTTGTGTTCCACTATAGAACCATACTTCTGGGAATATTTTTAAATTTTAACTTATTTATTAAATTTATAGTCCATGCTCATAATATCAAAATTTAGAAAGCTCTAGTGGCACCCCCCTCCAGTACTCTTGCCTGGAAAATCCCATGGATGGAGGAGCCTGGTAGGCTGCAGTCCATGGGGTTGCTAAGAGTCGGACACGACTGAGCGACTTCACTTTCACTTTTCACTTTCATGCATTGGAGAAGGAAATGGCAACCCACTCCAGTGTTCTTGCCTGGAGAATCCCAGGGACGGGGGAGCCTGCTGGTCTGCCATCTATGGGGTCATACAGAGTCGGACATGACTGAAGCGACTCAGCAGCAGCAGCAGCAGTGAAGCTTACTAGAAAGCTCTAGTAAAGGCTTCCCCAGTGGCTAAGCAGTAAAAAATCCACCTGCAATGCAGAAGACTCGCAGGTGATGTGGGTTCAGTTCCTGGGTTGGCAAGATCCCCTGGGGAAGGAAATGGCAACGTACTTCAGTATTCTTGCCTGGAGAATCCCAGGGACAGAGGAGCCTGGCAGGCTACAGTCCATGGGTTCACAAAGAGTTGGACACAACTGAACAATTAAACAACAACAAAGTGCAGTCGTAAACAATAGGTCTCCTTCTCATTTCTGTCTCCTAGTAAATCCACTGCTTTCCCAAGAGAGTTTGTAAACTTCGGGGATATTTTATACATCCGCAGGCAAACACGTGTGTGTGTGTTGGGGGTATTATACATGTGGAATATACTCTTAAAGTGGAAACATACTATACAGATTGTTCTGCACGTTGGTATTTTTCTTCCTGTTTTACTGAGATGTAATTGACATACAGCACTGTATAAGTTTGAGGTGTGCAGCATAATGGTTTGACTTACACACATTGTGGAATGATTTTTATCTTTCCTTAACAAAATATTTTGGAGTTAATTCCATACCAATATATAAAAATATATGCTTCATTTTTTTCTTTTTTTAAACTCTTTATTTGTATTGGAGTATAGCCAATTAACAGTTTCAGGTGGACAGCAAAGGGACTCAGCCATATATATACATGTATCTATTCTCCCCCAAATTTCTCTCCCATCCAGGCTGCCATATAACACTGTGCAGAGTTCCCTGTGCTATGCCGTAGGACCTTGTTGGTTATCCATTTTAAATACAGCAGTGTGTACCTGTCCATCCCAAACTCCTTGATTATCACCTCCCCTCACCCTTCCCCCCTGGCAACCATAAGTTCAATTCTCTGTGAGTCTATTTCTGTTTTGTAAACAAGTTCATGTGCATAATTTCTTTTTAGATTCTGCATAAAATGATATGCTTCATTTTTAATGGCTGCATAATATACCATTGTGCACATTTGTAATATTTGTTTTAATCCATCCCTTCTTGATAGATATTTAAATGGTTTAAGTATTCTCTGAGGCTTCCCTGGTGGCTCAGAAGGTAAAGAATCTGCCTGCAATATGGGAGACCTGGGCTCAATCCCTGGGTTGGGAAGATCTCCTGGAGAAGGGAAAGGCTACCCACTCCAGTATTCTTTCCTGAAGATTACACATTGGTAATATTTGCTTTAATCTATCCCCTCTTGAAAGATATTTAAATGATTTAAATATTCTCTACCATGCTGCAATGAAGGATTGCCTACATCTGTCACTTTATACTTGCATGAGCGTAACTGTAGGATAAAGTTCTAGGAGTGGCATATGCAGGCTGGAAGGCGCATGCATTTGTAATGTATATCCATGTTAGCAAATTGGTATCCAAGGAGTTGTACTCCCACATCAATCTGTAAGAATGCTTATTTCCCACACCCTCTTTAACTGACACTATCAAAACAGTTTTATATTTTCTAATTTAACAGGGGAAAATGGTGTCCCAGAATTCACCTTGCATTTTCTTATTAGGAGTAAAAAGGCATTGGGCATTTGTGTATATGTTTGAACCATTTCTATTGCCTTAAACTGTCAACTTATATCCTTTGACCATTTTACTATGGGCTTGTTGCTCTCTTGTTAAATTATAGGGGCTTTGAATATGTTAGGGAAATCAGTGCTCAGTCTATGATATGAGTTATTCTCATCTGTTTGTCTTTTGATTTTGATTATACAGGACTTTGCCTTGCAGAAATTTTATGCTTTTATATATTTATCAATAACATCTTTTCTGCTTCTGGGTTTTTAGTCACATTTTAAAGTCTTTCCCCACTAGGAAAATTTTTTAAATTCTTCTGTAGTTTTTCTGAGTACCTTTAATGGTCAAGTTTAAATATTTGCTCCACTGTGAACTGATTTATGGTGTAATGGTGTATCTCAACATACTATTCATTGCATCATCTATCTCCACTGATTAGAACCAAATTATAAAAAACTATAGTGTTTTATTAATTTTATGATCAGTATTATCTTCAGTTCAGTTCAGTTCAGTCGCTCAGTCATGTCCGACTCTTTGCGACCCCATGAATCGCAGCACACCAGGCCTCCCTGTCCATCAGCAACTCCCAGAGTTCACTCAGACTCATGTCCATCGAGTTGGTGATGCCATCCAGCCATCTCATCCTCTGTCCGTCCCCTTCTCCTCTTGCCCCCAATCCCTCCCAGCATCAGAGTCTTTTCCAATGAGTTAACTCTTCGCATGAGGTGGCCAAAGTACTGGAGTTACATTCCAAAGTACTTTAGCATCATTCCTTCCAAAGAAATCCCAGGGCTGATCTCCTTCAGAATGGACTGGTTGGATCTCCTTGCAGTCCAAGGGACTCTCAAGAGTCTGCTCCAACACCACACTTCAAAAGCATCAATTCTTTGGCCCTCAGCCTTCTTCACAGTCCAACTCTCACATCCATACATGACTACAGGAAAAACCATAGCCTTGACTACCCGGACCTTTGTTGGCAAAGTAATGTCCCTGCTTTTCAATATGCTATCTAGGTTGGTCATAACTTTCCTTCCAAGGAGTAAGCATCTTTTAATTTCATGGCTGCAGTCACCATATACAGTGATTTTGGAGCCCAAAAAAATAAAGTCTGACACTGTTTCCACTGTTTTCCCATCTATTTCCCATGAAGTGATGGGACCAGATGCCATGATCTTCGGTTTCTGAATGTTGAGCTTTAAGCCAGTTTTTTCACTCTCCACTTTCACTTTCATCAAGAGGCTTTTTAGTTCCTCTTCACTTTCTGCCATAAGGGTGGTGTCATCTGCATATCTG
>NW_011494566.1:182951-183533 GCF_000754665.1 Bison bison bison
GTTAAGAATCCACCTTGCAACATGGGGGACTTGGGTTTGATCCCTGGTCGGGGAACTAAGATCCCACACGCTGTGGAGAAACTAAACCCAAGAGCCACAGTCTGTGTGCTGCAATGAAAGATCCCATGTGACACAACTACAACCCAACATAGTCAAGTAAATAAATAAAAATAAATAAAGATTCCCTAGGCACCTCAAACGGAGCTGTGCAAGACTTTGCTTCACTGCTGAGGGACCCTGGAAACATAATCAGTTCCCTTGAAGTGCCACCTATAGTAATATCCATTTAGTTTGTCTTCTCTCTTCTTCCACCAGCTCAGAAATGTAGAGGAAGAGTCCAACTGTCTTAGAGAGGAAAGTGTTGCTTCTAGAGACTGTTAAACAAAGATCTAGATATTCATGTCACCAAGGTGACAGCTGTGGTGACTCAGAGCCCATGATGGCAAGAGATAATGACATGCAGAAGATGGGAGGGGCCAACAAAAGCATGTGAACTGCTAACTACTATACCCACCACTAGGTAGTCTTCAGAAGTCACTGACAGCAGAACAGCGAGGAGAAGATTCTGACAAGCAGGAGAGA
>NW_011494566.1:183633-184173 GCF_000754665.1 Bison bison bison
CAGTATCTGAGATTATTGATATTTCTCCTGGCAATCTTGATTCCAGCTTGTGTTTCTTCCAGTCCAGCGTTTCTCATGATGTACTCTGCATAGAAGTTAAATAAGCAGGGTGACAATATACAGCCTTGACGTACTCCCTTTCCTATTTCTTTTCCTATTATCTTAGGACTAAAACAACTATACTTACATGTGTTAAAGTATTTTATTATTAAATGTAAATGTGTGAATTCTACCACAACTTTTAAGATCCTATCTTGGCAAGTCTTCACTTTTAAAGATGCTCTAGCAGGACTTTGGGCTTTCCTGGGGGCTCCTTGGTAAAGAACCTGCCCGTCGATGCAGGAGATGTGTAAGTTTGATCCTGCAGTCAGGAAGATCCCCTGGAGAAAATGGCAACCCACTGCAGTATTCTTGCCTGGGAAATTCCATGGGCAGAGGAGCCTGGCAGTCTATAGTTCATGGGGTCCAAAGAGTCAGACATGACTTAGTGACTCACCACAACAACAAGCAGGACTTCCCTTGTGATCCAGTAGTTAAGAA
>NW_011494566.1:184273-193514 GCF_000754665.1 Bison bison bison
TGGGCTACAACAGTCCCCCAACACAGCACATGCCCCAAATGAGAAAAGTGTGTATATTTGTGAGTACGTGTGTGTGTGTGTGTGTGTGTGTGTGTGTGTGTTGGGGTTGGAAGGCACCTGTTTTTGTTTGTTTGGAGGTGGTTTGTACTCTGGGGCAGATTTGGGGGTTGGATTTAAGTTTTGCTGTTTGTTCCACACCGTGGTTTCTGCACCTGAATGTCTTTCTTTTCACCCTGACTTGTTTTGACTGCTTCACAAGATGCTTTCCCCAGGGGAAATTTTGGTAAGGAGCTCAGAATAGTTAAATTGGATCTAGTTCTCCTGATTATTAAATGGCAGAGACAGGATAATATAAACTCACTTTTTACTTTTTGCTCTCTTGAATCTGAAACAAGTTTACTGCCGGAAATGGCTGCAGATAAAAATACATTCAAGTGACTGGGACTTGGAGTTGGCCACAGAAAAGGTTCTCCTATTTAATGTCAGAATGCAAAACAAGCAAGATGTTGGGGTTTTTGGAATGAATGTTCAGCAATGATGTCCATTCCCCTTGGAGGCAGGCAGGTAAAGGAGGCAGGTAAATACTCCAGTCCTCGCTCCAGGAGAAGTTAACATATAAAAGACTGGTGAACAAAAACAGATAGTGCTCTGACCTCCTCTAGCTTACAGTCCAGAGACTGTTAGGCCAGCAGCAGAGAGAAGAAAAGGCCTTCATTTCTCATAGTACAATAACTAGAGTATCTATTTGGATCCCTCATTTTTACAGACAAGGAAGCTACAACCATCTCCAAATAGTTCATCACCCGTCAGCACGCCCTCACCACCATGGAGTAGACTGCAGTTAGGCTCATTTTCAGAAAGATTCAATCACTAGGTTAACTAATGAATGAATGGATGAAGAATTCTAATGCATTCACTCTGCTGTCATGCGGCTGTCCTATTCTTCCTCCAGGAGCTGTCTCAACAGGTCATCTTTCCCTCATGGAGCCTGATCCTCTTCCGGGTTCCCTGTCTCTGTGAATAGCCCACCAAGGTCCACGGGCACAAGCCAGAAACCTGGGCGTCTCCTTAACCCCTCCCCTCTGACACCCTTGAGAGTCCTTCACCAAGTCCTGCTAGCCTCCTTTCTCAGAATTCTCCTGAATGCATCCACAGCTGTCTACCTCCACCACCTCACCCTTGTCCAAGCTGCCACCATCTCTCACCTGATGACAGCGGCCACCTCCTAACAGGATTCCCCCCTCCCATGGACTCTGGGCTCCCTTCAGTTGTCCTTCCACATTATAGCAAGGGTGCCCTTTGCAAAAGACAAATGTCTTCATTCTTTTCCTTTTTCTTTACCTTTCTCTCCTGCACAGTTCAGGAGCAAAGCCACTAGGTGGGACATATCAAAGCAGGCATCCCAGCTTGAGATCTAAGAAGCTGCTGAAAATGAGACTCTCAGGAGGCAACCTATGGTAATACAGGTACATAGGACTCAAACAAGCTCCACTCAGCTCTTTAACCCCTGGGACTGGGGATTAAAATCAAGAATTTCGATAGTTATGGAATCTGCTGACATACTCTAGTGGGACGAGAGACTGAAGAACCCAGCAACTAAGCAAAGTGCTCAACACGGGCTTCTCAGCCTCTAGGTTCTGATGTCACCCACAGCTCCCCATCTTGTGTTCTCCCGTGTTCCCCTTCTTGCCCTTCCCACTGAGCCCTTTGCCAATAGCTTTGCCATACGTGGGCTTCCCAGGTGGCTCCGTGGTAAAGAATCTGCCTGCCAATGCAGGAGACACAGGGGACGTGGGTTTGATCCCTGGGTTGGGAAGATCCTCTGAAGAAGGAAATGGCAACCCACTCTTGTATTCTCACTTGAAAAATCCGATGGACAGAGGAGCCTGGCAGGCTACAGTCCATGGGGTCACAAAGAGTCAGACATGACTTAGAATGTAGGCACTTGGTTTTAGAGGCTTCCCTCGTGGCTCAGAAGGTAAAGAATCTGCCTGCAGTGTGGGAGACTGGGTTCAATCCCTGGGTTGGGAAGATCCCCTGGAGAAGGGAATAGCTATCCATTCCAATATTCTTGCCATGGAGAATCTCATGGACTGCGGAGCCTGGTGGGCTACAGTCCATGGGATCTCAAAGAGTCAGACATGACTGAGTCGCTAACACTTTGCCATATTCCCTGGTGGCTCAGATGGTAAAGAATCTGCCTGTAATGTAGGAGACCTGGGTTTGATCTCTGGGTCAGGAAGATCCCCTAAGAAGGAAATGGAAATCCATTCCAGTATTCTTGCCTGGGAAATCCCACAGACAGAGGAGCCTGGCAGGCTATAGTTCGTGGGGTTGTAAAGTCAGATATGACTGCATGACTAACTCTTTCTTTCTCTGCCATACGTGTTAACTCATCAGAAGGCTGTCAAAGCTCATAGTAGTATCAACACCAGACTGCCCTCAAGCACAGATATTAGAAGATTGCTAAGTTAACACTTAATATGGTCTTCCCTGGTGTTCCAGTGGTTAAGAATCTGCCTTCCGATGCAGGGAACACAGGTTCAATCCCTGGTCAGGGAACTAGGATCCCACATGGCGCAGGGCAACAGCCTGCGTGCCTCAAGTACGAGCTGACATGACGCAGCCAAATAAGTATTTAAAAAACAAACAAAAAACACTGAGCAGTACATAGTTTACATTCTCAAGGCTTTCGTGTTAGGTGTGGGCTAGGCAATAATATACTCTCTTTTACATTTAAAAATACTAAAGTATTATCTGGAGGGAGGCACAGGAAGCTGGTGACAATGGGTGCCTCAAAGAATAGAACTACTCTGCTGGAAACAGGAACTTGGAATCTGTGTCTGCCATTGTTTGCACTTCAAGCAACAAAAACAGCGCTGGCTGATTTAAGTCGGAAGCGAGTCTTTCAGAAGGATATCAGAAGGCTTAGATACTTTCCGGCTCAGGCATAGGGGACTAAAAAGTCAGAAAGATTTCCCTAAATCAATTCCACCTTTTGTGTGAGAAGCAGGCTTTGCCTCAAAAATAAGAATCCTCCAACGGAGCTGAGTGACTAAGAATCTAAGCAAACAAATCACAACCCAGCAGTTACACTTACAAGTATATAGCTGAAGAATCAAAAGCAGGAGCTCAAACAGATATTTACACCAATGTTCACAGCAGCATTATCACACTAGCTAAAAGGTGGAGACAATGCAAATATCCATCAACAGGAGAATAGGTAAACAAAATGTGGAATATACATACCACGGAATGTTATTTAGCCTTAAAAAGCAATGAAATTTTGATACATGTTAGAACATGGACGAACCTTTAAGGCATGCACAGTGAAACAAGTCAGTCACAGAAAGACAAATAGTGTATGGCTCCACTTCTATGAGGAGTCAAATTCTTGAACACAGAAAGTAGAAGAGTGGTCACCGAGGACTGCAGGGAGGAAGGGGAAATTATTGTTTCATGGGTACAGAGATTTTATTGGGGATATAATGGAAAAGTTGTGGATATTGATTGTGGTGGGGCTTCCCAGGGGGCGCTAGTGGTAAAGAACCCGCCTGCCAATGCAGGAGACATAAGAGATGTGAGTTTGATCCCTGGGTTGGGAAGATCCTCTGGAGGAGGGGAGGGCATGGCAACCCACTCCAGTAATCACACCTGGAGAATCCCCATGGACAGCCTTACAGTCCATAGGGTCGCAAAGAGTTGGACACGACTGAAGCGACTTAGCACGCATCCAAGCACACGTTGACAATGGTGATGATTATACAACCTGATGAATGTACTTAACCACTGAACTGTATACTTACAAATGGTTAAAATGATAAATATGTATTTTTACCAGAATAATAAAAAGAATTGCAAGTACCCACGACACAATTTTTATTGCATATTCTTCCATACTTTGATATCATAGGCATGCATTACCTATTTAAAGCACATTTTTTAAATCAAGGAATTAACTTTTATATATTTACAGGAGATGCTTTCAACGATGAAAAAGTATAGTTCCACTTTATCTTAGAAATGGAAAATTATTGAGAAAAAATCCTAAGAACACAAAGCTACATTTGTGTGTAAATATATTCATCAATGTAAATAAATTCATCCATCGCTACTGTTCCCTGCAGGAGCAAAGTACAAACTCTCCCCTCTTTCCTCTCTTCACAGCCCAACCCCAGCTTCCTGTCACACACCTCGAGAATTTCACAACGCTAGCTACCTCTCATCCAAAAAAAGGTCCTTGGCACAAGATTCATCACTCCCCCAAATCACAATGCAAATTACATTTTGGATGCTTAGCATATTAATTTGAGAAGGTGAGCAATAATTGCAGGAGTGTCACACACACAAAAAAAGACTTTCAGTCTTTTTTTTCTAAAATAGAGAACAATGGAGGATGTTGGAGCTGTGACTGGCCAGGAGAGTGCAGGCAACCAAAATGGGTTTCCAGCAGCATTAAATGAACCATGAAGGAATAGCTAGTCAGCCTCTGTTTCTTCCCTGACACTTTGCACCATGATACTACAGTTTTCATCTAAAATATTGGAAATACACATGTTGAAATAACTTATCAACGCACCTTTAAGAACCTAATAGATGCCCAGCAAAGTAACTTCAAGTCTTTATCCTACCACATCTATGGTGTCAAATGGAAAAGAGAAAATTTTCCAGCTCTGCCATGTTCTGTGTTGAACTTGACAACAGAACCTGTTTTGTTCACTGTTCAATCCCCGACAACAGGAGGTGCTTGAAATATGTCTGAAATGTTGAATGACTGAAGAAAGGAAGGTCCGGAGCCCTTGCCTCATAGGTCTGCGTAGCAACCATTGGTGGCCTCACTTTCAACACTCAGACCACAGCAAGCAGATCATTAGGTCAAGTCGAGCTGTGACCTTGCTGAGTGGTGGGTAATTAGGGATTTCACTCATCCCAGAAGCACCTACTGAAAGCCTAGTCTGTTCCAGATACTGTACTCAATCCTAAGGGCACAAAGGAAATGAAATGCCCCTGAGCTTTGGATGCTGATAATCTAGGAGCAGAGACCTGAATGGGAGCCTACAATTACAGTAAGTCCCTTACATAAGAATGAGTTCTGTTCTGAGAGCTCGTTTGTTAGTCTGACTTGTTCGTAAGTCCAACAAAGTTAGCCTAAGTACCTAACTAAGACGATTAGCTATATAGTACTGTACTATAATGGGTTTATAATGCTTTCACATGATAATATTTACTTAAACACAAAAAATATGGAAAACATTTTAAATCTTTCAGTACAGTACCTTGCAAAGTATAGTAGTACAGAACAATAGCTGGCATACAGGGGGCAGGCACACCTATTCACATCTTTGCAAACTTGTGACTTGAAAGCTCAAATGTAGGGGACTTACTGTAAGCTGCAGGATGAGAAATGCCACAGAGCAGGGGAGAGCACAGGGCCCTGGGAGCAACGGGCGTGGACACCCCTGAAGAGTCCCATATTTCAAGCAGGTCCAGCCCACCTGTGGTGGGGCAGGGACTAGCAGGAGGAAAGGGCCCGCAAGCGGCTTGGAGGGGATGTCACAGGAACAGGGAGCTGGGCAGGAGGGAGCTAGCATGAGACCTGCAGGTGCTGAGGAGGGAAACAAATGAATGCCAAGGCTGTGGGTGGGTAGCTAAAGACAAACTTAACTTTCCCTGTGTGTTTCCCGTGGGAGAAGCCTAAAAAGAGGCTGGAAAAGGCCTAAGAGGAGGCTGGGAGGAGTGGCTTGGTGTTGGGGGGAGCACCCCAGCAGTGAGTGACGGCTGAGTTGGGGAGGCCACACCTGGAGTCGAGAGGAGCTCTGTGTTATTAGAAAGGAGCTGGATATCATTGCCCTCCTGTCCGTGGGACACGGTGTCACTCTGAGGAGGTTTCTGACTGACCGCCTCCATCCTCATGGAAGCAGGTAGGGCCTGTAACTCCAGCCTGGACTGGAGCCAAATGCAGCTGAGGTTGTGGGGAAAAGAAGTTGGGATTCCCTATTGTTTCAATCCAGATTTTTCCAGTTTCCCTTTTTGAATTCAGGCTCCTCATCTGTAAACTGGGTGTTTAAACACCATTCCATACAACACTGTAGAGCAATTTTTCTCCAAGTAAAAATAAATTAAAAAGAAATACTAAAAATATAAAGTCCATTCCAATCCTAATAGGCTCTGACTCTCAGATTTGGTATCCATCACATATATGGTGCCATGGACTGAATTGCATCCTCTCCAAGTACAAATGTTAAACTTATAACTCCTGGTACCTCAGATGGTGACTGCATTTAGAGATGAGCTTTAAAAAGGTAATTAAGGTTAGATGAGTCACATGGATGGTCCCTAATCCAGTCTGATGGTGTTCTTATAAAAGGAAATTTGAACACACAGAGACACCAGGGATGCACAGAGAAAAGGCCATTCAAGGACATGGGAGGAAGGCAGCCATCTGCAAGCCAGGGAGAGGCCTCAGGAGAAACCAAACCCGCCAACACCTTGATCTTGGACTTCCGGCCTCCAGGACCATGAGACAGAAAATCCCTCTTGTGTAAGCCACCAGTTTGTGCATTTCGTTCTGGAAGCCTTAGCAAATGAATACATACAGTAACAGAACAGTCGCTAAAAACTTTAAATCGTCCAAGAGAAACTGCCTCAAGCCAAACAGCTTCTGGTTCTTCTGACCTTCAGCCAGTTCACCTGGGGCTCTGTGCCATGACTAACGAGACGCAGCTCAAGACGACAAGCATGGACTGAATACCAGTCAGTGAGAGGCGCTGCGACACATCTAATCCTCCAAGGTCCACTGGAGGGGATTGGGCAGGGAGGGACGAAGGACAGGTCCATCAGAAGTCTAACACCAGGCAGCAACATGGATGGGCCTAGAGATCATCATACTAAGTGAAGGGGTCAAACAAAGACAAATATGATGTCACTTCTGTGTGGAATCTAAAATATGATACAGATGAGTTTATTTACAAAACAGACTTTCAGACATAGAAAACAAACCTGTTTGCTAAAGCGGAAAGGGGGAGGGAATAATTAGGAGATTGGGATCAAAATATACACACTATCATCTATTTAAATATACACACTAGTATATATAAATAGATAACCAAAAGGACCTACTATGTAGCACAGGGACCTATATTCAATATCTTGTAATAACCTATAATGGAAAAGGAATCTGAAAAAGAATACATATATAGGGCTTCCCCGGTGGCTCAGCAGTAAAGAATCTGCCTGCAATGCAGGAGATGCAAGAGACACAGGTTCAATCCCTGGGTCAGAAAGATCCCCTGGAGAAGGAAATGGCAATCCACTCCAGTATTCTTGCCCAGAGAATGCCATGGGCAGAGGAGCCTGGCAGGCTACAGACCAGGGGATTGCAGAGTTGGACATGACTGAGCAACTGAACACACACACATATAGACATATATACACACACTTAACTGAATCACTTTGCTGTACACCTGAAACTAATACAACATTGTAGATCAATGATATTTCAATAAAATTTTTTTAAATGATAAATTTTTCGAAATCTAACACTAGCCAAAACACTCAAATCCCTCCCTCCTTCAATGTGTGACCAGAGTCGCAAACAACTGATGGATTCTCCATGCTCAGGACTAGCCCGGTTTCTCCCAGACGTGCTGATAAGCTACAAGTACGAAAAGGAAGAATGTATAGACATGCATAAACTCGGAATAGCCATCTGGACAAGGGAAGCTGGGGCTGCTCCCCATGAGGGATTCTCCATCTCAAAGTGAGAAGACAATTCAGGAAGGGTAAAGACTTATGACAGCTTCCCAGTGTTTATCATCAGAGGGGCTTATTTCACTAAGGTGGGAATTCACTGACTGGGAAAGAATCATTCAGAAAACCCCTAGATCATTTTCTCAAGATATGCCCAGAATGTGATGAAGAAAGAAATTTCACATCAGACCTCTTTCTTTAGATAAAAATATGACGAAACAGAGACAAAGAGGACTGGAAAATGGCAAGAAGGAAAGAAAGATCTGGGATTTGTTCTATTCTTATAATTAATGTCCTGCCAGAGATGAGCATCTTCAGAAGCCATTCTATTATCACAAAATTTTCACCCATCAACAGTGTTAAGATGAAATCACAGAGGTTAAACATTCTATCTCAATATCCTAAACATCAGAGTCCCACACATGCCCCTGAAAATCACACCCAGCAGGAACCTGGGCTCCAAGATCTCAAGAAGGTGACCTCTCATCTCTTGCTTTTCAGTGACAAAGATCTAAGCTCAATTCTAGGAGCCTGGTCCTAGCAGAAGAGCATAGAATAAAGATTTTTTTCTAAATGTTCCTCTTGAAACTCTCTGTCTTTATTTATATCTTTTCCTAGCAGAGAAAGACAGCTGCGGTCCTTCTGGGGACCTCTCTCATTTTTCTAGGGAAACTGACAGTCACTTCCAAGACCTGGTCTGTACTTCTAGAACATAGCCTCGCCCCACAGTTCAGGCCAGGACCATCAGCCAAATCAGCAATCCCAGGCACTCAACAACCCCAGGACAAACCAAGGTAGCCACCCACCCATCACTGGCCTGTAGCCTCGAGCATGAAGTCTTCGTTTGCCTGAACCTGGGCAGTAGCAAGTGGGCATGGGAGGCCCTGTGGACAACCCTCTTAGAGAATCAGAAATAGGGTCTGGAATTTGTATAAATGCAAAGGTGGTGGTTGGGCCTGAAAGAAATCAAATTGCTAACGAAATATATAACAGGTAGGAATCCTTTCTTGCAGGATTTACTGCTGAAACTAGGTACTTCCCTGTCTGTTCACCCAGAATCATATCAAGCTTCATCATCCCCTCCCACACTGAGAACGGAATTAAGTCCACTGGAGCTCCTTCCTGGCCTGGCCTGGATGGGGTATATCCCTTCTCTGGACCTTGGTTTTCTCACAGAGTGAGGGGCCCCTGCTTTACCCTGCCTGATAGTTTTTCTTTTTCTTTCTTTCTTTCTTTAGGGAAGAGCCTGTGATGCTTATCCCTTTTATTTTATTTTCTTATTTGGCTGTACTGGTCTTCAGATCAAATCAGATCAGATCAGTCACTCAGTCATGTCTGACTCTTTGCGACCCCATGAATCGCAGCACACCAGGCCTCCCTGTTCATCACCAACTCCTGGAGTTCACCCAGACTCACATCCATCGAGTCAGTGATGCCATCCAACCATCTCATCCTCTGTCGTCCCCTTCTCCTCTTGCCCCCAATCCCTCTC
>NW_011494566.1:193614-194384 GCF_000754665.1 Bison bison bison
ACGTACTCCCTTTCCTATTTCTTTTCCTATTATCTTAGGACTAAAACAACTATACTTACATAGTGTTAAAGTATTTTTATTATTAAATGTAAATGTGTGAATTCTACCACAACTTTTAAGATCCTATCTTGGCAAGTCTTCACTTTTAAAGATGCTCTAGCAGGACTTTGGGCTTTCCTGGGGGCTCCTTGGTAAAGAACCTGCCCGTCGATGCAGGAGATGTGTAAGTTTGATCCTGCAGTCAGGAAGATCCCCTGGAGAAGAAAATGGCAACCCACTCCAGTATTCTTTCCTGGGAAATTCCATGGACAGAGGAGCCTGGCAGGCTATAGTTCATGGGGTCCAAAGAGTCAGACATGACTTAGTGACTCACCACCAACAACAAGCAGGACTTCCCTTGTGATCCAGTAGTTAAGAATCCACCTTGCAACATGGGGGACTTGGGTTTGATCCCTGGTCGGGGAAATTTTGGTAAGGAGCTCAGAATAGTTAAATTGGATCTAGTTCTCCTGATTATTAAATGGCAGAGACAGGATAATATAAACTCACTTTTTACTTTTTGCTCTCTTGAATCTGAAACAAGTTTACTGCCGGAAATGGCTGCAGATAAAAATACATTCAAGTGACTGGGACTTGGAGTTGGCCACAGAAAACGTTCTCCTATTTAATGTCAGCATGCAAAACAAGCAAGATGTTGGGGGTTTTGGAATGAATGTTCAGCAATGATGTCCATTCCCCTTGGAGGCAGGCAGGTAAAGGAGGCAGGTAAA
>NW_011494566.1:194484-195051 GCF_000754665.1 Bison bison bison
TAAGAGTGGTGACAGCTGCATATCTGAGGTTATTGATATTTCTCCTGGCAATCTTGATTCCAGCTTGTGTTTCTTCCAGTCCAGCGTTTCTCATGATGTACTCTGCATAGAAGTTAAATAAGCAGGGTGACAATATATAGCCTTGACGAACTCCTTTTCCTATTTGGAACCAGTCTGTTGTCCCATGTCCAGTTCTAACTGTTGCTTCCTGACCTGCAAACAGATTTCTCAAGAGGCAGATCAGGTGATCTGGTATTCACATCTCTTTCAGAATTTTCCACAGTTTATTGTGATCCACACAGTCAAAGGCTTTGGCATAGTCAATAAAGCAGAAATAGATGTTTTTCTGGAACTCTCTTGCTTTTTCCATGATCCAGCAGATGTTGGCAATTTGATCTCTGGTTCCTCTGCCTTTTCTGAAACCAGCTTGAACATCAGGAAGTTCACGGTTCACATATTGCTGAAGCCTGGCTTGGAGAATTTTGAGCATTACTTTACTAGCGTGTGAGATGAGTGCAGTTGTGCAGTAGTTTGAGCATTCTTTGGCATTGCCTTTATTTGGGATTG
>NW_011494566.1:195151-239681 GCF_000754665.1 Bison bison bison
AGTAGTTTGAGCATTCTTTGGCATTGCCTTTATTTGGGATTGGAATGAAAACTGACCTTTTGCAGTCCTGTGGCCACTGCTGAGTTTTCCAAATTTGCTGGCATATTGAGTGCAGCACTTTCACGGCATCATCTTTCAGGATTTGGAATAGCTCAACTGGAATGCCATCACCTCCACTAGCTTTGTTCGTAGTGATGCTTTCTAGGGCCCACTTGACTTCACATTCCAGGATGTCTGGCTCTAGGTCAGTGATCACACCATCATGATTATCTGGGTCATGAAGATCTTTTTTGTACAGTTCTTCTGTGTATTCTTGCCATCTCTTCTTAATATCTTCTGCTTCTGTTAAGTCCATACTATTTCTGTCCTTTATCAAGCCCATCTTTGCATGAAATGTTCCTTTGGTATCTCTGATTTTCTTGAAGAGATCCCTAGTCTTTCCCATTCTGTTGTTTTCCTCTATTTCTTTGCATTGATCGCTGAAGAAGGCTTTCTTATCTCTTCTTGCTATTCTTTGGAACTCTGCATTCAGATGTTTATATCTTTCCTTTTCTCCTTTGCTTTTCACTTCTCTTCTTTTCACAGCTATTTGTAAGGCCTCCCCAGACAGCCATTTTGCTTTTTGGCATTTCTTTTCCATGGAAATGGTCTTGATCTTAGTTGCAGCAAATGGGATTTTTGTTGCAGTATTCAGGATCTGCAGCATGTGGGATCTAGCTCCCTAACAAGGGATCGAATCCAGGCCCCCTTCATTGGGAGCACAGAGCCTTAACTGCTGAGCCACCAGGGAAGTCCCCACCCTGCCTGACCTTTGAGGCTGAGTTGTTTCTGACACCCTTGCAAGTTCCCACAGACCTTCCAGTTAAGCCACCATTTAACTCTTGGTTACTTCCCTTCCTCATCCCTCCCCAAGCTCTGGGCTGGGATGTATCATGAGGAAGTTGAGAGTTCTCAGGCTCAAGGAGGCAAAGACTCAGAGCCCAAGGTTTTAAAGAGCCTCAGGGAAACTGTCTGAATCTACTGAAGCGAAACAGAAGCTAATTCCATAACCTAGTGATTCTACTTTCCCACATCTGTTCACTCATCTGCAAAGTGTGGATAATAATACCTAACTCATGTACTGGGGCTTCCCAGGTGGCACAGTGGTAAAGAATCTGCCTGTCAATGCAGGAGACGCAGGAGACCTGGGTTCAATCCCTGGGTCAGGAAGATCCCCTGGAGAAGGAAATGACCACCCATGCCAGTATTCTTGCCTGGGAAATCCCATGGACAGAGGAGCCTGGCAGCCTGGCAGTTTACAGTCCATGGGGCCACAAAGAGTCGAACGTGACTGAGTACTCATGCATGGTTTATTGAGAAGATGAAGCAAGAAGGAATATGTAAAGTACTTAGTACACCACCTAACATACTCAAGAGCAGAAGAGATCTAATCTTATTCTGAAATCAAAGCCATCAAAGAGGACTAAGAGTACCTTGCATATACTGAGTTGTTTTGCTGAAGTAGAGGTTTTCGTGTGCTATGCAGCCTGCTAAATTAATGGCATTTCACCGGGGCATCTCATGCTCTCAAAAATTTGTTTTCAAAAAAAAATAACATGTAAGATACTTTAGTGCTTATTGCAAAGAAGTAAGAGGCTAAGAGTGTAATGTGCTGCAGGTACCCAAGCTAACTCCTCCCTACAAAGCAGATAGCAGCAAACTTCATCCTTAGGCTGTTTGGATTTGTTGAATGATAAGTGTGGACAGTTATCAGTGATAAGATATAAGAAAGAAAGTTCTGAAGAGACCAAAAAGCTTCTCAGACTATGTAGAGACTTTGTGGTTGTCAGGAGAGGCAGGTGGGAAATATTCCTTTCTTTTTCTCTCTTTTCATAGAGCAAAGGGAACCATTTCTTACTTTAGAAATCCTGAACAATTTCCTTCTAGGGCCGATTTAACACCTTGAACATTGGCTTCATGTTATCAATATCAAGGTGCTATTTTCAGAAAACAAAGACAGCAAATAATTGACATTGAACACAACATGTCAGGGCTTTGAGAAAGTGTCTGTTAAGAGAAAAGGCCAGTTTCTTAGAGTTTATCAGTTTGACATATCGTGGTTTAGAATTCCCAGCACAATCAATAACTAACTTCTTGCTCACATCAGGATCTGCAATAATCCCCATTCTCTAAGAAGGTCAGAGAAATCATTCCATCTACAGTTGTTCAGTTGCTCAGTTGTGTCCGGCTCTTTGCAACCCCATGGACTGCAGCATGCCAGCTTCCCTGTCCTTCACCATCTCCCAGAGCTTGCTCAAACTCATGTTCATTGAGTCAGTAAAAGGCATAGGAACCAGAGATCAACTTGCCAAAATCTGCTGGATCATTGAAAAAGCAAGAGAGTTCCAGAAAAAACATCTACTTCTGCTTTATTGACTATATCAAAGCCACAACAAACACTGGAAAGTTCTTAAAGAGATGAGGATACCGGACCACCTGACCTGGCTTTTGAGAAATCTGTATGCAGGTTAGGAAGCAACAGTTAGAACTGGACATGGAACAACAGACTGGTTCCAAATAGGAAAAGGAGTACGTCAAGGTTGTATATTGTCACCCTGTTTATTTAACTTATATGCAGAGTACATCGTGAAAAATGCTGGACAGGATGAAGCACAAGCTGGAATCAAGATTGCTGGGAGAAATATCAATAACCTTAGATATGCAGATGACACCACCCTTATGGCAGAAAGTGAAGAAAAACTAAAGAGCCTCTTGATGAAAGTGAAAGAGGAAAGGGGAAAAGCTGGCTTAAAGCTCAACATTCACAAAATGAAGATCATGGCATCTGGTCCCATCACTTACTGGCAAGTAGATGGGGAAACAGTGGAAACAGTGACAGACTTTATTTTGGGGGGCTTGAAAATCACTGCACATGGTGATTGCAGCCATGAAATTAAAAGTCACTTGCTCCTTGGAAGGAAAGTTATGACCAACATAGATAGTATATTAAAAAGCAGAGACATTACTTTGCCAACAAAGGTCCGTCTAGTCAAGGCTATGGTTTTTCCAGTGGTCATGTATGGATGTGAGAGTTGGACTGTGAAGAAAGCTGAGTGCCTATGAATTGATGCTTTTGAACTGTGGTGTTGGAGAAGACTCTTGAGAGTCCCTTGGACTGCAAGGAGATCCAACCAGTCCATTCTGAAGGAGATCAGTCATGGGTGTTCATTGGAAGGACTGATGCTGAAGCTGAAACTCCAATACTTTGGCCACCTGATTTGAAGAGCTGGCTCATTTGACCCTGATGCTGGGAAAGACTGAAGGCAGGAGGAGAAGGGGACAACAGAGGATGAGATGGTTGGATGGCATCACCAACTCAATGGGCATGAGTTTGAGTAAACTCCAGGAGTTGGCAATGGACAGGGAAGCCTGGTGTGCTGCAGTCCATGGGGGTCACAAAGAGTCAGACATGACTGAGCGACTGAACTGACTGAACTGAATGCCATCTGAGGCCATCCGAGGCCACTCCATCTATAGAGTTTGCTGGAAACTGGTACATGTGCATCTATGTTATTTCCATTTAGAGTAGCATTTTCTTTATAAAAGCTTATATATAAACTACACATATTAACATTTTATATTGAATAGTTTTCCCTTGAGTAAACGAGGAATGTATCCACAATCTAAAATTCTAGCCCATATTTTATGATGTGAAAGGACTTAAGTCTTCTCTAAGTTAACCATTTTAAACTGAAAAAGCGAGAATTTCCTCTTTTGTTGTTGTTTAGTTGCTAAGTCATGTCCAACTCTTTGTGACCCTAAGGACTATAGCTTGCCAGGCTCCTATGTCCATGGGATTTTTCAGGCAAGAATACAAGAGCGGGTTGACATTTTCTTCTCCAGGGGGTCCTCCTGATCCAAGGATCAAACCTGCGTCTCCTGCATGGGCCTCATCTCCTGCATTGGCAGACAGATTCTTTACTGCTGAGCCACAAGGGAAGCCCAATATTTCTTCTTTAGCATCATGAAAAACACAGTGTGTTCACATGGACACCCACCCAGCACAGGAAAACCCTTTACAAAAATCCTGCAAATGGTCATCTAGCTTCTCACTTAATGCTTTGAAATGACAGCAAGCTACTCACTAATTTACAGGTATCCTTACAATTGTTTGCCATATTTATATTTATACCCCTTGACACTTATTATGCTTCTGAGGTCAAAAGAACCATTTCTGATGCTAACCCTCGGATTTAAAAGAGAAATATAGTTCAGTTACCAGCTTACCCAGAGGATTTGTTTCAAGGAAAGACACAGTTACAGAGACTGGTTTTGTAATCAACTTACAGATAATGCAGCTGACATAATCCTGCAAAAGATTTATAGTGAAAAGCATATTCCTGGAACTGGTCTTCAATTTTTGAAAAAAATGACTACCTCTCATAACAAAATACCCTTTCAAATACATGACAGTGGTCATCATGTCCACCCTATCTTTTCTATACCCAGCTAAACTTTTGAAGTACTCTCAGAGATTTTTTCCAGCCCCATGAACACCTGGAACATCTTCTATTTTGTCAGAATCTCTCTCTCTCTTTCTTTCTTTTTTTTTTTGATAAGTTGGCATATGGGATCTTAGTTCCCTGGTCTAGGATCAAACCCATGCCCCCTGCATTGGGAGTGTAGAGTCTTAACCACTGGATCACCAAGGAAATCCTATGAGCATCTCTCTTGAATCTTCACATTAGGAACTGAACTGAATAACCCAGAACAAGATACAGAAGAACTTTCTGGCCATGGGATGTGGCCAGTGCCTTCCAAGGCGGTGTGAGCTTTTTTTGGAGATAATACCACACCATTGGCAACTACTTTAAAAATGTCAGAAAATGAACTGCTTTACTTTGAGATGTGAGATTTCACTTACAGTCTTACACATGATCTCCATTTTCTGTAAAGCTACATTTACTGAAGTAGTTATATTATAGGCTACCACTGACCTTGTTGCTGTTTAGTTGCTAAGTCATGTGAGACTCTTTGCAACCCCATGGACTGCAATACAACAGCTTCCATCCTTCACTGTCTCCCAGAGTTTGCTCAAACTCATGTCCATTGAGTCAGTGATGCCATCCAGCCATCTCATTCTCTGTCACTACCTTCTCTTCCTGCCCTCAATCTTTCTCAGCATCAAGGTCTTTTCAAATGAGTCAGCTCTTCCCCTCAGGTAGCCAAAGTATTAGTTTCAGCTTCAGCATCAGTCCTTCCAATGAATACCCAGAACTGATCTCCTTTAGGATGGACTGGTTGGATCTCCTTGCAGTCCAAGGGACTCTCAAGAGTCTTCTCCAACACCACAGTTCAAAAGCATCAATTCTTCGGTGCTCAGCTTTCTTTATAGTCCAACTCTCACATCCATACACGACCACTGGAAAAACCATAGCCTTGACTAGACGGACCTTTGTTGGCAAAGTAATGTCTCTGCTTTTGAATATGCTGTCTAGGTTGGTCACAACTTTCCTTCCAAGAAGTAAGCGTCTTTTAATTTCATGGCTGCAATCACCATCTGCAGTGATTTTGGAGCCCCCCAAAAATAAGGTCAGCCATTGTTTCCACTGTTTCCCCATCTATTTGCCATGAAGTGACCGGACCAGATGCCATGATCTTCGTTTTCTGAATGTTGAGCTTCAAGCCAACTTTTTCACTCTCATGATGTACAGAGTACATCATATACATATATGACCGCTGGAAAAACCATAGCTTGAACTATACAGACCTCTGTTGGCAAAGTGATGTCTCTGTTTTGACCTTAAACAAAATCAATTGTAAGAAGTTAATTGCTAATGCTGGACAGGAAATGGTTCTTTTGTTGGCAAGCAGAAAGGTCACTAGATGTCTTGCATAGAAGTAAACTAAAACTGTCTTTCAAATTGGTCGTTTTCTATGACACAGAGAAAGAATGAGAAATGATGTGTACAGCAACTTCCTAGACTGGAAGAAAAATAATGAGCCATGAAAAGCAGGAAAGTCATATAAAATGACACTCACTTTAATTAAGTGACACACTGTGCAAAGACTGGATAAAATAAAAGAGAAGGAAAAGCAACATACCATTTTTGATGCCAACCCCCTGATTTAAGAGGGACAGCTCAATCACTGGCTACCCCAGAGGATTCGCTTCAGGGGAAGATGCAGTTAGAGACATGGGTTTTTTAAGTCAACTAGTGGACAATGTGCCCGACAATAATCCTGCAAAAGATTTATAGTGAGAAGCATGTTCCTGGGAAGAGGGCTCCAATTTAAAAAAAAAAAATTTAAAACATTCTAATTTCTCTTTTCTCTCTCTCTTTGAATATATCTCAACTATAGTTGTTAAAACTATAGGTTGAAGCAGGACAATTACTCTTTAAAGAAGGGTAGCTTACAAAACAAGAGCTGCTGCTGCTGCTAAGCCGCTTCAGTTGTGTCCGACTCTGTGCAACCCCATAGATAGCAGCCCACCAGGCTCCCCTGTCCCTGGGATTGTCCAGGCAAGAATACTGGAGTGGGTTGCCATTTCCTCCTCCAATGCATGAAGGTGAAAAGTGAAAGTGAAGTCGCTCAGTCGTGTTGGACTCTGAGCAACCCCATGGACTGCAGCCTACAGGGCTCCTCCATCCATGGGATTTTCCAGTCAAGAGTACTGGAGTGGGGTGCCATCGCCTTCTCTGCAAAACGAGAGCACATGGCATGAAAATGAGAATGATTATTGTTAAGCAAGGGTCAGACGCTATGTACTTTCTGACGAAGATGTTGACTGGATGTTCTATGTGTACTCAGTAGTGTCTGCCTCTTTGGGACCCTATGGACTATATAGCCTGCTAGGCTCCTCTGTTCATGGAATTTCCCAGGCAAGAATACTGGAGTGGATTGCCATTTCCTCCTCCAGAGGATCTTCCCATCTCAGGGGTAGAACCCGAAGTCTTCTGCCTCTCCTGCTTTGGCAGGCGGACTCTTTACCCCTGAATCACCTGTGAAGCCCTGACTGGATGTTTGTGTCCTCTCAAAATTCATATGTTGAAATCCTAACCCTCAAAATGATGGCATTTGGAAGCAGGGCCTTTGGGCGGGGCTTAGGTCATGAGGGTGGAGCCACTATGAATGGGATTAGACACCCTGGAGCATTTGCTCTGTGTCCTTGGGAAGACACAAAGAACCAAGAACAAGATACCCTTACCAAGGTCCTCACCAGACAGTGAATCTGCCAGCATCTTGATCCTGGGCTCCCCAGCCTCCAGAACTGTGAGAAAGAAATGTTTGTTATTTAAGTTGCCAGTCTATGTTATTTTTGTCATAGCAGCCTGAGTTAAGGCATGATAACCAAGTGTGCTATGAAAATGTTCCAGAAGAGAACCATGAGTCAAGTACTCTAACCACAGCCACACCCTTCAGAAATAAAGATAAGTTTCTCACATTACCAGAGGAGCTTCCGTTTAGTATAACTTCATGTGAACTCCCTCTCCCCACAGGTACCCAAAACTACTTCTTTTAGCCTCCATGGATTATCTGAAGCTTAAGAAGAACATTTGTACCTGACTGATTTCAATAAGTGTAATTATAAAGCACACTATTTGACGTAGGTATTAAGCATGAAGTGTATGGTCTATATCCACTCTGAGAGTTCTTGGGCCACTCTTCTTTTTCCCATTATTTTCTCTCCCAAATATCACCATTTGATCACTTTCCACTAGCTCAAAATCACCTCCTGTCTGCTATGGGACTAATCTTCTGGTTGTATGCCTGTATCACAGCTTATTACATACTATTTCTGTTCTCTTGTGTACGTTAAGTGTTAAACAAGGATATTCCCAGTTACATCTCTGAAGTGATAGATTTCAGGCCTACCTGCACATTAGAATCACTTGGGAAGCTTTCTTATAATTAAAGTACCAGGGCTTCAACCTCAGAGATTCTAATTTAATGGAAAGCCCTGACACCAGTAATTCTTAAAAGCTTTTTGGGTAATTCTAATGTGAGCCAAGGTTAAGAATTACTGTGCTAAGGCTTTAACTTACCTTCAAGCTGTGATGTAAGCCATCAGTAAAAGGTTCTCATGACTTCAGTTACTTTAGGGCAGAGGGAGGGATATTCCTAGGATAGACAGTTTCCAACAGAGTCCCAGAACACCTTCAGAAATAAACAAAATCAAGAATGAAATGTCTCATAAAAGATGATCCTAAAAGGCACATGGGAAAATAAAGGCTAAGAAAACACTGACAAGGAAGAGTTCTGGGGAGGACTAGCTGATCAGACGTTAAAGCAAACTACAAAGCCTCTATAGTCAAATCAGTGTAGTATTGGTACATGAGTAGAAAACAAATCCAAGAAATGGAATGAAAAGCTCCCACACAGATTCAACTACATATAAAAATCAAGCATATGATAAAGACGGGATCTCAAATCACTAAAGCAAAAATAGTCACTTTTAATAAATGAGATTGGGACAATTGGATGGCCATTTGGGAAAAAATTAGATTCAATGCTTATACTAGATAAAAGAATAAATTTAAAAAGGATCAGAGACCCAAAAAAGTGAAACTACACAAATAAGGGAAGAAAACATGAGTGAATCCTCTCTAACTTCGGAGCAGAGAAAGGTTTTCTAATTGTGACTCAAAATTCAGAGGCAATAAAAGAAAAGATTGGTAAATTTGACTACATAAAGAAAAGAATAAAAACTTTTGCATGGTCAAAAATACTGTAAACAGTCAAAAGACAAATGATAGATTGGGAATAAATATCTGTAATATATATCAAAGCTAATATCCCCAATTTATCTTTTTAACTTTTTAAATTGAGGGGATATGTCCAAAAATAAGTAAAATGGGCAAAAGACATGAACAGACAATTCATAAAGGGATTTTAACATAGACTTTGAATAAATGAAAAGATGTTCACTTACAATAAGTGAAATGCAAAACTTTAAAACTTTACTGAGATAGCATTTATCACCTATCAGTTTGAAAAACAAAAAAAAAATGTTGCAGTGCCCTCACTGGACAAGACTGTGGGGAAAACGGGCACTCCCACACATTGCTGACGGAAAAGTAAAGTGAAATAGTCCCCAAGGAGGGAAATTTGGAAATATCTTTTAAAAACTACATCAAACCAGTAATCCCATTTGTGGGAATTTATCCTAAAGATACACCCACAATAGTACCAACATATACGTGCACATGATTATTCATGACCGCATTACTTGTACCTGCAAAATATTGGAAACTTCCTAGATGTCTGAAACAAGGGAATTGGTTGCATACATTATTGTATGTACATCCAAGGGAGTACCATGTAAAGAAGAAAGAGCAGTCTCCCTATGAACTGAAGCAATTTCCAAGAGACATTAAGTTACAAACACTTTTTGAGGAACTTCCCTGGTGGTCCAGTGGCTAAGACTCTGTGCTCCTGACGCAGAGGGACTGAGTTCAATTCCTTGTCAGAGAAGTAGATTCTGCATGACACAATGAAAACCCAGAGTGGCCAGATAAATAAATAAAAGGAAGTATTAAATTTTTTAAAAAATATGTTAGCCTTCATAGGTGAAAAGTAGAAGGGACTTTTCATTGTGCTGGCACTCAAGAACTGTTGATATCCACTAGTTTGCTTTCTATATTTATATTTGTGAGTCCAAGTGGTTACCAGTGGGGAGAGGGAAGGGTAGAGGAGCAGACAGAGGTGTGGGATTAAGAGGTACAAACTACTAATGTGTAAAATAGATAAGCAACAAAGAAATATTGTACAGCAACAGGGAATATAGCCATTATTTTGTAATAACTTCAATGGACTATAAGAATATTGAATCACTATGCTGTACACTTGAAACTAATATAATATCTTAAATCAACTATACTTCAATTTAAAAAAAGAGAGACATTAATAAACATCCTTTGAACTCTGGACTTTACAGGTTGCCAGGAAGCTCAGAGACCCATCAAGAAATTAGTATTAGTCAAATTTGTATTCCCTGTGCCTGCTGAAGAGTCTAGCATTTAACAAACGTTTGTTCAACTCAACTGAATTGCACGTCTTTGGTTATAAGTCACCCAAGTCCTTTTGCGGATGAAGAGGATAAATAAATGGAAATGTGAAATTTTGTGGGTGAGAAAGAAGTAACTCTACTTCTCAGGAAAAGGAACAGTCCTTCTTAGAAATTCCCTTTTGTAAATCGTAGGTATCACAGTAGTGAAAAAAAGGACGGGGACTTTATCTGATAATGAACTGGCTGGTTTGACTTGTGGAAAATAAACCTCTAGTGCCATCTCTCTGGGTGACTGGGATTTTCATGTGAGAAAAAGCAGCTAATTATTCACTGCTTAATTATAGCACTGTCTTGCCTAGAAATGAGAAAAGTAATATATTGAGCTGTGTTGACCTAAGGCAAGAGCTTATAGGAACATTAAAGTCAATGTAAGGAACAAATCACATTCCCTATAAGTTATATATTGCCCAAACTTGTGTTCTTTGTTTCATTATGGCAGTAATGAGCTACTTGAGTTGTGTTGTTGCTGTTGTTTAGTCACTAAGTCATGTCCAACTCTTTGCAACCCCATGGCCTGTAGCCTGCTAGGCTCTTTGTCCATGGGATTCTCCAGGCAAGAATACTGGAGTGGGTAGCCATTTCCTTCTCTATGGGATCTTCCCGACCCAGGGATTGAACCCTCATCTCCTGTATCTCCTGCATTGGAAGGCAGATTCTCTACCACTAAGCCAGCCACCTGGAAAGCCCAAGCTATTTGAGTTGTTTTTAGTCAGACACAGAAGAGATTTCTTATCCTTGAAAATTAAGGAGTGAAATGTTCATTTGATTTTGTCACCTCTGAGGAGTTCATCTCTCACTCCTTTTCACGAGGTCTGGTGTTCTTCCTATTCCTATACAGCATTAACAGCTTTTCTGGAATGTGATTATAAAGGCACCACACTCTTATACATTTGGTATCTGTGTTCTTAACTAATGCCCACTCTACCTCTGCTATAGTTTACCAAGTAGCCTATTTTCCTTTGGGTGAGTGTTTCTCAGTTTCTTAACTTGGAGCATAAAATCCAGTCCAAATATTGATACATTTCAATTTGATGAATTATGGAGTATGTTTATCTTTGCACCCCAGAGTGTGCAGGTTCAGGGGTTCTTAGAGTCTGTCCCCTGCTCCTGCCAATGATAGAATGCTATAGCTGTGAGGTCATCTACCTTTCCAGAATTTCCCTGGTGCCCGCCAATGCAGGAGACTTGAGTTTAAGCCCTGGGTCATGAAGATGCCCTGGAGGAGGAAACAGCAACCCACTCCAGTATTCTTGACTGGGATATCCCACGGACAGAGGAACCTAGCCTGGCCGGCTATAGTCCATGGGATCACAAAGAGTTGAATATGACTGAGCAACTCAAGAAAAGCAACAACATCAACCATTCCAGTCTGAGAGATTTTAAAGCCTGAGCATCAGCAGAAGGGAAGAACCAAAAAAAAACAAGAGAGGAAAGATGGGCAAGCAGAAGGGAAGAGGGGAAAGGAAGAACTGAAACAGCACAAGGCTGGTGAGGGGTAGAGGAGTCCTACCAGGAATGGCCCCTGTATGAATTCTCCTATTCAGAAAGGGAATCTGAATTGACTTCTTCCAGCAACTACTATCAAATGACAGAATATTCTACACCCTAACACCACCTTCACTTTAAAACCAGCAACATATAGAGGAAGTGTGTGGAAATATAGTTTGGAAAAACTTGGAATTTGAAGCCAGAAGGCTGGGTTCAGTTCACATTGACCTGACCATGCAAAGATGCAATAGTAATATCAAGGGTTTGTTGGTGTTGTTCAGTTGCTAAGTAGTGTCTGACTCTTTGTGACCGCATGGACTGCAGCACACCAGGCCTCCCTGTCCCTCACTATCTCTTGGAGTTTGCCCAAGTTCATGTCCACTGAGTCAGTGATCCTATCCAACCATCATATCCTCTGCCACCCTCTTCTCCTCTTGACCCCGTGGACCGAAGCCTGCCAGGTTCTCTGTTCATGAGATTTCCCAGGCAAGAACACTGGAGTGGATTTCCATTTCCTCCTCCAGGGGATCTTTCCGACCCAGGGATTGAACCTGCCTCTCCTGCATTGGCAGGTGGATTCTTTACCACTGAGCCACCAAGGAAGAGGGAAAGGAACTATAACAGGCATCGAATGTCAGGAAAGCTGGGTCAGACGAAGGTGTCAGATATGGCTCCTTATGTGATCTTCTTGGAAGAAAAGCATTAGATTAAAAAGATTCAGATTTATGTCTTCCCCCTTCACAAGAATCTTGGCCCACCAGACACAAAGTAACTCATCACTCAAACCAGTATTTCCATTTCTTGTCAGCCCACACAGTCTTATACATTTGGTGTTAAATATTACAGTTCTTTTCCTCTAGTAGAATCTGAATCATCAGAAAGAAGAAAGTTAAAATTTTCACAAATAAACAGTGATGACTTTGACAGTAAATGACTGAAGGGAAATTCCTTTGCCTGTGACATCCTGTGCCATGGTTTCCTACCCCAAATAAAAATTAAATAAAGAGCATGTCTTTAAATGCTAGTTTCATATACACATACATATACATATATTTATGTATATGTGTACATATACATATATGCATGCTAAGTCACTTCAGTCGTGTCCGACTCTGTGCAACCCCATAAACGGCAGCCCACCAGGCTCCCCCATCCCTGGGATTCTCCAGGCAAGAGCACTGGAGTGGGTTGCCATTTCCTTCTCCAGTGCATGAAAGTGAAAAGTGAAAGTGAAGTCGCTCAGTTGTGTCTGACCCTCAGCGACCCCATAGACTACAGCCTTCCAGGTTCCTCCGTCCATGGGATTTTCCAGGCAAGAGTACTGGAGTGGGGTGCCATCATACATGTACATAATATATACATACATATATACATATATATACACATACATATATGCTGAACGCGGGAGACCTGGGTTCAATCCCTGGATCGGGAAGATCCCCTGGAGAAGGAAGTGGCAACCCACTCCAGTACTCATGCCTGGAAAATTCCATGGATGGAGAAGCCTGGTGGGCTACAGTCCATGGGGTCACAAAGAGTCGGACACGACTGAGCGACTTCACTTCACTTCACATATATACTGAGGCCATCATAGCTCAGTTGGTAAAGAATCAGCCTGCAATGTAGGAGATCCCGGTTCGATTCCTGGGTTGGGAAGATTCACTGGAGAAGGGATAGACTACCCACTCCAGTATTCTTGGGCTTCCCCTTTGTGGCTCAGCCAGTAAAGAATCCACCTGCAATGTGGGAGGCTTGGGTTCAATCCCTGGGTTGGGAAGATCCCCTGCAGAAGGGAAAGGCTACCCACTCCAGTGTTCTGGCCTGGAGAATTCCAATGACTATGCAGTCCATGGGGTTGCAAAGAGTTGGACACGACTGAGCGACTTTCGCTCACTTCATATACACACAAGAACACATAGGAAGTTGGTATGTAAGAAAGACAACATTCCAAAATTGGTGAAATGGATGAAATAGTAAACAAACTGTGTTTGCAAAGTTGGCCAACAATTTACGGGGAGTAAATTTCTGCATTCATAACTCAAGTTCAGACCTTATACCAAAGAAATGAAATTATATTATAAATTAAGTCTTTCAAAATACGTCATGAAAAGCAGAAACCACAAAGACTGTACATTTGAGTATATTAAAAAGTACATATGAGAAAAATACTGTATGATTCCACTTATATGAGGTATCTAAAATAGTCAAACTCACAGGAACGGAGTAGAATTCTGGTTTTCCAGGGGCCGGGGTTGGGGACATGAGCTGCTGTTCAACAGGTGTCAAGTTTCAGTTATACAAGATGAACAAGTTCTAGAGGCTTGCTGAACAACAGGGTACCTACAGTTAAGAATACTATCTATGTATTTAAAATCTTGTTGAAAGGGTAGATTTCCTATTGTGTTCTCACAACAACTTAAAAAAACTACATATGATGAAACATTTGCAGTATATAACAAATGGCTAATCTCAAATATGCAAAAAGTTCTTAAATATCAGTAAGAATGAACAATCACTGGAAAAATAGTCAAGGAGCATGACGTGGAAGTCATATACACAAGCTTCTCCACAAAGGACTAGTAAACAGATGAAAGTCCAGCCAATATTAAACAGGAAGAATCTGGCTTTTGCCCATTTGGAGTTAGGAGCGCACTGTTGTTAAACCTTGGAAAAACCATATGCACTGCAAATGGGAGAGTAACCAGTACAGATTTTCTGCAAAGCAGCTCAGTAACTGCCATGAAAATATTACATAGAGTTATGCTTTGGGCCTTCCTTGGTGGCTCAGTCGGTAAAGAATCTGTCTCCAAGGCAGCAGACCCCAGTTTGATCCCTAGATTGGGAAGATCCCTAGAGAAGGAAATGGCAACCCACTCCAGTATTCTTGCCTGGAGAATCCCATGGACAGAGGAGCCTGGTGGGCTACAGTCCAAAGGGTGGCAAGAGTTGGACCCGACTGAGAGACTAAACCACCACCAGTTATGCTTTTACACATCTATTCCACCTACAGGTTTTTATCTGAATTAACCACGTGATGAACATATGCACCAGAGCATTCACCTCTGTTATTTATAATGTTAAAAATGCAAACACTGGACTTCCCTCGTGGCTCAGTGGTAAAGAATCCGCTTGCCAATGCAGGAAACACAGGTTCCATTCCTGGCATGGGAAGATACCATGTGCTGTGGAGCAACTAAACCCATGTGCCACAACTACTGAGTCAGAACTCTAGAGCCTGGGAACCACAACTGCTGAAAGCCTGAGCACCCTAGGGTCCACGCTCTGAAAAGAGAAGCTACTGCAAAAAGAAGCCCACGCACCACAGCTAGAGGAAAGCTTGTGCAGCAATGAAGACCCAGCAGGGCCATAAATAAATAAATAAAATTATTTTTTAAATGTAGAAAGTAAATGTCAATAATACAAGACTAGGTTATGTAAAACGGTAGTATGTGTATTCTTTTGTGTGTGTAGCCATTGAAAGTGATGCAGACCTATATCGGACACCAGGGAAAGTGGCCCAAGTGTTTTACTGAAGAAAAGCGAATTATAGAACATTATATATAACTTGATCCCATTTATGTAAAAGTATCGGAGAAGGCAATGGCACCCCACTCCAGTACTCTTGCCTGGAAAATCCCAGGGATGGAGGAGCCTTGGTAGGCTGCAGTCTATGGGGTCGGTAAGAGTCGGACACGACTGAGCGACTTCACTTTCCCTTTTCACTTTCATGCATTGGAGAAGGAAATGGCAACCCACTCCAGTGTTCTTGCCTGGAGAATCCCAGGGACGGGGGAGCCTGGTGGGCTGCCATCTATGGGGTCGCAGAGAGTTGGACACGACTGACGTGACTTAGCAGCATGTAAAAGTATATGTGTGTGTATGTGTGTGTGTACAAATGTTCATATGTAGAGAAGACCAGAGGTAAGTTTACCAAACTGTTAACAAGTCATCTCTGGGATCTGGCTTTGTCATTAATTTTTTACTTGTCTTATACTTTCTGTATTGTTGGGGGTTTTTGTTTTTACAATGAGTGTGTATCATTTTCACTAAACCAAAGGTCTCTTTTTGTAAGAAAATGCTAGTTTTGAAAGGTTGTTGTTGAATCACGTGAAGACACCGGGATTCTTGGCCCCCGGAGGAGAAGAATTCAATCCGGGGCCAGAGACGAGGCTTGATCGCTCAGAGCTTTTGTGTAATAAAGTTTTATTAAAGTATAAAGGAGATAGAGAAAGCTTCTGACAGAGGCATCAGAAGAGGGTAGAAAGAGTACCCGCTTGCTAGTGTTAACAATGAAGTTATATACTCTCCAGTGAATCCAAAGAATGTCTGGAGGTTGTAAAGACCTCATCAGACCTACTCCCATAATTTACATTTTAAGATAACACTGTCTTCAAGCAAGATACATCCTTGTAAAGACCAGGTCTACTCCCATAATTAACATTTTAAGATAACAGAAGGTTGAATCCAAAGACTGTCCTTAGGCAGGATACATTATTGTTATATAATCCTAAGGAATGTGGAGAAAGAAAAAAAGTTTGTCCTTTCTTCCTCCTTGAGAATTCCAGACCCCTCTCTCCTTGGGGACCCCTAGACTTCCTATCAACCTGCCTAGGAAATGACTCTCTCATTCCCCCCTTTTCTTTTAGGAGAATTATGTTGCCTAGGGAAAAGGGGCGTCGTTTTCGTTCCATAACTGTTTCCGAGCTGACAAGGGGCGTTGTCCCTAAATTGGTGAGGCAACATATTCTAATCCTCACATTGAGGATATCTGATCCAGGGGCCCCAAATAGTAGCTGGAGGAAGCTACAGCAGTAGCAGGAGTTTGAGCAATTATTTGTAACTTAAAAGCTTTCATGCAGCTAGAAACAAATCCAGTTATACAATTACAGATGCAGGGAGCAAACAGCAAAAACAAAACAACCAGAATTATTGTAATTAAGATAGTTGTCCACCATGGGGAACTAGTTAATGTCTCCTAAAGTGAGGCAATTGAGGAATCAAAATTAAAAGTCACATTATGTCCATAGTTAGAGTACAAAGTTGCACCAGTCCATTTTAGGGTTGGTAGATGTCATCAGATGAAGAAGAGGCATCGCATGTGATTGTTGTCGAAGGTTATTCACAGACTTGGAGAAAGTCTTTTTCTTGAAGTGGGGATGTCCACCACAGGAAGCCTTCCACTGACGAAGAGGGGAGCTCTCTGCAGACCCAGCAGTTAGACCAATTGTGGAATGCAGCATAGGAGTGAGCCCAGGACAGGAATATATTGTCTTGAGGATACAACAGCAGACTCAGGATATTTGAAGTCAGCAGAAGTAGACTCACATAGATTATCAGGCCCATCCGCTGCCCTTTGTCTAACTCTAGAGCTCGGGTCAGAGCCACAAGCTCCACTAACTGAGCACTGGTTCCTTGGGAGAGAGATTTTGCTTCCAAAACCTGTTCAGTAGTCACCACGGCGTAACCTGCTTTACACTTTCCATCCTGAACAAAATAACTGCCATCTGTAAATATTTCCATGTCAGGATTGTCTAATGGGGTATCCTTTAGATCCTCCCGAGCTGCATAGTTTAAAGTTAGGAGTTGAGAACAATCATGATCAGGTGTTTCATTTTCCTTCTCAGGAAGCAAAGTGGCAGGATTTAAATTTACACAAACTTTAAGCTTAGTTACTGGTCCTTCTAACAACAATGACTGATACTTAAGAAGCCTACTGTCTGTCATCCAAATATTAACCTTAGAATTTAAGATTCCACTCACATCATGAGAAGTCAGTACAGTAAGGTTTCGTCCATTAATTATTTTTAAAGCTTCAGATGCTAATAAAGCCGCTGCCCCAATTACTCTTAGGCAGTGGGGCCACCCACGTGAAACTACATCTAATTCTCTGCTTAGATAAGCAATAGGTTGCTGATGAGGCCCTCGGGGTTGTGTCAAAACTCCCAATGCCACACCTTTTCTTTCAGTGACAAACAAATCAAATTCTGACCCTGTGGGCAAGCTCAGAGCTGGAGCTAGCAGGAGAGCAGTCTGAAGAACCTTAAAAGCCTTTTGAGTTTCTGGAGACCAAACCAGTTTGTTGGTTTGGGCCTGCTGAGTTTCAGCTATAAGTTTATATAAAGGCTGGGCAAGTTCCCCGTAACCCGGAATCCAAATTCGACAGTAACCTGTGATTCCCAAAAATCCTCTCAATTGTCTTAAAGTCATAGGTAGGGGGTGATTTAGTATAGGTTTAATTCTCTCAGGGCCTATGGCCCTAGTCCCTTCTGATATGATTAGGCCCAAATATCTAACCGATTGTTGACAAAGCTGAGCCTTTTCTCTAGATGCCTTGTAACCACAGCCTGCCAGAAAGTTTAAGAAATCTTCTGAGGCTCGCGAACAAGCTTCCTCTGTCTCAGCACAGAGCAAAATATCATCTACATATTGTAACACCACTGCTTCAGAGCTATTAAAATTTTGTAGATCCCGTGAGAAACTGTCCGAATAAGTGAGGACTGTCACGAAATCCCTGGGGCAAAACTGTCCAGGTTAACTGAGAAGCTGGCTGCGTAGGGTCTTCAAAGGCAAATAGGAATTGACTTTCTTCCGCCAAGGGCGCTGAATAGAAGGCATCCTTTAAATCAATTACTGAGAAATATTTGGCCCATTCAGGAATTTCAGACAATAGAGTATAAGGATTAGGCACCACGGGGTGTAAAGGAACTACAGCCTCATTTATTATTCGTAAATCTTGAACTAGTCTCCATTTACCATTCGATTTCTTTATACCCAAAATAGGAGTGTTGCAAGGACTGTTACAGGGAATTAATAGTCCCTGCTCCTTTAAATTTTCGATGATGGGTTTTAACCCTTCTTTAACTTCAGGTTTCAGTGGATACTGCTTCTTATGTGGAAATACGTGTGGGTCTCTGAGCTTAACAACTACAGGAATAGCATTTTGTGCTCGACCCACAGATTTTCCATCAGCCCATACTCTAGGATTTACATTTTGTTCAACTAAAGGGAGAGAAAGGGAGGGCTCCATATTCATGAAAACAGAGGCATGGACCTTGCTCAGTATGTCCCTTCCCAAAAGGGGTGAGGGAGATTCTGGCACGATCAGAAACTCGTGTGAAAACAGCACAGAATCCCAGTTGCAAGATAAAGAATAACTGAAATAATACCTTTTGGCTCATCCAGACAGTCCCATTACGGAAGCAGATCGGGAAGAAAGTGGGCCAGGGGCTTCAGTAAGCACAGAATAAGTTGCCCCAGTATCTAAAAGGAAATCGACGGATTGGCCCCCCAAAACTATTAATACCCGGGGTTCCTCAGGTGTAATTAGGATGGGAGCTTGTGTGGGGACCCCCGGGCACCTTCAGTCCTGATTGTCTTGAGAGTCCAACCCGGGAGACCTACGCCTCTGGGGGCAGTCTCTCTTCCAGTGTGGTCCTTTGCAGACCAGACATGGAGCCGGGGGCGGCTTAGATGCCTGAGAGCAATCACGCCTGAGGTGCCCCTCCTTTCTACAGTAGTAGCAAGCCCATCCCTTTTCACCTGGGCCCCTCTGGGCATTTTTCTCAGGCTGTTTAAGAATTCCAGACCCCTCTCTCCTTGGGGACCCCTAGACTTCCTATCAACCTGCCTAGGAAATGACTCTCTCAGTTTCATCAAGCACATAATATCAAAAACAGAATGAAAGGATGCTTCCTGCTTTTGGAGTTCATCAGAGAAATAATCATGCAATATTCAAGGTTTGTCTCCAGTTTCCTTCGTATGAAACGTCCACCCCATCAACCTGGAGCATGCTGCCTGCACACGCAAGATCTCAAGTGGTGGTCAAGTAACTCCTACTAAAATGTTGATAATGTCAGGGCTCAGTTAGCATCATGAAACTCAGGGTACTCCTGGCCCTTTCATTGCATTCCCCTCTAATTCGCTAAACAGATAAATTTCTACATAAAAGTCAACTAGATTCTAGGGCATAAAGAAGTCATGTGGCTTTTTTGATGAATTGCAATTGCTTCAGAGATTTACAAAGCTATATCACAATGTTCACTAGAAACTATTCAGTTAAGCCTCTCAACCCTAGATGTTTGCTTACATCCTACTTCCAATTCGTGTGTTTACATTCTCACAAACTGGATGTGACGGAGCTTCTCTCAGTCCTACTGAAATTGTGATCTGTGTGGACTAATGCTGATCCATGAACAGTTCACAAACCTCAAAGGCAGAAGCAGATATTTTAGGGTAAGCATTTAGAAACCCTTATAGCAATTTGAAAGAGCAATTTTATGCTGTTGAGTCAAAAATAAGTAAAAGATTCAGGGCTCATACTTTGCATGCTTTTTAAAATTTTATTTCTTTAGTAATAGTTTTTATTACTAATAGTGTGCTATAAAAGAATCAGTCCATGATAGATTAAAAAGGTATAAATTTCTAATTTTTAAAAAAAGCTCCTTCACCTCAGTTTAAGGGGTGAAACTCATTTCCAGCAGTCTGAATATATTAGCATATAAATTTCCCATTGCTGCCATAACAAATGACCACCAATTTTAGCAGCTTAAAACAACACAAATTTCTTATCTCCCAGTTCTATGGGTCAAAAGTCCCAGTGGGCTTTTCTGGTTTCTCTGCTCAGTCTCACAAAACTGAAATTAAGGTGTCAGCCAGCTACGTACACTTTCATTAGGAATGCATCCAACTGTTAGCAAAATCCAATTCCTTTTGCTGTGGACTGAGCCCTTTCCTCACGGACTGTCAGCTGAGGACCATCTTCAGTTAAAGGCTCCTCTCCAGTCCTTGTGCCCTGAATTCTTCTCATGTCTGGAATTCTCAGCTTCCCCTTTGAATGCATCTCTCTTGCTTCCAGTTGGAGGCCGTTCTCTGCTTTTAAGGGCTTGAGTGACTGGGCCTTGCTACGGATCGAGTATCTGTGCCCCCCAAAATTCATATACTGAAACTTAATGCCCAATGTGATAGTCTTAGGAAGTGCTCCTAGGTCCTTAGGTCTTTAGGAGGTGCTCAGGTCTTCAGTGGAGAGCCCCTAGGAACTAAAGGATTAGTGCTCTTATAAAAGGAACCCCACAGAGCTCCCTCACCCCTTCCAACATGTGAGGACATGGGGAGAAGGTATCAACTAAGAACCAGGAAACAGGCTCTCACCAGACACTGAATCTACTGGTGCCTTGATCTTAGACTTCCCAGCTTCTAGAGCTGTGAGAAACACTTTTCTGTTGTTTATAAGCCACGTAGCCCATGGCATTTCACTATAGAAGCCTAAATGGACTAAAAGAGGCCCACAGGGATAATCCTGGATAATCTTCCTCTTTTAAAAGCCACAGCCTTAATCTCATCTGCAAAGTCCCTTTGTAATGTGACACAGGCACAGTTAGAGGGATTAGGATGTGGGCTTCTACGAGGGGCTATTGTTCTGCTGACCACAGACAGGGCAAGGTGAAGTCCAGGAGACCTCACATATTTGTTCTTGAAGCAGAGAACCAAAAGGCTAAAATGAAAGGAATAAAGTATAATGAAGGAATGACAGACAATGGAGGTGACTGTGGAGGACACATGGAACTCCTCCAGGAAGCTGACTGACCGGATCCTGACAAGCTGGACCCTAACAGTCTTGTGTCTCCAAGATGGCTGCTTACTGAGCAGTTTGCTGCCGCTGCACCATCAGTGGAATCGTCAAGTGAAGGAAGGCAAATGGGGGTGTCTCCCCTCGACTACCTGAAGGGGACACAGGACGCAGGAATACAGCAATGTACACACACGATTGAAACAAGTGAAAAATGGAAAGAAGCTGGTTATGCGTGAAGAAACAAAGAGTTGTCCATGATCTTACCTCCTTATGAGGCAAAGCTGTAAGAAAGCCCTTCAAAGTCTTCAGAGCAGAAAAAGATGCTGTCAGAGCCGGCTGTTTGAAAAGGAGAACAAAGACGGCCACAACCTCAATTCCGAGAACATTCAGACAGTAAGGCAAATCCTGGTGCTAAAGGACACTCGGCTTTATCTCGTTCTCTCCTGCATCACTGCAGACAAGCCTTCACTGCCCAGTTCTCTCCTCTCCAGGCTGTCACTTAGATGCCAACTTTTACATCATTATTATTTTATCCCTTCACGTTCACCACTTCGTTTTAAATCAAACATGAAACAAAAATTGATTTCCCAACCTTTCATCTTTCCTCATTTTATATTGCAAACCTCTAAATCTCATTTCAGGTTATCACCACACGATAAATTACATACATCTGAAAATTGATTTTTCCAAAGGTCTTTTCTCACCCTTTACGTTTCAACATGACCAAAGAGCATGATTCTAATTACAGCCCGGCACACCTGACCCATAGCCGACTAACATTTACGCCCATGATTTTTAACTTTTCTTTAAATAGAATTCTCAGCCAGGCAAAGGACTCACTAAACAGCTCACTAAAATGTGAATAGCTTTAATGTCCTGCTGGAGTTGTGAGTGTTGCTTCTCTTTTTGATTTTTGCTTGTTTTCTCCCTTAGCATGTGTGGGTTTTTTAAATCCCATCTGCTACAAAGCACCAGTATCTATCAAGCTTACTGCTCTAGATTCTATAGCTATAAAGTTGATATAATCAAAATTGGCTATATTCTATGGAGAAACTGGAGAAGTTTATATGGTTCAGTTCAGTTCAGTTCAGTCACTCAGTCGTGTCCAACTCTTTGCGACCCCATGAATTGCAGCACACCAGGCCTCCCTCTCCATCAGCATCTCCTGGAGTTCACTCAAACTCACGTCCATCGAGTCGGAGATGCCATCCAGCCATCTCATCCTCTGTCGTCCCCTTCTCCTCCTGCTCCCAATCCCTCCCAGCATCAGAGTCTTTTCCAATGAGTCAACTCTTCACATGAGGTGGCCAAAGCACTGAAGCTTTAGCATCATTCCTTCGAAAGAACACCCAGGGCTGATCTCCTTGAGAATGGACTGGTTGGATCTCCTTGCAGTCCAAGGGACTCTCAAGAGTCTTCTCCAACACCACAGTTCAAAAGCATCAATTCTTCGGCGCTCAGATTTCTTTCTTCACAGTCCAACTCTCACATCCATACATAACCATTGGAAAAACCATAGCCTGGACTAGACGGACCTTTGTAGGCAATGTAATGTCTCTGCTTTTGAATATGCTATCTAGGTTGGTCATAACTTTCCTTCCAAGAAGTAAGCGTCTTTTAATTTCATGGCTGCAATCACCATCTGCAGTGACTTTGGAGCCCAAAAAAATAGTCTGACACTGTTTCCACTGTTCCCCCATCTATTTCCCATAAAGTGATGGGACCAGATGCCATGATCTTCGTTTTCTGAATGTTGAGCTTTAAGCCAACTTTTAGATCTATATAATTGTAACTTAAAAGAATTCAAATATTAAGGTAGGTTTTCTTTCCACATGAAGCAAGTAGGGCTGTAGGGAAGGAAGCCTCAAGACTGAGTAGAGAACATTGATGAGTGTCACAGGCGCATCACACTTAACTATACTTGACTTCATTGTGTTTCACAGAGTCCGTGAGTTTTACAAGTTTAAGGTTTGTGGCACCCGTGCCTATGGGTGCCATTTTTCCAACAGCATTCGCTCCCTTAGCATCTCTGTGTCACATTACGGAATTCTTGCAATATATCAAACTCTTTCATTTTTATTATATCTGTCTTAATGATCTGTGATCAGTGATCTTTGAAGTCACTAATATGACTCATGGAGGGCTCAGATAATGGTCTGTATTTTTTAGCAATAAAAATTTGTTGTTTTTATTAATTTTTTGATGTGGACCCTTTTTAAAGTCTTTATTAAATTTGTTACAATATTGCTTCTGTTTCATGTTTTGGTTTTTTGGCCACGAGGCATGTGGGATCTTAGCTCCCCAGTTCAGTTCAGTCACTCAGTCGTATCCAACTCTTTGCAACCCCATGAACCACAGCACACCAGGCCTCCCTATCCATCACCAACTCCAGGAGTCCACCCAAACCCATGTCCATTGAGTCAGCGATGCCATCCAGCCATCTCATCCTCTGTCCTCCCCTTCTCCTCCTGCCCTCAATCTTTCCCAGCATCAGGGTCTTTTCAAATGAGTCAGCTCTTCGCATCAGGTGGCCAAAGTATTGGAGTTTCAGATCAAACCCACACCCCCTGAAATGGAAGGTGAAGTATTAACCACTGGACCACCAGGGAAGTCCCTGCAGTAAAAGTTTCTTAAATGAAGGTATGTACATTGGTTTTTACACATAATGCTATTGCACACATAAAACCACAGCATATCTTGGGAAAACAAAAAATTAGTATGACTCCCTTTATTAGATATTGGCTTTATTGCAGTATTCTAGAACCAAACCCACATTATCTCCAAGGTGTGCCTGTATGTGTGCTTGGGGGATGAGGAAGGAGGGTGTATAAGTAGACACCAGTCAGTTATCTCCACTCTCTCTTCTCCACAGAACTGACTTCTTTCCCCACCATTACATTATAATCATTCTTATCAAGATTAGTTATAGCCTGCCGCTTCAATTCCACTAGTTTTTGTCCGGTTACCTGACTTCTCAGCTGTAACTGATACTATCAGTGTCCACCATTCAAGCAGGGTTTGAACATTAGCAGCCAAGGCACTCTCCTCTCAGTGGTCCAAGCCTCAGACCTCTTCCAAGATCCTAGATGCTGGCCGCACTCACCTTCTGTGATGGCCCACACTGTATGTAGAATGTGCTTCTCTCTGAATAAATCCACTTCTTACCTGTCAAAAAAAAAAAAAAGAAAGATCCTAGATGCTCATTACATCTCAGTCTGAGCAGCTATGGATCTCTGAACTCAGCATCCACGGTTTGCTTTCAGTACCTAGCACACATTGTGATTTAAAATATGTCAACAAACTCCTTGATATTTCCCTCTTCAAGAATGGAGATGAATTCCCTTCTTGTAGACTGAACTTAGTGATTCTTTTTTTCTTAAGGTCTTTTAAAAAAATATATATTTATTTATTTAGCTGTGCTGGGTCTTGGTTGCAGCACCCGGAATCTGTTAATCTTTGTTGCGACATGCGAGATCTTTAGTTGCGTGTGGCATGAGAACTTAGTTGTGACGTGTGGGATCTAGTTCCCTAACCGGGGATGGAACCTGGAGCCCCTGTGTTGGAAGCTCAGAGTCTTAGCCATTGACCACCAGGGAAATCTCTGGACTTACTGATTCATTTCTAATGGTGTGTCACAGAAAGGACAATGAGATGAGAACACAAATATCTGAGGTTAGAACACAAAAGGCAGGGCAACTTCCTTCTTGTTCCCTTGGATCACACGCTCCGGAGGCGGCCAGCTGCCCTGTCACAAGGACAGTCAAGCAGCCCCGAGGACAGGCCGACACGGGGAGAAATGGAGGCCAACGGCCATGAGCGGGGGCCATCGTGGAAGCAGTCCTCAAACCTGCAAGGAAGTGCATCACCAGGACCACCACCCAGATAAACTACTTCCAAATTTCTGACACATACAAACTGTGAGGTTAAAATTTTGTTATTTGAAAATCACTAGTTTGGGGATAATCTATTATGCAAGAATAGATAAGAAAAAACTAGTATTACCAGGAGCCTGTATTACATCCTCTCTGACATACCAAGCAGTCTTTAATTCCTGACTAGACCCAACCAAAACAAAGGTCAGTATTTTCTGAGCTAATCACTGGCTGGCGTTTTTTGGAATGATTTCTTTTTTTAATTAAAAGCTAAAGGCTTTGGACTTTTAATTATAACTATCACAATTCTAAATGGTTCAATGGCTCTGATTTAGTCTTTTAAGGTACGGCTGGGAAGACAGACCATATGATATAGGTGGTTTGAACATATGTATGTTTCATGTTCTCCCTATATAACTGCCCCCCTTCCTCTCTTTGCCTCTATCTCCCTCTCCCCAGTAAGTAATTCTAGCGAGGATGAGAAAGGGGCTAAGGAAATTGAGGTACACTGAAATTTAGAAACTTGACCAGCTTATATAGCTAGCAAGTAGTGGAAGCAAGATTCAAACCAGATAGTCTACTTTCAAATTCTGTGCTCCCTCATTGTGCTATGCTGCCTCTCATGTGTGTGTGATCACATTTCAAGAAATAGGTAGAAGTTCTCAAATTCACCAGTATGTTTACATACAGAGTCTACTCCTTGGCTGATATTTCCTCCCATGGTACTTAACCTGTTAATAGTTAAATTATCAACTGTCCTATGCAATGAAGATGGACATCTACACACACACACACACAAACACACGTATGAACTGGGACACCAAGGACAGCGTAGGCTTTTCTGGAGAAGAGCACCAGATGGCACACACATAAACAGTGGAATTCAAGTGAAGTATCTTTAGACTGCTTTATTATATGCAAGTATCATTCCTAGTACACAATCTACAAGTCAGTTCCTCAGAGGTATTTAGTGCAATGATAAACATATCACTTTTTACTGTGTTTACTTAAAAAGGAAAAAAAAATTAATCCAAATCACATTGGGAGATCTTTATTAATTTAAATTGACATTGTTAATTTTGTCTGCCAAGTCCTTAGTAAATATACCTTTACTTGATACAGACTTCCAGATTCTCAATAACACAGGATCATCATGAGGACTAGCAGTTATCAAGAGTTTTGTAATGATTAAAACAATGTTCAAATAATTCATAAGTTACTTCACTGAAATACGTAAAAGAATATTCTGGGGAGTGTTTGAAAGATCTGCTTATAAATAGCGACTGATATACTTAGTTAAGTATTTGGTGCTGAAGATAAACACTTCTTATATAAAACATTGTTTTAATACATTGTTCTACTGATGAAACTAGTTTATTAGATATAATACATTTCTAACACTAAAGAATAAAGTTTTATCTTCATATTTATTTTATTCATAAGACTCTTTATCAATGAAGAATGCTGTACCCAACAATAATAAACTGGCATACTGCAATAATAAACTGGCATATTCTGTAAAAGTGAAAAAGAAAGCTGCAACAGAACAAACTAGATAACTGCCTTACACAGTCTTTATACAAACAGCCCCTTTTGAAGAGAAATAAACGCGGACCAAACGCTTTTAGTTTTTATGCCCAGGTGGTAATTACAAAGCTTCACATGCTGAAGAGAAAAGGAACAATAGTAATACAGAACACAGTATTTTTAACAATTATAACACATTTAACATCCTCAGTTGACCACTGGATTCTCAGATCAGATTGGCAACTGAAATTTCACATCCACCTGGGCTTGCTTGGCTAAGGTCACTATCTCAGAGAGCTTTACAACCTGAAAGGAAAAGAAAACAATCTTTGTCTCTATTTTCACCAAAACATAGAATCAGAACAATTGGTCAATGCGAAATTAACTGCATCTTCAATCCTTTTCATTTAAAACATCTGGGCTATTCTGACATTGGTATAAACCACTTCACAGTCTCAGAAGCATTTGCCACTCTGGCATGCATACATGCTAGGTTGTTTCAGTCGTGTCCAATGGTTTGCGACCCTATGGACTGCAGCCTGCCAGGCTCCCCTATCTGTGGGATTCTCCAAGCAAGAATACTGGAGTGGGTTGCTGTGCCCTCCTCCAGGGGATCTTCCCAACCCAGGGATCGATCCCACATCTCTTACCTCTCCTGCGCTGACAGGAGGGTTCTTTACCACTAGTGCCACATGGGAAGCCCTTGCCACTCCTAGAAGGACAGTCAAATCTAATACTTCATAACCTGCATATTATAACCCACACTACATTTTATTCACATATATAAAATCAGAAGGTATTAAATGGATACATGTCTGATATATGTATATACCTCTTTTTCATTGCCCTATTTATATCTATCTTTATTTTTTTCCTCTTTTAAAATTGAATTTTAGTTGATTTACAATGTTGTGTTAGTTTCAGGTACACAGCAAAGTGATTCAGTTATTCACATATAGATTCTTTTCCCTTATAGATATTGACTATAGTTCCCTGTGCTATACAGTAGGTCCTTGCTGATTATCTATTTTATATATAATAGTGGATATATGTTAATCCCAAACTCTTAATTTATTCCCCTCCCCCTCCCTTTCACCTTCGGTAACCCTATGCTTGTTTCCTATGTCTGCGTCAGTTTCTCTTTTGTAAGTAAGTTCATTCGTGACATATTTTAAACTCCACATGTAAGTGGTATCATATGGTATTTGTCTTTCTCTGACTTACTTCACTTAGTATGATGACCTCTAGGTCCATCCATGTTGCTGCAAATGGCATTAGTTCATTCTTTTTTATGGCTGAGTAGTATTCAATTGAATGTGTGTGTGTGTATACATACATACATATATATATGCATCGTCTTTATCCATTCGTGTGTTGATGGACATTTAGGTTGCTTCCATGTCTTGCTATTGTAAATTTGCTCTATGAATACAGAGGTGCATTTATCTTTTCCAATTACAGTTTTCTGCAGATATATCCAAGAGTAGGACTGCTGAATCATATGGTAGTTCTATTTTTAGTTTTTTGAGGAACCTCCATACTGTTTTCCATAGTGATTTCACCAATTTACATTCCCACCAAAAAACTGTAGTACATTTCCCTTCTCTCCACACCTTCTTCATCATTTATTTATAGACATTTTAGTGATGGCCATTCTGACTGGTGTGAGGTAATACCTCATTGTAGTTTTGCATTTCTCTTAATAATTAGCGATGTTGAGCATTTTTTCATGTGCATGGTAGCCATCAATCTGTATGTTTTCTTTGGAGAAATGTCTATTTACATCTGCTGCCCTTAACTATCAGAGAAGGCGATGGCACCCCACTCCAGTACTCTTGCCTGGAAAACCCCATGGGCAGAGGAGCCTGGTGGGCTGCAGCCCATGGGGTCACGAAGAGTCAGACACGACTGAGCGACTTCACTTTCACTTTTCACTTTCATGCATTGGAGAAGGAAATGGCACCCCACTCCAGTGTTCTTGCCTGGAGGATCCCAGGGACAGGGGAGCCTGGTGGCTGCCGTCTCTGGGGTCGCACAGAGTTGGAAACGACTGAAGTGACTTAGCAGCAACAGCAGCCCTTAACTATCTTTGACGACAGAAATAGTGACTGTCTTGGCTGGATACTACACAACGCAAAGCACATCTAAATAAAAGTTTGGGGAATTCCCTGGTGGTCCAGTGGTTAGGACTTATAGTTTTCACTGCCAGGGCCCAAGTTCAATCCCTGGTCAGAGAACTAAGATCTTGCAAGCCACATAGCATGGCCATAAATAAATAAATAAGAGCTGATTTTAAAAATATGTATATAATCCTAGAATGTCGGGATAGGGGCTTGAATCTAGAAGTTACTATTTTACTTTCTGTCAGTAAGTTAACAATTATCAACCTGAATTCCAATGTTCTCTCTATAAATCTATCTGAGAATATTCAGCTGGTACCATATAAAATATACAAATTAAACATATCTAAAACCAACCAACAAATTTAGCTTCTCTCCTCTCCAGCAGAATAGTTAAGAGAAGGTTTTAAAGTTAGACACCTTGAGTTCAGGTCCCACTCTGATGTTTACAACATGTGATCCTGAATAAGATTAATGTATCGAGCTTTTGTTTCTTCATCTATAAAAGTGGATATTATATCACGAAACTTATATTAAGTCAGGTAATAGTGGAGGGGGAAAAAAAGGCTTAGCATTGCATGCATAATAAATTATAAATGGTAGCAATTGCTAATATTATCACCATATTATTAATACTGTCATGACTTCCATAACCTCTTATTCACTAGAAAAACACTACAGATACAACTTAAATCAACTGTTCACTTTTATTTTTCATGGTCTATTTGATCAAGCTCCTACTGACTCTTATCCTTTCTCTCTATGTCCAAAAAGCTTTTCCTAATTCAGGCTCTCACTGCAAACAAGCATATTTTCAGAGAAAAGTTCTAACCTATTCATTCCCTTCACCTCACCTCACATCTAATTACTGAACTAGCCAGACTCCTACTATCCCTCAAGTCTATAGATTGAATTACCAGTTTACAGGAAGTATAGGAGCAAAGGAACATGTTAACGCATTACTGACCAGGGGATTTTTTGCAGAAACTAACGCCTGTGGCCAGCAATATGTTATGTAAGTTAATACTGAAACATTCCAGTGAATAGTGCTCAGGTAACAATGTATTAACACACCTCTGGTAAATAAATTGTTAAATGACACTCCATAGATAAAATCATTAAAATCCAGACTACAGGAGACACTACTAGCCCATCAGCCTGTTTTGTTTTCAACAAATGAACTTAAAAAGGGGGGTGGGGGATGGGCAAGGGGGAATCTATAAGGAGAAATTTAGTGATATATTAACCAATTGCAAGCATAGATTTATTTTGATCCTAAATCTAACAAAGATTATAGGCAAAATATATTTAAGAAAATCAGAGATGTTTCAACACTGACTCGATTTTTTTTCATAAAATATAAACATAATACCACTATCCCATCTGAAATAACAATAATTCCTTTATATCATCAATACTTTTATCTTTTATAGGTACATGATGGTATGTATGAAATGATATAGTGTCTGGGATTTGCTTCAAAATAATCATGGGCAATGGAAGGAAGTAGGTAAAAATTAGATGAGACAAGGTTGGGCATGAGTTGGTAACTGTTTAGGATGTTGGGATATGGGATATGATAGGTATATGGGATTCAATACTCCTAGTATTTAAGTGAAACACTAATTATTAGCAATATTAGCTGTTCACTTTAGAATCTTAAGTGCCTATAAACTTTCAGACACTGCAAATTTTTCCTTCGATCAACATAACCCGTTTACCATTTTAGCAGCTTCGTCCAAGTCATCACAAGCAAGGATTTTAAGTCCACTGTCCGCTATCAGTGCCTTAGCATCATCAACTCGTGTACCTGGAAATGATTTATGCAAATATAAAGGTGCTTTAAATACATACACAAAATCATTTAAAATGTTTGTCACAATATACCACAAATATAAAATTTCAACCAACTTCTGTCATTTAATACAAATGCTTCTAAACCAAAGAAAATATTGTAAAAACCTGGAGCCATCTTGTAAAATACTTTGCCTTATCACATTAATGGTAATTCAGACAAGTCAGAATTCAAGACAAAACATACCAAATAATGTATCAACTTATACCAAACAAAACTATCAACAATTTTGTCCCAATGTTAAGATTTTTTTTTAACTCACATTTAAAAAATTCTCTATTATACACTCTCATTTTAAAAATATAGCTATTTAAAACTAAATTTAAATAAACCCCTTGGAATTATGAACTTTTAATAATGATCTTTTAAAAGTTTAAATAAAAGTCTAATTATGAACTTTTAACTTTTAGAGTTAGTCAAACAATTACAAGATACCTTTTACACTCACCTTGTAACCGTACCACAATAGGTATTTTAATTTCCAAATCCTTTACTGCCATGACTATACCCTGTGCAATAACGTCACACCGCATGATTCCTCCAAAAATGTTGACCAAAATAGATAGTACCTGTCAATAAAATGTTTTGGGAGATTAAAATTTTAAAGGAATGACTCTTTTTCCTTCCTTCTCAGGAGCACACTCGTATCTGGGCCTTGTGTGTGTGCTCAGTCACTTCACTGGTGTCTGACTCTCTGCAACCCTAGGACGACAGCCCACCAGGATCCTCCGTCCGTGGGATTCTCCTAACAGGAATACCGGAGTGGGCAGCCGTGCCCTCCTCCAGGGCATCTTCTCCACCCAGAGACTGAACCTGCGTCTCCTGTGTCTTCTGCATCACAGGCAGATTCTCTACCACTGAGCCACTGGGGAAGCCCTAACTGTGCCTTATAGAAGTTAACCCCACAGAAACATTTTCAGACCAAACAGCCATACTCTGCATGCAGCTCTCACCACTGAAGTCTGGCAGTCCACCACCCACCAAAATTTCCTTCCCCTCGTTGGGTAATTTCAACACCTAGTTCATAGTTTCTTCTCTCCTGTTCCATATTAACAAGACCTCCCTCCCGATTCCGTTTACTTGCTTCCTATTAAGCAGAGCCATTACCCCAGGCCATGTGGTAAGACAACGTTATATGCAAGATCTCCAGCTTAGTCCTTACTATCGTTTCTTCATTCTTCCCCATCAACTCTACCACTTTCCACAAACACAAGGTCCCCCAAAGCACTCAACAAGTGTGACCACTCCTGAATACATGCCACATCCAAACCTCAGGGCTTATTTGGGTCAGCATTCTCTCATCATCACAGTCAGGCCATGCTGATTCTCCCAGTTTATCAGCCCTGTCTTCTGTTCTTCTATAGCACTACATTCATTAGCCTCAACACACTATAAAAGGCCTTGAAGGAAAAAACCATGTGTTCCAAAATCCAAGCCCAGTGTCCAATACAAAGGGACATATGTATACAGCTACCTCAATGCTATCCACATTGTCACCCCAGGCTCCTGGCCTGCTTCTAACTCCAACGCCCCAGCACAGGAACTTTTCACATGCTTTTCTCCATTCTTGCACACAGGCCTAAAAAGCCATGCTTAGAAATAGAATATGAACTCTAGTTCATATTATTGGGATTCCCTGGTGGCTCAGACAAGTAGTCAACAGTTAGGTAATTAAATAATGCTCTGCTTTTAGAGTTTTTGCCAAAGGAAACTATAGGAATATAGTTCCAATAAAATTTATTTTAAAAAGAATAATTATAAAACAAAAGAAACAAAGCATATTTTGTATCTCATTTTAGTTTAATGCTTTTTATAAAGTTGAATATGGAAAATAAGTCCACAGACTCAAAGGGAAAGAGCAATAAAATAAAAAATTGTATTAAACAATTCTAGAATCTAACACCAAGAAAAAATACAGAGCACCATCAATAACAAATATTTATTAATGACCTATGTATGCTCAACAAGTAAAACTATGTACTCTACTAATTAATCAAGTTACTTCTTACCATTCAAATCTAAAACATAGGTTCTGCCCTTACCTTTTTATCTGAAGTGATAAGTTTAAACGCTTCTGTTACTTGATGGACTGTGGCACCACCACCAACATCAAGAAAGTTGGCTGGAGTCCCTCCATGGAGTTTTATTATATCCATTGTAGCCATAGCCAAACCAGCACCATTCACTATCAAGAGAGGAAAATGATTTGTGTAAGCGACAAACATAAAGAAAATAAGATTAACCAATCCAACTCTAACACAAGAACACGTGGTACCTAGACAGCCGATATTTCCGTCAAGGCCAATGTAGTTGAGATCTGCCTTAGCTGCATCTTTGTCCCTTTCATCTTCCTGGGTCCAGTCCTGCAGGTCAAAGATTTTCTTCTGACGATAAGCTGAATTAGAATCAAAATTGATCTTTGCATCCATACACAGCACTTTAAAGGAAAAAAGAAAGCGATTTTAATTTCAAGATAGACCAAAAAAAAACTATACAATAATCAAATGTTTTTTTACTTTAGGGGAAAAACACATTTGGTTACTTACTGAAAGTATTTCAACTCATGTTCACAACTGATTCAAACTATCTCCTGAATAAGAATATGTGAGAATTTAAAACTGTCCCATTAAAGTTACTGCTTCTACATCTGTCCTAAGCAACAGATAAAGAAGAAAGAAAAACCTCAGAAGCGCATTTAATGTTCTTTTTAATTACCAAGAAAAAACAGTGCATGCTCTTAGCTAATTCCATTGCTTGGGTTCTGGGTCCCAACTCAAGGGCACTGTCACAGCAATTCTGCTTTTCCAGCACCATAAATTCCACTCCATTTTTCCATGGGCTAAATTAAACTGGCTTGCAAAAAAAGCTATCCTTTCCCCCACCTAATAAAAAGAAAGAAGAAACTCTTTTACCCGCTACCTCCTCGCTTACTCTCCTCTTCTTATACAGCACCATTCACAGAAAAAGTTATCTGTTTAAACCTGGGGTCAGCAAATTATGGCCCGTGGGCTAACAAAGGGTTTTACATTTTTATGAATAAATAGTTATCAAGAAGAAAAAAGAAAGGGTAAATGAAGGAGAAAAACAGCAGCAACTGAGACTATACATGGCCCACAAAGCCTGAAATACTTATTATCTGCCAATACCTGCGCTTAACTCACTGTACCAAGTTTTCCTCCTGCCATTCTCTTTTAAATTCACTCTCATCAGGCTTTTACCTACAGCACTCTACCAAAACGGTCCTTACGAAGGCTAATTCTCTGACTTCATCTTTCAGTATTTTATCCCTTCCTTGCTCCAATCTAACTACAACATTCTCCTTACTCCTAAACAGACAGAGGTGAAAAGAACCAAGCAGTTTCAGCTGCTGCCCAAAACAAGAGACAAAGTTTGGAGTCAGCCAAGTTAACTAACAACAACAAAAGCCAACCATTCTTTCAGAGGAAGACAGAATTCAGCCTCCCAAAATGTCCATATAAAAATTCCTAGATCTCTTAAGAAACAGGAAAATGTAACAAATGGCAAAAAGGAAAAGCAGTCAAAAGAAACAAAACCCAAGATGACTAAAATTTTAAATTATCAGAGAACTGTGAAACAGCTTTTTTAAACATGTTTAAAACGACTTAAAGGAAAATATGTTCGTAATAAAGCACTAGGTAAGAAATATCAGCAGATAATAAAACTATGAAATGAAACATATTGAAAATCTAAACTGAAAAGTACAGTATATGAAATCACTGGTGAATGATAATATATATGTTTCTTAGACTGTAATGCTTCAGATCCCTTGTATTTTCACAATCACTTACAAATTTATAAATTGTGGCATATCTATATATGACAGGATTATAAACATTAAAGTAAATGTTTTAGAAGAATATTTCAGTAAACACAAAAAGTGCTCAAGATACATCCCCCCAAAAATCTGCATATAACTTTATATAGTCAGCCCTCCATATCTGTAGCTTTGCATCCACAGATTCAACCAACTACAGACTGTGTAATACTGATGTACAGTTACTGGAAAAAAAGAAATCTGCATATAAATGGACCCTCACAGTTCAAATGCAAATTTTTCAATGATCAACTGTGTATCTATTTTTTAAAAATGAGGATTACATGGATTACATTACTAAGGAACCAATCCTTAGTAGGCTTCCGAGGCATACAGACTCAAGATCAAGACAGGTTCACTCAGTTGAGGGTGATTCTCCAATAAAAACAACCTGGGGTGAAATACCTAGGAAGCACATTTCCTAGGCCTGAGCTCTGTAACAGTCAGTAGAACCAGCCACTGACAACTCTGCTAACTAAGCAAGGGTGTGTGTAATACCAGTAAACAGAGCCCACACTCAATTCATAGTGTTCAAAAGAGGGAAAGCTTTTAAGAGATGTACATATTTGGTTTTTCACCCCTATAAATCACAAATGCCAAATTAATTGCCAAAATGACTGCTAAGTCACTTGAGTCATGTCCAACTCTGTGCGACCCCATAGACGGCAGCCCACCAGGCTCCCCCGTCCCCGGGATTCTCCAGGCAAGAACACTGGAGTGGGTTGCCATTTCCTTCTCCAATGCATGAAAGTGAAAAGTGAAAGTGAAGTCGCTCAGTCGTGTCCGACTCTAGCGACCCCACGGACTTCAGCCCACCAGGCTCCTCGGTCCATGGGACTTTCCAGGCAAGAGTGCTGGAGTGGGGTGCCGTTACTAGGCCAAAATTAATTTGCTGCTCAGAGATTTCTCTCAACTGATTTGAAGTCCACAAGTAAAATAATCACCGGCGTCCTGGTGAGACTAAAATCAATCCACTCTCCTTTATTCAGCTTTCACTGAGTTTCTGCCACGTGCTGTGCTGTGCTTAGTCACTTAGTCATGTCCACTCTGCAACCCCATGGACTGTAGCCCACTGGGTTCCTTTGTCCATGTGGATTTTCCAGGCATGAATATCAGAGTGGGTTGCCATGCCCTCCTTCAGGGAATCTTCCCAACCCAGGGACTGAACCCAGGTCTCTCCACATTACAGGCAGATTCTTTATTGTCTGAGCCACCAAGAAAGCCTGAGTTTCTGCCATGACCCTTCATAAAATGAAGTACATGGTTCTGAGAAATAACTGTGCCTGAGATCACTGTTCCTGGCAGTGGGAATGGCCTGGGTTTGGTGGTGGTGTTTTTTTTTTTCCAAATTTGGTAACAGAGGGTCAAAGCTGTGATAAACTTATATGTATTATTAACCTTTTGTACACCATTAGAATTGAGGCCCATAAGAGATCTGAAATTCAAATAATGCAACTTCTGAGACTACAGAGAATATTCCTATGAAAAAAAAAATCCAAACTGCCCTGGCTGAAAGAATTTAAACTGTATCTAGAATTCACAACCTCTTGTTCAATGAAAATAGTTAAGAAATTACTAAGAACATTAATTTCTTTGAATTTCTAACTCAGATAAAAGAATCTGACTTGGGACTTCAGTTCTCTAGGTCCTTTGGACTTTATCACATTTGTGTCTTTATGTCTCAGGTGTGTCTTTATGCAGTTTACTATTAAAGTATTTCAGAGAATTTTAATGCTATATAATCTAATCTCACCCATGAACTTCTGATACTCCAATAGATGACTGGACATAATCTGGAGTCAGAAACAGAAAAGAGTAAATTTCCAGAATTAAGCCTAACACCTTCTTAAAAGGCTGACACTGGTATACTGTTCTGACCTATTTTGGAAATTTCTGGAGGTAAAAATTCAAACTACCTATCGGTGTGCCCATAACATTCAAAGGAACAACGGCTGGGACTAGAATGACAGCCTCAAAAGCAGAACAAGACTATGCAAACAGATAGCTAATCTCTGTCCCTCAAAACTTCCACATCCACCCTGATAGATCACAGGCTTGATGGCTGAGCTCAGTGGGTAAAGAAAATACTGTGGAATGTTTGGGAGCAGCTGAGCAAATCCCCGACTCTGGATGTTTCCTTTCACGTCCAAAGGGCTCACTTAGTGTAACATCTGTCTCCTCACTGTCTCTTTACTTACTTCTTCCCAGAGGAAGGGAAGTAAATTAACTATCTAGTTAATCTAGACATTGTAAAACCAGACATGCATAATTTAGCTCAAACTTTCTTCCTTTTGGGAGTAAGCTTCCCACAGGGAACAAGCATGTCCAACTGCTATTCCCAAGGCATAGCCTATCCCTGAAAGGACTACCCTGTTAAAGCCTCATATGTGAACATATTTATTAAGTCTGTCTAATTGTAATTTAGCTGTCAGATCCATTTTAATTAGAACTCAGGCAGGGAAGACGGGTAGTCACTGGAAGATCTCTCAGAAACCCCAACAATAACAATGGTATGACAAGCTATTTAAGCAATTCTATTCAAATACATATGTATATTTTAATATTACCCTATGTTTTCAGAGCATTACTAGGAAAGTAAGTCTACGGTCTACAAGCTTGCCTCTTAAAATTATTCAAACAATTAAACCAGTAAAAATTAACAGGTATACTTCAATTCTGTGCAGCAGATACGTTCCAAAAGAACTGTGCACAAAGGAAAGAATTCCAAATTTAGTCATTCAAAATGTCCTTAAACTACTATTTTAAGGAATACGATGATAATTTCCCCAAATGTATATACTATCTTGTCATATGGTAACTTAGTACAAAAAGAGATAATATTTCCTATTTTTTAAATATTACTTTCAAAACTCAATATGTACCTCATAAATAAAACATATCAATTTGTAGATGTTTAGAACTACCCAGAGTACACTGATCTGAAGCCTCCATTCAAAATACATAAAAGAAGGTACTATGAGAAATGTAGATGCGTTGACAGAGCCTGAGCTTGAACTCATCTGTAAAATAAACCCTTCTCCTCTCCATTCCCACTGCCTCTGTTGCCTTCTGTTTGGACTACTACTAAGCTTCTTAGCCTAAAAGACTGCTGTTGCTGTTTAGTTGAGAGGTCATGCAACCCCATGGATTTTAGCCTGTCAGGCTCCTCTGTCCATGTAATTTCCAGGCAAGAATACTGGAGTGTATTGCCATTTCCTTCTCCAGGGGATTTTTCTGACCCAGGAATTGAACCTGGCCTCCTGGCTCAATGGTAAAAAATCTGCCTGCCAATGCAGAAGACTCAGGAGATGCGGGTTCAATCTCTTGGTCAAGAAGATCCCCTGGAGAAGGAAATGGCAACCCACTCCAGTATTCTTGCCTGGGAAATCCCATGGACAGGAGAGCCTGATTGGGGGCTACACAGTCCATGGGGTCACAAAGAACTGGACTGAGCACACAGCACACACATCCTCCCACATTGGTAGGCAGATTCTTTACCACTGAGCCACCAGGGAAGTCCCAGACTAAAAGATTACCCTAACAGCTAATCCCTTACTTCTCCAATACTGCTGATAGACTACTCTCTACCCAAAATACCCCCTTAATACAACTGTGTCATATCTAAGAGTACAAGTTCTGCAGTGGACTACCTGGATTCACAGTCCAGCTCTACCATTAGCCATGTGTCCCTGGGTAAGTCACTTAAACCTCTTGATAACTCAGTTTCCTACCCTATAAAGTAAGGATAGTAATAGGACCTACCCTCACAGAACTGTTATAAACATCTAATAAACTACAGGGTTTATATTTGAAAAGCTCTTACAACAGTGCCTGGCACAAAGTATTTGCTATGTTTTTGTTTATAGAGGGAAATATTTTAAAAAAAGAAAAAACTTTACTGTAGGAAACCAAAGTATACATAAAATGTCTCTTTTGTACGGTCAAAATTCAAAACTATGTACTATGAAAGAAGAAACTGAAAACAAACCCAAACATGGGAGGGAGACAAGCTGAAACATAGTAGAGATATTTTTCAGACTAAGGAAAACAAATATAATGACAGAATTAAAATCAACAAATAAAGAACAAAATCAAAAGTCTCTGTACAGCAGCAATAAACAGTAAGAAAATACAATGGCAGAAAAAATCCTACTCAAAATAGCAACAAAAAATATATTTCTACAAATATATCTAAAAAGAAATATCTTCCAAAAGATGCCTTATTTTAAAAAATATAAATGGAAAAAAACTGTATTTCTAGTTGGAAAACCTGACTTCTAGAAATATGTCAATTTCCCCCCAACAATTTATAGGGATGATACAATTCCAATAAAATTCCAGCATGACTAGTTTTGAAACATGAAAAAAAGATTCTAAAGTTGCCTAGCAATAGGAATTAGTAATGTGACATCCAAGTACCAAACGCAGGACTAAAGGCTTTAAGGAAGCTGAGGATTTCTAAACCACATCCAACTTTAGACTTCCACAGTGCATGTGCACACACACCCGTGGCAACACTGGTGATTCCTTGGTGAGTGTTACTCGCTTTCATACCATTTTCACTGCATTTCTTAAAATTTGTCCTTGACCCACAACAGGTTAAGTAATGTCAATCTAAAAGAATAAATAGGTTAAGAACTGCCTCCCTTAAAAAAAAAAAAAAAGGAAAAAAGAAAGTTTTATACAGATTAATTCTCCTACACAAATTATTAAAATTTCACTTTTAGAATGTGTTTCAGCCCTCACTCTTTAAAAAATTTAATTAATTTTAGTTTTATAAACTACCTCTATAATCACAAGAGAATTTACTCCTTTGTCTTTACACTACCTTATAAATGACCACCTAAAAATTGATTTCTACAATAACAGAACTCATTAGAAGTACAAAAGTGAAAGAGTTCTACAAATGCTTAAGGAGATTAGAAATGCCCAAAGAAATGTGAAACAAAATCTAACAAATCACAGCAAAAGAAGCAATTAATGTGAAATACCAAGAAAAACTTAGGCTACAATAAAGCAGCTTATATTTTTAGAATATCTATACAGGGAAGGGATGATAATTCAAAATCTGACTTACCTTTTAAACACATATAAAAGGAAAGCTGTCAAAGTGATAAGCTAATCTTTTTTCCCTAATATTAAAAGGATTCCAGTATCAAAATGGACGGCGGAGCCTGGTAGGCTTCAGTCCATGGAGTCGCTAAGAGTTGGACACGACTGAGTGACTTCACTTTCACTTTTCACTTTCATGCATTGGAGAAGGAAATGGCAACCCACTCCAGTGTTCCTGCCTGGAGAATCCCAGGGACAGGGGAGCCTGGTGGGCTTCCGTCTACAGGGTCGCACAGAGTCGGACACGACTGAAGTGACTTAGCAGCAGCAGCAGCAGTATCAAAATATACTCTTTGTACAAAAACAATCATGTCTCTAAAGTCTGAAACCTGGGGAGATTAAAATGGCTAATTTTCCCAAACTATAACTATCCACTACCGTGCTAAATACTCTAACAAAACACTCCCCAGCAGAACTTTTTGCAAGAATGAAATTGTTCTGTGTGTGTGCTAATGCACTAACCACATGGGGCTACAGAGCACCTGAAATGTAACTAGTGCAACTGAGAAACAGTTTAATCTTATACCATTTCAATTCATTTTAACTGCCACATGTGACTGTTAGCTGCCATACAGTACAGCTTTAATCCCTCTGTGTGTAAATATATAAAGTGTTCGTTTAATGTGTCTCTTTGTTCACATTCACTCTTTTCAAACGTTCACATTCACTCTTTTCATTATAAAACAAGTTTCTACATAGCAATGAATTCACTTCCTTATGAGTTCAATTCCTCAGTGAAGCATATGATAGGGGCTAAACAGATAATCAATGTCTGATGAAAGAAGATACTTTACCAGCTCCATCTGAATCCTCTACCATTGGATTTATTTCTACCATGGTTGCATCGTATTTCAGAAAAAGGTCATAAAGCTTGATCATGTTTTCTGCTGCAGAATCCACAATACTGGCTGGAAATCCCATCTTCTGTGCAAGCTGAAAGCAATATGTCTCTTTGTTATAGGAATGCTGCATAACATCCAATCAACATTAAATTGTTGCAAATAAATAACTTTGTAGTTTATCATTTAAATAATAAGCATGAATCATTTATGATCAAATATTAATCATTATTATCAATAAATGGTTAAACAAAACTATGCAAAGTCCTCACAAAGCAGGTAATATGCCCATTTTACAAAGAAAGAGATTCCGAGAGGTCAAATGACTTGCCATTTACCTCAATTTCTGTTCTCATGTTTATCCCATACCCTCCATACTGCCACTGAGTCTTATAGCCAACCTAAACTGAAAAAAGAGGCTAATATTTTATTAAAACTACATAGAAAAGGTAGACTACTAATCCCACTGGTCTAAAAACAATGACCAAAATACTAACCCTATTTTACCTTTTAGGTAATTTATGAAGAGTGTCTACATTCAGTAAAATGACTAGTAAAATAAGTATCATCCTATTCATTGAAAAATCTACTGCTGCTGCTGCTAAGTTGCGTCAGTCATGTCCGACTCTGTGTGTCCCCACAGACGGCAGCCCACCAGGCCCCCCCGTCCCTGGGATTCTCCAGGCAAGAACACTGAAGTGGGTTGCCATTTCCTTCTCCAATGCATGAAAGTGAAAAGTGAAAGTGAAGTCGCTCAGTCGTGTCCGACTCTTCGCGACCCCATGGACTGCAGCCCACCAGGCTCCTCCATCCATGGGATTTTCTAGGCAAGAGTACTGAGCACCTAATAAATGCTAGATTCAAAAGATACCTTAAACTTAAACTTCCCTGGTGCCTCGGCTAGTAAAGAATCCACCTGCAATATGGGAGACCTGGGTTCAATCCCTGAATTGGGAAGATCCCCTGGAGAAGGGAAAGATTACCCACTCCAGTATTATGGTCTGGAGAATTCCATGGACTATATAGTCCATGGGGTCACAAAGAGTCAGACATGACTGAGCGACTTTCACTTTCAAGCTTCCAATCTAGTAGAAGAGTTCACAGTCTTGAGCAAAGATTTCTTGCTAAATATACCTGAAGAGCTTTTTAAAAAATACATACACCAAGGTCTCAACCCAGAGGCTATGGTTCACAAGTTCTATAGGTGATCAAAAATCTGTAATTTTTTAAAGTTTTATAAGCAATTTTGAACCTACAGAAGAAGCTACATGTATGGAAGTTACACGTCTCTTTTTTTAATCCTAACTGCCACAGCTGCTCAGGAACCCTCTGGAGGAGTTTTCTCCTGTTTTCCAATTGTTATCTAATCCTACAATACATTTAACTTTTAACAATAGAAAATATTAAATTCTTTGAAAGTGAATGTGATTTCTGTAAGAATTCAAATGCAAACAATTAAATACAAATAAAGTGGATGATCTAATTGAGAAATGCCATTTGGGGTTAAGACATTTCAAAAAAAAGAATAAGAAGAATTAAAAGTACCATTTAGAAATTTTTCAGAAGTCACAATCTACTGTTTTAAATTTAAACATCTGAGAATTGCAAAAGAATTCTGATCAGCCCAGTATGACATCAGTTTGTCTCGCATTATACTGAGCAGTATTTCCGTTCATCCATCACTCAAAAAGCTACAAACTTAGTACATTCTTCCTTCAAATATTGTTGTAAATCAAGTGTTTTCTCTCTCATCTAAATTCAAGACTCTAGTTACCACTCTCATATAACTATCTAATGAGTCCAATCTCTGTCCCCTTTAAACATTTATACCACTCACTTGCCTAAATGACTTGCTTCACGCTTTATCAGGGAGGTCTCTGTATCAGTCAAAATTCCTGCTCTACTGTACTTCAATACCATTAGCTTCGTTTGACAGTTTCCTGATAAGAGATGTTAATTTCATTCAAACTTTAATACTCAAACTTCTTTTTAAGATGGGTCACTTATTTTTTATATACAAACAATTTAATAGCAATATTACAAACATTACCAAGCAACTCTCCCACACCATAATTAACTTCATACTTAAGTTTTTGTCTTGGAGAGCTCTTTTTGAGGGGGGAATGTAATGAGAGGCAGAGGCACACAAGAAGGATGGTACAGAAAACAAGTGAAATTGCAGGCAAAATGTACTGTGCATGTGAATACACTGAGAGAAAGCCCACAGCTTTAATCAGCATCTTTAAAGCACCCATAAAACCCCCAAAATAAAATCACTGATCTATCATACGGGTATATGAGACAGTGTCCCTACCATTCCATACAGTGTTTAGGAAATAAAGGGGGGACAGGAACACATTAAATGCCACCATGCAGATGTAAAATCCAGAGTATGAAAAACAAAGTATCACTCCAGATTCTTCAACAAATGAAAGAAAATGGATGAAGAAAGTGAAGAAAAGGAAACCTATAAGCTTTTAACAGAAGGAGACCTATGAGACCTATTAACCAACTGCAATGAAGGAACTTATGTGGATCCCAACTCAAACAGATTCTAAAAGAAAAAAAAACATGAGACAACTAGGGAACGGGAATGACTGGGTAAGTGAAGATACTGATTTTACTAGGTATGGCTATGGTACGTATAGTGGCTCTTTTAAAAGAATTCTTATCTTTTAAAAATACATATTAAAATATTTATGGAGGATATGCAGTAAAATGCTGTACATACTTCTAAAAAGTTTGCATTTCAAACAAGATTTAACATACCTGACACTCAAAAAAATGTTTTCAGAAGTTTTATCAAGCACTTCACTTACATAAAGTTAATTCTCTTTAAGTGTTGCAATAATCCAATTAAAAGCTAGAAATGTTTCAAAACACAACATACCCGGACAGCTTGTTCCTTTTTGATGCCTTCTACGATATCGATAGGCTCTTTAACTATGGCCTCGGGAGTCTCAGCAGCAACATCTTCAATGTTGACACCACCGTGAGAACTTCCTATTAATACAGGACCCTAGCAGGAAGGGAAACAGAAAAAACATCTAGATTTTATTTTGGACCCATCAATAAAATCTTAAAATCTATTCATGCATACTATTAAACTTATACATCTGTCACTTCCCACTATTTTTAAACCCCCTTGAGAATTTGTCCTTGCATCTCCTACAGTGTTCTTCTAAACATTCAACTGAAATAATGGAAAAGGAGGAGGAAGACACTGTCTTACCAGTGAGGGGAAAAGGATTAAAAATATACACAAAATGTATACCAAACAATATAAATATACACGCATATATGAAATATAACCTCTACATTTCTCACAAGAACTGAAGGTTCATTAAAGTATTGTTTAAAGAACATTTAAAAAAATAATAGAAACAGTTTACTGGTACTTAAAAGGGAAAATCTAATGAACAAATGTTCAGATTTATAATCTCTAGGCTACTGGAGGTCAGTGAAAAAGAAAGCTGCTGCTACTGCTGCTAAGTCACTTCAGTCGTGTCCGACTCTGTGCAACCCCATAGACGGCAGCCCACCAGGCTCCGCCATCCCTGGGATTCTCCAAGCAAGAACACTGGAGTGGGTTGCCATTGCTTTCTCTGAAAAAGAAAGCTATCTACCTTCAAAGAAGAGCTCCAGCTATTATCATGAATATAATGAGACATAAATACTAATCAATTAAGTTAACTTTTAAGTCTCCTAAGCATCACTACGAACAAAGCTAGTGGAGGTGATGGAATTCCAGCTGAGCTATTTCAAATCCTGAAAGATGATGCCGTGAAAGTGCTGCACTCAATATGCCAGCAAATTTGGGAAACTCAGCAGTGGCCACAGGACTGGAAAAGGTCAGTTTGCATTCCAATCCCAAAGAAAAGCAATGCCAAAGAATGCTCAAACTACCGCACAATTGCACTCATCTCACATGCTAGTAAAGTAATGCTCAAAATTCTCCAAGCCAGGATTCAGCAATACGTGAACTGTGAACTTCCTGATGTTCAAGCTGGTTTTAGAAAAGGCAGAGGAACCAGAGATCAAATTGCCAACATCTGCTGGATCATGGAAAAAGCAAGAGAGTTCCAGAAAAACATCTATTTCTGCTTTATTGACTATGCCAAAGCCTTTGACAGTGTGGATCACAATAAACTGTGGAAAATTCTCAAAGAGATGGGAATACCAGACCATCTGACCTGCCTCTTGAGAAATCTGTATGCAGGTCAGGAAGCAACAGTTAGAACTGGACATGGAACAACAGACTGG
>NW_011494566.1:240209-244938 GCF_000754665.1 Bison bison bison
AAGGAGATCAGCCCTGGGATTTCTTTGGAAGGAATGATGCTAAAGCTGAAACTCCAGTACTTTGGCTACCTCATGCGAAGAGTTGACTCATTGGAAAAGACGCTGATGCTGGGAGGGACTGGGGGCAGGAGGAGAAGTGGACGACAGAGGATGAAATGCTTGGATGGCATCACTGACTGAGTCTGAGTGACTCACGTGACTCTGGGAGTTGGTGATGGACAGGGAGGCCTGGCGTGCTGCGATTCATGGGGTCGCAAAGAGTCGGACACGACTGAGCGACTGAACTGAACTGAAGATCAGTTAAGGAAAAAACCTTGAAGCAAAATTATCTAACAGATTTGCCAATCTATGCACAAAACTGGAAATAATCTTAATATGCAAAAATAGGAAACGGTAAAAACATTCTACTGAAGATTATTTAATGCTTCTGGAACGGAAAATGATTCAGTAGTATAATATGGAGAAAAAAAGGTACAAAACCCTTGATTCTATACTCAAATTTTTTTTAACATAAAGTGTGTTTAAATGTGCACCCTCGCACTATTCACAGACACACAAAAAAGATAAGAAGTAAAACATTAAATAAGACTTCTATTATTTTACTTTGTTGTGTCACTATTTGGCGATGAGCAACAACATTTTCTGAAGAAAAAAAAAAAGAAACTTCTACAGTGAATATACGATTCTTAATTCAGGAAAGAAAAAAAAAAACCTAAAGACTAATTTCACTCTTCTACCCCAGCATCTAAATGTTTCAGTAACAAATTCATTTCAAGATATAAAGTAAAGAAATAATATTATTGACTTGGCCAAAATCTTCATCCGGTTTTTTAAGTAAAAATAAAAGCCACATTTTGAAGAAGGCAATGGCACCCCACTGCAGTACTCTTGCCGGAAAATCCCATGGACGGAGGAGCCTGGTGGGCTACAGTCCATGGGGTCGCAAAGAGTCAGACACGACTGAGCAACTTCACTTTGACTTTTCACTTTCTTGCATTGGAGAAGGAAATGGCAACCCACTCCAGTGTTCTTGCCTGGAGAATCCCAGGGACGGTGGAGCCTGGTGGGCTGCCGTCTATGGGGTCACACAGAGTCGGACACGACTGATGCGACTTAGCAGCAGCAGCAGCAAAAGGCATAATTGATCTCTATCAACTTCAACCGGTCTACTCGACCGAGCAGCATTGTCCAATGAAAAATATCCAGCACAAAACTTCACAAACCAATTCTGACAAATTCACTCAGTCACAGCACCTTATGCATACACTGCACAAATCTTTTTTGTGTATTTCAGTTGCATTTTTACTTTCTTGAAACAATAAAACACAATATGCCAAAAACACTGCTTTTTTCTTCCATCTTCAATATTAAAATGGCTATACAAAAATTTACCAATTGTAATGTCTTTTTTTTTTTAAAGCTCACTGATCTGACAGCTGTCACAACACAAATCTAACAAAAGTGTTTCAAATGAAATTAAAAACAACTAAGCACTACTATAGCTGTCTTAATGGTAAAAACTGAATGAACCTTTTGGCCAAACCAAAACATTCAGTACTGTTTGGAAAACAATACAGTGTTTCAAATCCTCAAAATACAGCAATAGCCAAAGAGATGAGGCTGGGAGTATTTATTTATTTTTTTTTTTAAAGAGAGTTATTATACTTAGGCAAAAAAAGATTTTTAAAAAGTATCAGTCTTCAAGGAAAAAAAACTGTGTGGTAGAGGAATAAGGGTGGGTGGAAGATTTATATTTCCCTGTACATCTTTGTACCTTTTTAATGTAATATTACATGACTAGATTTCAATATTGTTGTTACTGTTCAGTGGCTAAGTTGTGTCCAACTCTTTGGGACCCCATGGACTGTAGCATGCCAGGCTTCCCTGTTTTCACTATCTCCAGGAGGCTGCTCAAGCTCATGTCTACTGAGTTGATGATGCCATCCAACCATCTCATTCCTTGTCATCCCCTTCTCCTCATGCCCTCAATCTTATCCAGCATCAAGGTCTTTTCCAATAAATCTCTTCATTGCATCAGGTGTCCAAAGTACTGGAGCTTCAGCTTCAGCATCAGTCCTTCCAATGAATATCCAGGGTTGATTTCCTTCAGGACTGACTGGTTTGATCTCCTTGCTGTGCAAAGGACTCGCAAGAGTCTTCTCCAACACCACAATTCGAAAGCATCAATTCTTCTGCACTCAGCCTTCTTTATAGTCCAACTCTCACATCCATACATGAATACTGGAAAAACCACAGCTTTGACTATATGGACCTTTGTCGGAAAAGTGATGTCTCTGCTTTTCAATACACTCTCTAGGTTTGTCATTGCTTTTCTTCCAAGGAGCAAGAGTCTTAATTTCACGGCTGCAGTCACCATCCATAGTGTTTTGCAGCCCAAGAAAATAAAGTCTGTCACTGTTTTCATTTTCCCCCCTTTATTTGCCATGAAGTGATGGGACCAGATCTTAGGTATGATACACATAAAAGCAGTTGAAGACAGTAAATTTCATATTCTATGTTTCTGACCACAACTTTAAAAAATGACAGCTCTAGACCACAAGTTCAGTGAGCTTCTGAGGTTGCACAATACTCTGCATGTTGTCACATATCAGTATGTAAGGAAGGGGACACAACCCTGAAGCAAATGAAAACTTTATGTGTGGGACTCTCCCAGACCGCGCCCTGTGCATCTCCGTTTCGCTGGTTCTGGCTTTTATCCTTTGGCTATAATAAAACTGTAATCACAAATACAGTATTTTCCTAAGGTCTGTGAGTCATTCTAGCAAATTATGAACCTGAGGGATACTAGGAATCCCTAAATTTGTTGCCAGTTAGTCAGAAGTGAGGGTGACCTGGGGACGCTAAACTTGCAACTGATATCTGAACTGAGGGCAGTCATGCAGAGGAATGTGCCCTGAACCTGTGAAGTCTGGCTCAACTCTGGGTATCCTGGTGTCAGAACTCACTGCAACACACACACACACACACACAATTTAACATAAGAATTCACTGTTGCTTTCTGAAACTAAAGAAAACAGACGCAAGCCCAAGTAAAGGGAAATGTTTGAAATTAAAAGTATAATTTTTACTTTCTCTACTGTCAGGAAGCATTTAACAGGAGGCTTCCTGTGTGCTGTTTTGAATCTGTCAGGAATTCTGTTCCTTATTAATTCCTGAATATTCAGGAATTAAGAGGAGAGGCAAGCCTCTCCCAGGGACTGAGGAATCCAGGCATTTCTTTCCTTAGTTTTTCTATACGGTGATAAGTACCCTCTTCCTTCTTGTGAACCATATGGTAAAAGTGATTATTTACAACTCTCTATTATGGATCGCCTATGTTTTGTAAGTCTGGAATGTTAATCTTTATCTTTGCTGAGAATAACTACAGTATACATGCCCACACCATGTTGATTAAAACCCCTCTGCTCCATCAGAGCTCTGGTCCCCATGTCTTGCTTTCTCTTTCTCCTTCTCTTTCTCTCTCTCCCTCCCTCTTTCTCTCTCAGGCTATTTCTTTGGAGCACAGAGGCTCTCTGAGTTCACTTTCCTGCCCGGGCTTCTAAGACCCACTCGAGAAGGTGCTTTGTGCCTTCTCCCCATCAAGAGGGCGCCCGAGGCCTCCATGAACAGAGCAAGGCTGGTGCCAGGGACTTTACTGGCTTTCTGCGTAAACCAAGGAATATCAGCCTCTTTCTCTCTCCTTTACTTTCTTATCGGTCCACTCTGGACCACCAGGTTCCGGTCCATTAAAGGACCTCAACAAGTGGCGCCCAGAACAGGGACTTGGTACACGTATGCACATTCGGACGGAGTGACCCCAGGGCCTATTGAGGCCGGTAAGTATTAAGACATGGGTAAAACGGCTGGAAAGCCCCATCACTTTTCTACTTTACTTCATCACTTATTTAAAGTTCAGGGACTTAATGAAAGGTATGCTGATTTTTTAGCTAGATTACAAACTGCTATTTCCCATACTGTAATTAGAGAAGCAGCCAAAAGGCAACTAGAGAAATTACTTGCTTATGAAAATGCAAATCAGGAATGTCAAAAAGCTATAGCTCCAATTCATGAGACAGGGACTATTATTGATTATTTGAAGGCTTGTCGCAATCTATGATTAGAAATTCAAAAGATGCAAATGGTAGCTGAAACAATAGCTGCTGCCTTAAGAAAGGGAAATAAAGGATGCTTTACATGTGGAAATAAGAACCATTTAAAAAGGGACGGCCCTAAGAAAGCTTAAAAAAAAAGAAAAAAATATGAAAAAATATAAAAATAAAAAACCTCCAAAAATCTGCCCTCACTGCCATAGAGAAATGCATTGGGCCAAAGATTGTAAGTCTAAATTTGACACTGAAAGAAAACCTATTCCAGGAAACTCCAAGCAGAGGACCCCCCAGGTCCCCTTCAACAAAAACCTGGGACAAATTCCATCTTTTCTCTCAAACCCTCAACATCCGGCAGTGCTGCCCTCGATATACCAGCTTTGTTTTTAGATAATATGAAGTTAATGATCTCTATTTAAATTCAAATTCACGTGAACTGAAAAATATTAAATATAATGTTTATTTAAATATAAATATAATTTAAATATAATTGTTTGCTAATCTAATTAAGACATGTCTTAAGTCATCAACATTATATAATACTTTTATTATGCCTAGGTTTAAGGTAAACTAAATTTGTCAACAAAAAGGTTAACTCTTTATATATATATATAAAAATATAT
>NW_011494566.1:245448-258610 GCF_000754665.1 Bison bison bison
CTCACATCCATACATGACCACTGGAAAAACCATAGCCTTGACTAGACGGACCTTTGTTGGCAAAGTAATGTCTCTGCTTTTGAATATGCTATCTAGGTTGGTCATAACTTTCCTTCCAAGGACTAAGCATCTTTTAATTTCATGGCTGCAATCACCATCTGCAGTGATTTTGAAGCCCAAAAAAATAATCTCTTAAGACTGGGATAACTTAAATTTCTAGAGTTGTACTAAACTAAATAATAAAAGTTTATTAAATAACTAGGTCATTTCCAAATAAAATAAGATTTTAAAACATTAATTACTGAACATTAACTTCCTCTTACAAAGTTTTTCTTACAGAAAAACGAAAGAGATTTTAAACTATTAATAAATACATTATATAATGTATAATATATTGATATATATAAATATAAATATATATTTATATGTAATAAATATATTCACCAATCTATAAAATGCTAATATATGACACTTTATAGTTGCTAAGGAAAAGCTAGATATATGCTTTTAATAAAAAGATATAAGATATGGCAAACTCAGATATACATTCCACATTTTTCCTGGGGGCCACTGCTCATTTAACAAACAATATAATTATTAAAATAACTTGGAAGTATGACAAGCCTATTTGGACAGAGCAGTGGCCCCTCATGAAAGAGAAATTACAGGCAGCTAAGGAACTTATAGATACACAACTAGAATTAAAGCATATTGAGGAATCTTGTTCTCCTTGGAACTCTCCTATTTTTGTTATAAAAAAGAAATCTAACAAATGGCGTCTCTTAACAGACCTCTACCCATCACACAAGGTATTAAGCTTTTATTTGGGCCACACCTCTTCGTGGTGAGGCTATACAACATGTTATAACTCACTTATTAGCTTGTTTTGCTGTAATGGGAACTCCTAGTTCTATAAAAACAGACAATGGCCCTGCCTGTATTTCTGGACACTTTAAACAATTTTTACAATCTTCTTCTATTAAACATATTACAGGTATTGCTTATAATCCACAGGTACAAGGTATAGTCAAACGAGCACATCACACACTAAAATTGCAAATAAAAAAATTTAAAAAGGGGGAATACACAGGAACCATACGGTAAAAGTGATTATTTACAACTCTCTGTCTCTTTATTATGGATCGCCTATGTTTTATAAGTCTGGAATTTTAATCTTTATCTTTGCTGAGAATAACTACAGTATATATGCCCACACCATGTTGATTAAAACACCTCTGCTCCATTAGAGCTTTGGTCCCCGTGTCTGTCTTTCTCTCTCTCTCTCTCAGGCTATTTCTTTGGAGCGCAGAGGCTCTCTAAGTTCACTTTCCTGCCCAAGCTTCTAAAACCCTCTTGAGAAGGTGCTCTGCACATTCACCCCATTGAGAGGGCGCCTGAGGCCTCTGTGAACAGAGCAAGCCCCATGCCAGGGGCTTTATTGGCTTTCTGCGTAAACCAAATAATATCAGCCTCTTTCTCTCTACTTTCTTTTCAGTCGACTTCAGACCACCAGGTTCCGGTCCATTAAAGGACCTCAACACTCTACAAACTTCAAATGAAAAGGCATTCTTCATTTCCTCCCTAGAAAGGCAATTCATAATTATAAGCTTTTACAGAGATCTAAAGAGAGAGGAAAAAATTCAGATTTAAGAGTCTATCTACTACTGTCCTCCTACTGAAGTATAATATAGATGAATTAATCTACAGATTAATACTATTTTATTCAAAAGAAGAGGTAGAATAAATAAACTTTTAGAGTTTATTTGAACATTTTATTTTAGTTTTACAGTCCTTTTCTTCTCATATCTACTAATAAGAGAAGTGAAGAGCCACATAAAATGCAGCGCTACTGGGGGAAAATAGTTAATATTAAATTCTCACTAAAGTAATGATTAGATCTCTAAGAGTTGGCTATAAGTTAGAGAAAAATCTAAAAAAATACAGAAGAAATTAAATATAGAAACTGAACTGCTTATAAACTGAACTGAAAGTGAACTGCTCTTTGTACTAATTCCCTGACTAATTAGAAAGAAACCCTCAAATTTGTAGTCAACTGTTCAGAAGAAAGCTTACATAGGAAAATAAGAAAGAGATCTGTTAAAACAATGGCTGTAGTTTTGCATATGGTCATGCCTGTTGAATGAATTGGTAGTTCAAATAATCTGCATTTCAACTCTGAAATTTTAGTGATAAACTTTCAGAACAGTAAGTTCTAGCAAAGAATTATAATTTCAAATAAATTAATAATGCTATTTTCACATTCTTAGCCTAAATTTCTCTTTTCTTGTCAGTCTTACGAAAGGTTTTGCCTTAAAATGGAACTGAATTTAAAATTATATGACAAAGAAGCCACTTCATATATCTCTTTTTAAAGAAATAAAAGTATGGAAAATAAAATTTGGAATTCTTGCAGCACATTTTATATCTAATCCAAGAAAGTAAAAAAAAAAAAAACTGACAGAGTTAAATGTACCATTCATTTACAGCAGCCTGCAATGTTTTACTAGAAAAATTAAGTAGCAAATATGATTTGTTAAATTAGATTTGTCTCAGCCCAAAAGTACCCAACGGGTACTAGGCAAATGTTAAGAAATTTTAAAGTGCCAAAATACTGAAGAGGAACTTAAAATCAATTTTGGGGGGCACATCAACCCTATGGTACATATCTGCTCAGGCTTCCTTATGTGATACACACTGAAGAAGACCAGTAGAGTTTATGATTCATCTCCTAAAAACAGATAAGCAACCAAATCAATTTTTTAAGAGCTATTAACTCAGAAGCATTTGACTTTAATTCAATCAAAATGTGCTTTTCTTTTTAATTTAAATGGCTGACTTATTTTTTGTTGTTTAATAAGCAACTGTCCACAGGGATTCCCAAAATAGCTCATTGTACCCCCAAAAGTAACACCAACCAACTCCACATTGGTCTAACATGATAGTATCAAACTACATTATAATGTCTTTGGCTGAATGGTTCAACTAGTACTACTAAATTTTCAGCATGAATTACTACAACTATGTATTACTTGTACAAATGAAATAAAAACAGTTTTCCTTAATAAGACTCTGAGTTCTCTGAAAATTCAAGTTCTTAAAATGAATTCAAATTTGATCATTTTCTCTATTGCTTTAACATATCTTTAATAAAACATATTCACAGTGTTACAGCTGTATCTTTAAAACACATTCAGATTGCTACATTTATTCCCATAAAAATGAGCTACTCTGAATGTGCAATATAACAGGACTCATTATTTCAAACTGTTTAGGCACATGTATCCTGTTCCTGGCTATAACAAAAAGTAAAAACATAATAACTAACAGAATGATAGATGTTGATATATAACATCACTGAAAAGGAAAAGAAAATGTAGAATAACATAAATGAATTTGTAAAAACATAATTTTTATAAATGTTTGTAATACACAAGATTACTGTCATGGGATTTCTAAGGCAACTTACAAAAGCAAATTCTATCACATGAAGAAACCTAGAGGTAAAGACATCACTTCCAAACAAAACAATGCTTTTTATCTTATATCCTGAGTGGGTTTTTACTACCATCTAGTGTTATACCTTAAGAAATACTTTCTTATAAAAATTAAAAGTTACAAAAGACATTTTATAATATCATTCAAAAATTATTAGAAGACTTAATTAAATGTTAAAAAAAACACAGTATGGAAAACAGCTATTTTTTAAAAGACATTTTATATAAGAAAATAGTTTCATGACTCTTAAAATTTATGTCATATTACCAATTATATAATTTAGTGATGTTCTACATCAAATCTTGACCAGGGCTACCAAATATGAACCCAGTCTTCAAAAGACAAGGTAGTTAGCACACAGATTCAGCTCATAAAACTTAACCAATGCACTCAGAAAGCCAGATAATTATACTATAAAATGACTCAACACCCTCTCCAAGCACAGGATCTACGAAAGAAATTTCTCTTCCCATGATGCCTTAAATTCATTGCTAGCATATTAAGTTCCACAAAGAAAGCAAGGTAGAATAAGGTTATGTTTTTTAGAAGCATACTGTTTGCTACTGAATGTCTTCCTTGAATTTATCCAGTAGCAGGTCATCATGAAACAAACCTCAAAGTATAAAAATACCAAAAAGCTGAAAAAGACAAAGATGAAGCCAGGGGTACACATTCTCTTAGTGGATACAGAGACTTTCTCTTTGGTTAGACTATTTTACTGTGCTAGAAGTTATTTTCTCAGTTTATGGAATCTAAAGGTGAATCAGAGATGATTTAAGCTGCTCTTATCAAATTAACAATTTAGAAATTCTGTGGGTTTTATTTCAGCATGGTTTTACCTACAATTTTTATTACAAGATTCTATTAAGTTTTATGGCATTAATCATGTTGTTTTTTTAAACAAAAACATTGTTCTCCTGACATACACAAATAGATTATGGACCATACCTTTTTAATCTTTCCCATACAAATAGAAATAATGATCAACTTTTGAAACTGAATGTAATAAGATCATCCTAAATGTATCATGTCTACAATTACTCACTTGAAATGACCTTTCCATTGTGATTGCAAAGTAGTATTCTCTCCTGGGATATCTTCGTTCACAAACCAATACTTGATTGCATATCCTGCCCTTTTCTCCTGTTTGCTTGGTAAACAACTTTTTCCCAATCATTTGTGAGGAAACAGCTTTTGCTTCTTCTGGACTAAAATAAGAAAAAGAACTCAAACTCTTTTCTCCTCCAAGTGAGATAAATATAAGCACATGACAGCCAAAACCTTATCTCGCCTACTACTTAAATCTCAATATTTTTATCAATTCAATAAGGGCATCTTTTATAATATTCATTATTTCTTTAATAGTGATGATTTAAAAAAAAAAAACTTACGAGAAAACTATCTTCACTCCTCCTTTGAGGCCACTTTCAAATGTTCCTTTTCCTCTGCCACCAGCCAAAACTTGCGCCTTTATCACAACATCTTTTGAACCTAGAAGAAAAACACTTCTATTAGATACGAAGCATGGAGCAGCACACAACACACAATACTTTGCTATTAAACATACATATTTAGCAACCTTACTAAACGTAGTAAATTAAAGATCCATTTACCCACAATGTTGAAAAATGAGGCACTCCATGTACATAGATTTTCTAGATTAGGACACTAAAATATTCACCACCTAAAGATTCACAAACTTAAAAAAATCAGCCACTCATTAAACCATTTCTTAAGCATACTGAAAACAAGTTTACCTTTATCTGGTACTTTAAATATTAATTACTCTGCAAGGTACTAAATTTACAAAATTGAGAGTCAAATACCTTCCTAACAGTTTCCTCCCTCCCTGCTGCTACTGCTGCTAAGTAGCTTCAGTCCTGTCCGACTCTGTGAGACCCCACAGACGGCAGCCCACCAGGCTCCCCCGTCCCTGGGATTCTCCAGGCATGAACACTGGAGTGGGTTGCCATTTCCTCCTCCAATGCATGAAAGTGAAAAGTCAAAGTGAAGTCGCTTAGTCGTGTCCGACTCTTAGCGACCCCATGGACTGCAGCCTACCAGGCTCCTCCGCCCATGGGATTCTCCAGGCAAGGGTACTGGAGTGGGGTGCCATTGCCTTCTCCATCCTCCCTCCCTATTGATATGTAACCTTCCTATCCTATGAAACTTTGAGGTATAAATGCTGCTTTGAGTAGAAATGTACCATGACTTTGAGGGAAAGTTCCACTACTGATACCAGCTCACATCATCCCACTGACACTCTCCAGCTGTACTGTTGTGAGGGGGCTGACAGGAATTAAGGCATGTTAACCCAAAGATTCCAGAATATTATGCTTCCAAGTCTTTAAGACATTTTTTTCAGCAAGTAATTGAATTTTTCTTCTTTAACAGGTAAACTGATCTCTTTTCTTTCCTTTTCTAACATGATGAAGAAAATTATCAAACTAGCTATTTAGCTTAGGTACTACTCTTCATGATTCAGAGCAACACTTTTTAGAGGTGCATTCTGTCTCCCAAGACAGGTAGAATTTCAGAGCCTCCTCATTTCACGTCTCAGAGTATTTTGCCCATACTCAGGTGGTGCAGTGTTACCGCCTGAATCTGCAGAATCCACCTGCCAGTGCAGAAGACAAGGGTTTGATCCCTGGGTGGGGAAGAGCCCCTGGAGGAAGAAATGGCAACCACTCCAGTATTCTCGCCTGGAAAAATCCATGGACAGAGGAACCCGGTGGGCTACGGTCCATAGGGTCTCAAAGTCATGACTGAGCACAGATGCATGCTCAGTTACACTGTTAAACTGTTACAGCAGTGTAACATCACTATTACATTACGAAAAACAATTACCCTTTGAGGTCAGGATTAAGGACATTGTTATATTATTTGTTGTATCCTCAGCATGAAGAGGTCCCTGGGAAGTAACGACCACTCCATAAGTGTGTATCTGAATAGGCTAAAGATGGGAATTCTACCACCAGGAAAGGCCATCTCTAACATGCATGCATATACCAAGCCAAATGAGAGGGCACCCTCACCTGATCAAGGAGGTAACAAATACAGATTGTGATCAAATAAGAAATGATCAAAAGTAACTTCCCTGGGAGTTACAGGCAGAGTCCTTACAATGGCCTCAAGGCTCCATGTAATCCCCTAGAACCCCTGCCCCTTGTATTACATCCCCCTCGCTGTTCACACACCAGCTACTCTAGTCTTTCTGGTCCTGAGCATGTTCCTCTCTTCCTTCAGGATCTGGCTCCCAGCAACCTCTCTCCCTGGAATACTCTGCATACAGGTATCCATTTAGGAGAGGTACCCATTCCTTTTCAGTTTTTCTTTAAGTCTAAATTGTCCATGAGGTTCAGGTTCACCCTGATCACTCTACTTAACACTCTGACTGCCCACCACCAATCCGCCTTACCCTGATCTTTTTTTTTTTTAATAGAAGCCATTGCCTTCAAACATAATTTCTCGTGTTTATTATTTTTATTTTGCTCCCTCACTAGAATGTAGACTCCAGAAGGGCAGAATCTTGTTCAGTGATATTTACAAGATCCTGGGAGAGTTCCTAGTACACAATATATTCTGAATGATGAATAAAAGAACAGTTACAAATCAAGAGAATTCTTATGAATCCAGATTTTCCACTGTTCTTGAAAAATCTGAATTGGAAATCCTGGGCCCTACACCCAGAAATGACTAAAAGTGTTTTGTTTACATAAGACATTATTTCAATTTGCCACAGTCCCCACCATTCCCAAATGTAACAACTAATTTTAGATAAAGATTAGATAAAGTTGAGAAATTTCCTTAAAACTGACAATCATTTCCTTATTGAGAAGACAACAGGTAGCCTCAGGGACTACAGCAAATTAAAGTGCATGCCCAAATTATTGATAAAAGCAGCAGCCACTAGTCATTTTACCTGTTTCTGATTACCTGTTGAGTCAGTTTTCCAGTACTTAAATATTCATTTAAATCCAAAGAGGATATCTGTAATCCAAACAGTATAAATGTAATATAAAAATGGACAACAGTTAAACTGGTGCTTTGCTGGGCTAAATTCAAACATTCCTATTCATCAAGCTGGGAACTTAACATACTGATGTATTAAGTAAGAGTAATGAAGTTCTATTTCTTCAAAAACATTTTACAAAACAGAAAGCTCTTCCCCCAAAGTGTCAATTTTTGTTTTCTTAGGAAAATAAACTCCTTAAGGGCACAAAAGATTCTTCAAAAGTTACTTCTAAATAAGTCCTTCAAAACAAAAGAAGAGAGAAAAAAAAACCACACACACACACAAGTAATGACATACAATCTCATCATCTAGCAAAACAGGGAGAATTAGAAGATAAATCTGAGGACAAATGATTGAAAGAAGATTTTATTCAATTCCATTAATTCAATCAACAGTTACATCTACATACGAGATAACTGTGCTAGAGTTCTTGATACAACAATGAGCAGAGAGCTCAGTCTTACTGGATTTGGCCCTTTCTCTAGTCAGACAAGAGCAAAATTTGTGGGTCTCAAGATTATTTTTAAAGTATATTCACCATCCCTCCTAGCTTTTGACATTGACATTGACAAGTCGCTCAGTTGTGCCCTCTTTGAGACCCCTTTGAGACTCTTTGAGACCCTATGGACTGTAGCCTACCAGGCTCCTCTGTCCATGGGATTTTCCAGGCAAGAGTACTGGAGTGGGTTGCCATTTCCTTCTCCAAGGGATCTTCCTGACCCAAGGATTGAACCCGGGTCTCCCACACTGTAGCCAGATGCTTTACCATCTGAGCCATGAGGGAATCTAGTCATTCACAAATGTTGTTAAGCACTCCTCATACACAGTCATCTAGTAAGACATCGGTAAAAGGAAAAGGAGGCAAAGTCCTGTTGTATGCCAAAAGAAATCTGCCTCCAGGCGGACATTCACTCATTGGCACCCTCCACATGTTTATTTATCCAGTGAGAAATTCTATCTCAACTATACTAGAATCCAAACTATATTTCTACAATCAACAGGGAAATCATAAGAATTCTACCAAATGCCTTAGTGAAATCATGTTTTCTTAAAGCAGTAACTGTAAGGAGGAGATGGGAACCTGCTCTTAGAACTGACCCCAAATGATAACTATTTCATTTTTCTGTACTTAACAACTCTTTGATAATCCATTCCAGAAATGCCTCCATTATCTTCCAACTCATCACCCTTCATTGTATGGACTCCTATGAGTCTTAAAATACTGGAATTAGATTTCTTTCCAACCATTCTCCTATCCCTAACTTCAATTATTCACAATAGGTAAAACTTGCCCCTAGGGCAGTGTTTTCAAACTTTTATCACATCATGCCAGAAAATGATAGAATTTGTAGGGAATACTGGGGAAAGAGGTCAGAGCTCTTTTGGAAGGAGTTATCAGCTACAGGGCTCAGTGGTCCCAGGCCTCATGCTAACCAGACTTCTCTTGCCACCCACAGGACTGAAGGGAAGCAATACTTTGTCACATCTGTAACACATTTTTGCCCTAAGTTTATCAGTTGGTGAGGTAAGACTTGAAAAAAAAAAAAATGGGAATTAACATTTTATGAATTTTGGAGTAACTGAGAAGCAAAAATCAGCCAAAATCAGCACTGAAAATTGCTAGCTAGATGGAAAGAATCAGGTGTATTTCTAGCATACCTCATAACACAACTTGTACAATTACATCCCATAATCGGTATCTTCTGATATTAATGACTCACCACAAAAAACAAAATTGTTTCAACATTCTTCAAACAGCTATGAAATGCATCTTTTAAAATGTAGTGTTTCTGATTCTTTAGATTTAAAGGTCCTATTTGTCACTAATCCCGCTCCATATGACAATCATCATTTGCAGCCTTCTTTGACAAAAGCACACTTTCTAGATAAACATGATGCCTTCTGTTCCAAGGGCCTCAAAATCAGAGCTGCTTATCTGCTCCTTACTACTTCTAAGTCCTGGATCCAGAGAACTTGCCAGAAATTTCACAGCTATAATATATCCTACATATTAACTATTCTTTCTTCCACAGCTAGAAATCATTAAAGATTTTTACAGTGAGTAAATAAATCGAGAGACTGGCATCTGAATAAATCCTGCTTGTTTTATGAAAAAGTCTGTACATAGATTTTTTTTTTTTGACAACATAGTGAAATTTGACTAAATGAGAAAATATACAGAAAACTAAGAAAACCAATTATAATAATTTGGAAGCAGAAAAAAGAAACACTAGCTTTAACTGACTTCATTAAATCTGGCCCTTTTATCACATAAAGTGTATGGGAAACACTTTATGCCTTCAGCTTTATGAAAAAGGAAAGAACTAGTAAACAAAAAATGAATCACTCAAAAAATTAACAAAATTAAAAGAAGAAAATCAAAAGTCTGAAATTCATCCTTAAGTACAGAAGGGTAGAATAAGAAAAACTTTTGCTTCCTAGTTATCTGGGTTTTCTTTAGAAATTAACATTTAGGTCACATATCTAAGACTGAATCTCAAGAGGGTAGTTATTAAAAAGTGCCTTTGCAAGAAATACTACAGAAATATAATCATGAGTTTTCTTTAAGCCGTGACCCTTAAAAGCCTCTAATATACATAATGTTTTAAAGGTTAAAATGAGGTACATCTTTTACCATGGACAAGTTCAAACTTCAGGTTACCATTAATTAACAAAAATTTCCCCCAAATTAGTATGAATTTACATCAGACTTTTACTAATAAAAAGAAGTTTGTTTGTAATCTGAATAAAAAGAACTGTTTTTCTGATTAAGAATAAACAAAACTGCAAATTAAAAATCATACTTCCAAGACAAGGAAATCAAGAGTGCCCCATTCAAAAACATATCATATGATATATGACAACCTTCTAGTCTTCTACATGCTTTCACTTTTGAAACAAAAACCCATCCTAGAAACAAGTAAGTATAAATAGAGACAAAAACTTTTACAATTTTCAACAGTTTAAAATGTTCCACATCTTTCCTAAAAAAAATAATAAAAGCAAAGTCTTCACCAAAGCACATTGAAAAGCATATTAATCAAATGTACATACAAGAGAGATTTAAGTACTACTAAAAGAAACTGCAGTGTATAGCTAGTACATTACTCATTAACATGTTCTCTTATTAGATGCTTAAAAATATAAAGCATACTTTCCAAACTCCAAAAAATTTATTTTTAATTGAGATTAACATAAATTCAAATTAATCAAAGCTACTAAGGTTTATATTATCAATAAAAGAATCTAATAAACATGGGTATTTTATTTAATTCATTTATTTAATTCATTTAAAAATATTAACATTTATATTGATTACCTAAGTGTCAGGCCGTCTTCTAAGAGACTGGGGTCTATCAGTGAATAAAAGACAAAGAAACCCTGCTCTCATAGAGCTTACATTCTAATGCTAAACTTCTTTTTTTCTCCTTCTGATTCTCTATTTTTCATGTCCAAAAAAAAAGACGGGGAAACACTGTACCTCTCTTTGTGTTCTCAGTCACTCAGTCATATCTGACTCTTTGTGACCACATGGACTGCAGCCTGCCAGGCTCCTCTGTCTGGGGAATTTTCCAAGAAATACTGGAGCCGGTTGCCATTTCCTACTCCAGGGGATCTTCTCGACCAAGTCTCTTGGGTCTCCTGCACTGGCAGGCAGATTCTTTACCATTGTGCCACCTGGGAAGCCCCAGACTTCTCTTTACAAATACATAAACAGCTAAGATCTTTCACCATTCCCTGAAGAATCAACACAGCCAGAATTTCCTTCCCTAAAGGACTTCAGCTCAAAAAACTAAAAACAGGACTTCAACTTCTTGAAGCTTTGATTCTTAAGTTATGGGCACTATGGGAGCTCAGAAAATCTCAATAATTTTAGCATGTCAACAATTGTCTTCTCTTTTACATTAATAAAACTTATTTTTAAAAATATAAAAGAAAAGCCAAAAGTTGTTATTAAGCCAGAATCTTATCTGAGAACCTATTTCTTAATTTAGTACCTAATTTTTTGGCAATTGCATAAGCTTCATCTGGTGACTTAGCCACATGTCCTTTGGGAATGGAGACGCCAGCTTCCTGCAACAATTCCATACTCAGGTATTCATGCAGCGAGAGATTCCTTTGCTGTTGATGCTGTATTTGGACTCCATGGTTGTTAAACAATCCAGAGCTTCCCAGGACCTAGAGAAATCGGGGACATATTTATATAAAGAGTGATTTAGCAGGAATTCTTGTTAAAAACACTTTAAAATACTTTAGAGTACTTGATTCTTCAAAACTATAACAAAATTGTCATAGTAAAACATCAAAATATCATATTCAGAGTAAATTACAGCACAAAACTAACAACTAAATCTACTAGCTAAATGTCAAAAGTGACCCTTATAGTTTTAACTTTTTCCTCATTATCTTAGTTTTTAACTTTCATTTGAGCTTTACTACCATATCCCTAATGATCTACAGAGCATTTCTCTCTCAAAGCCAAATTCTGCAGATCTAAAACCAATCTCCTATTTCCACCAAATCAAAAATCCTTCCCATCTTTCTTCTCTCCATCATTCCTCCAGCACCTAACAAATTGCCTGACACGAGAGATGAGGCACCTGTATGATGTGGTACCATCAATCTTTCATACATTCAAAATTCAAACCCCGACTTCATCAGCACTGCACATCGTGGTGTGCCGCCCAGATCCCCTCTCAGGACCAAGGCATTCATAGCCCCAGCTGCTGGGAGGGCTGGCAGCCGACAGGCCTCAGCTGAGTCCGCTCATTGGAGCCTTTCTGCCCAAAGTCATACTCCTTTCCCACTGTCAGCCTATAGCCAACGACTGGCCAATGAGAGTTAAAGTAGGGATGTAAAAACCTCGTGTGCGTGTGCATGTGCATGCTCAGTGGCTCAGTCAGTCGGGTGCGACTCTTTGTGACCCTATGAACTGAGGCCGCCAGGATCCTCTGTCCATGGGACTCTACAGGCAAGAATACTCGAAAACTTGGGTTGCCATGCCCTCTCCAGGGAATCTTCCAGACCTAGGGATCGAATCCACGTCTCTTATGTCTCCTGCGTTAGCAGATGAGTTCTTTACCGCTAAGGCACCAGGGAAGCCCAAATACCTGGCACCTCACCTCAATTTGGGACAATTCAGGATCATCCTATTGCAGACCTCCCACAGGAAGAGCAGAGGTCCCACTGCACTGCACTGGAGTTGCAGTCAATCCTCCTTCCTTCACTCTCCCACAGGTATCGATCCTGAGATCACTTTTAATAAACTTCCTCCATGAAACTCTCCATTGAATACTCGGCAAATTACAATCTGCAATATCATCTTTAACGCATTCCTTCTAAACTATTCCCTTTAAAAACCCCTTCAGGTGTACGTGCTTCACAAACAGTCAAAGCTTCTAAGAAAGAAATGACCCACCAACCTCCCTTTTTCAATCTATGTAAAACATTCATTCACTCAAAAACTCACTGAGCACCTAGACACTGGAAATAGGTCAACCCAACAAAACCCTTGCATCTAAAGCTTACAGTCTAGTATGTATTTGTATGTCGGGGGTTGGGGGAGGCATAAACAATAAAAAAAGAATATATGCCAAACAGCAGTAAGAGTAAAAAACCTAGAAAATTAAAAAATAAGAAGTCCTATTTTAT
>NW_011494566.1:258710-260934 GCF_000754665.1 Bison bison bison
CTGAGTTAAGAATTATCTTTTCAAAAACAAATAAGTAGGAAACAGAAATAAGATATTCCTCTACAAGCTGAATAAGTCACTGTTGAAAGACAAAGGAGTATGAGAGTTGTCAGCATCTGGTTGTAGGGCCACAACAATGAGAAGTACTGAAAGAAGGATGCAATCAGAAAGATCTCGAGCATCTATGGGTCCCAAAACTCCCCCCTAAGTTCCTAGTCTTAAACCATCAACACCACACAGAAACACTTCTCAACCTTTTTCTAGACTACTCAGTTCTATCAACTTTATATGGCAGAACAAATTAAGTGCTACTGGAATCACACATTTAAATGTTATCCATCCGTACATTTCTATTATCACCACACAGAATGCTGAAACATTGCTCATATGAAACATAGAATATCTTAAGAAATGAATTTAAAGGAATCTCACAGAAAATCCGTTCAGTTCAGTCGCTCAGTCGTGTCCGACTCTGCGACCCCATGAATCGCAGCACGCCAGGCCTCCCAGTCCATCACCAACTCCCGGAGTTCACTCAGACTCACGTCCATCGAGTCGGTGATGCCATCCAGCCATCTCATCCTCTGTCATCCCCTTCTCCTCCTGCCCCCGATCCCTCACAGCATCAGAGTCTTTTCCAATGAGTCAACTCTTCGCATGAGGTGGCCAAAGTACTGGAGTTTCAGCTTTAGCATCATTCCTTCCAAAGAAATTCCAGGGCTGATCTCCTTCAGAATGGACTGGTTGGATCTCCTTGCAGTCCAAGGGACTCTCAAGAGTCTTCTCCAACACCACAGTTCAAAAGCATCAATTCTTCGGCGCTCAGCTTTCTTCACAGTCCACCTCTCACATTCATACATGACTACTGGAAAAACCATAGCCTCATAGAAAACAGTCTGCTTCTTAAAGAGGGTTCATGAACCACCTGCATCAAGATTCCCTAGGAATGCCTCCAAAATGCAGATTCCAAGGCCCTACTCTCATTTATAAAAGCAGAATCTCTGGACTGTGCCTCAAAAAATCTGCATTTGTAAAGTTATTCAGTTGATTCTTAAGCACTCTACAGTTTGAGAACGAATAGTCTAACAAATCAATCATATAGAATAGCAAACTATTTCTGATTCATTTGGTAAGCTAAAACCCTGGATAAAATTTCTCTTGGTAGCTCAATTCCCTGATTTAGTTTCACTAACAACCTCCTAAACTTCAGTGTACATCTACCTTGTGAAATCCCACTCTCGGGTAAAGCCTCAAGAGAAATGAGTGCTTAGTCTATCAAAAGGCATATATAGCAGGCTTATTCATAATAGACAAAAAAATGGAAACGACCCAACTGCTCATCAGCAGAAGAATGGGTAGGAACTTCCTTGGTGCTCCAGTGGTTAAGAATCCACCCTTCAATGCAAGGAACATGGGTTTAATAATATCTGGTAGGAGAAATAAGATCCTACATGCCTTGGGGCAACTAAGCACCACAGTGAAGACCCAGCACAGCCAAAAGAGAAAAACAAATCATTTAAATTGTTTTAAAAATAGAAGAATGGGTACAATGTACTATATCAATAGAAAAATCAAGAGCAAAAAAGGAAAAACGTATTGCTCACACAACAATGGATTCATCTCCCAAGTACAATTTTAAGGGAAAGAAGCCAGACACAACAACACAAACTTACATGATTTTTTAAAATATAGTTCAAACTCAGAATTAACACACAGTGATGGAAGTCAGAATAAGTGGTTGGTCACCTTCTGTTGGTGAGTACTGATAAAGAGAGTGCCTTCTGAAGACTAAAAACACTATACACACACACACACACCACGATTTGAACGGCAGCTACACAGATGGATCCATACATACAAATTAATCTAGCTACTCACATGGGATCACAAAGAGTAGGATACAACTTAGCAACTGAACAGCAAAAACTGAAGTTAGACATAAATTATGTACTTTGCTGTACAGAAATTATACCTCAAAATAATAAAAATAAGGGGGCCAAGGGAGAGTACCTAGCATAAGCTTGGTAAAAATAGTCATACACTGAAACATTTTTTGGATGCCTATATACCAGACACTGTACTCAGTTCAGTTCAGTTCAGTCGTTCAGTTGTGTCCGACTCTTTGTGACCCCAATCGCAGCACACCAGGCCTCCCTGTCCATCACCAACTCCTGGCGTCCACCCAAACCTATGTCCATCGAGTCGGTGATGCCATCCAACCATC
>NW_011494566.1:261122-265007 GCF_000754665.1 Bison bison bison
CACAGATGTGTAAATAAACAGCTGCAACAAGTCTAAGAGCGAGCATAATCACCAGGTAGTACGTAATTATCTAGACAGACCAGAAAAAAAATACTACAGAGGCTTGATCCCAGTTAAAAAAAAAAAAAAACCTAACAGCTAAAAAGGACATTTTGGGGACAACTGGGGAAATACGAATCTGCCCTATAAATTAGGTATTAGTATTATGGAAATTTTATATTTCTAAAGTATGATAACTATATTGTGGTTATTTGTGTCTCTCATTCTTAGGAGACATACGTTGCAATATCTAAGGATGAAGTGCCATGATAGCTGTAACTTATTCTCAAATACTTCAACAAAAATATATGAATGTAGTTTATACATACACGCATATGTACATCGGAGAAGGCAATGGCACCCCACTCCAGTACTCTTGCCTGGAAAATCCATGGACGGAGGAGCCTGGCAGGCTGCAGTCCATGGGGTCACTAAGAGTCGGACAGGACTGATCAACTTCACTTTCACTTTTTACTTTCATGCATTGGAGAAGGAAATGGCAACCCACTCCAGTGTTCTTGCCTGGAGAATCCCAGGGACAGGGGAGCCTAACGGGCTGCTGTCTATGGGGTCGCACAGAGTTGGACACGACTGAAGCGACTTAGCAGCAGCAGCAGCAGCATGTGTATATAAGTTATATATATTATATATATAATATTTTTAATTTATATAATATTTTAAATGATATAATTTTTGTAAATTATGAATTATATAAATTGAATAACATAAATTTTTAAAGAAAATGTGGCAGAATGTTAAATGAAGGTGAGGGTAGTACGGGTGTTCAATGTATAGTTGAAACATACCTACCAGTTTGCAATTTTTCCAAAAAAGCTTGGTGATAAATCCATGACACAAAACTTTATTTTTATGGTTTCTTTCAAATGTCTAAAAGAATTAGTAGTACTCATAAGGTGTTGCTGACAGCTTTTCAGACCATATTAAGGTTTTTTTAAAATATCAGAAATATTTTGATAATCCTTTCCTTGTGCCACTAGAAGCTATAACTTGAAATACCATCAGCTGGGAATCATGATGGTAATACAAATCCCTGCATAATCACAAAGATTCCCCACACTGATGCATTTTTCTTTCCTGATATATCACTTAGAAGATTCCTCCTGCCAAAAGGCCACCAACTCCTGGCCAAACTCCTCCACCACCACCTCTCCAACCCATACTGAGTGTAAGTAATACTTATTCAAAAGTGGGGAAGTGTAGTTACTAGGGAGAAGATATCTTAAATTGTTTAATATGCTAGTAACTTGAACTATTTTTATCAAATATACACTAGACAAAAGATACACAGAAACAAGAAGAGGGTCAGAGCACTGAACAAAATGTTTAAGCAAATTTGCTAAACCTAATGGGTGACCTTGAACAAGATTCCTTAAGCTCTGCACCTCTATGTCCCCATCTACAAAAGCAAGGGGTTAGACCCAATGTTCTTGATAGTATTATTTACAATAGCCAAGATAACGGAAGCAACCTAAATGTCCACTGTCAGAGGACTGGATAAAGAAGATGTGGTACATCTTTACAATAGAATACTACTCAGTCATAAATGAATGAGATAATGCCATTTGCATGAACATGGGTGAATCTCAACATAATTATACTAAGAAAGATAAATATATGATATCACTTACATGCAGAATAAAAAAGATACAAATGAATTTATTTACAAAACAGAAACAGACTCACAGACTTCAAAAACAGTGTTATCAAAGGGGAAACTTGGGGAGGAAGGATAAATCAGGACAATGGTCTCCAACCTCCAGTATCTAACGCCTGATGATCTGAGGTGGAGCTGATGTAATAATAATAGAAATAAAGTATACAATAAATATAATACACCTGAATAATCCCAAAACCATCCCCGCCCCCCAGCCCATGGAAAAACTGTCTTCCACAAAACTGGTCCTTGGTGCCAGAAAGGTTGGGGAACACTTAATTAGGAGTTTGGGATTAACACATACACACTACTATATATAAAATAGATAATCAGTAAGGACCTATTCTATAGCACAAGAAACTCTACTCAATATTCTGTAATAATCTAGATGGGAAAAGAGTCTGAAAAAGAATGAATATATATATGTATACCACACACATATATATCTGTATATAACTGATATATTAAATATAACTGAGTATAATACATATATATATAATTGAATCACTAAGCTGTACCTGAAACACAACATTATAGATCAACTGTACTCCAATACAAATTAAAGATTAAATTAAAAATAAAAGCAAGGGGTTAGACTAAGGTGAATTCAAATTCCAAAGCTGTATTTCTTAATGTGAGGGTGGAAGAGATGTTTAAGACAATATATCAGGCATCTCTATAAGAAGAAATAAAGACTTTTAAAGGAATTTCCAAAAGTATAAAGACAATGATTAGAAGGGAAACAGATCTGTTCACCAAAATCTCATTTTCTAAAAACCAGACAGCACCCTTTAAGACCCAAAAGAAGGAAGTTCAAGGCTAAAAAAAAAAAAATCACTTCTCCTATTAGGAAGCAAATTCACAGAATTCACTAGATTGAAAGAATGAATAGCTTTAAAAAGAAAAAAAAATGTCTAAATTCATTTACAGCATGTCTGAGGTTACTTCAGAACACAACCAAAAGCTCCAGAAATGACTTATGAAACCAATCATACCCTTCCACAAGTTTATTAGTGTCAACATATATTGGGAAGAATTGTCTAATTCTTATGTTCTAGAAAAAGACTGTAGAGCAGATTCAAACACAGACTTTGGAGCTACATGCTTCCGGAATGAAGGCTCAGTTCTGATCTCAACTGCTTGGTGATCTAGATCAAATTACTCCTTCTCTCAGCCAGAGTTTCTCCATCAGTGATATGGAGATTAAGGACTTCCTTACAGTGTTGCTCAAGAGCCTAATGAAAGACTACATGTACAATGCTTGGCACAGTTCCTGGCATACAGCAAATGCTCCAACACACAGGAAACCAAGGCCTCCTACCACCAAATTCCCTTACCGAATTGATGATTAATCTCTTTACCCAAAACTTTATCCCCTTTCTTGTCCCCCGCTACCTCAATCCTGTGCTATCTGAACACTAATCAACCAGAGTCTGATGACTAAAACTGCTGTGTTGATGACATCATTAATGTCCTAAACCGGGTACTGAAGATACCATTAGTAAAGAACAAACTCAGGCTGCTTCTCCAGGGCAAGATGAGCTAATAGGCCCCAAGCCTTGGACCATTTGATCAGAGAATCGTACATCATGGACAACTCAACTCCCTGATACTAGAATCAGAAATGTCACAGAAATTACACAAGCCAAAGATTACTCCCAGCTTCTTTGTTCTCCCCCTTTAAAAAACAACTCCTTAAAAAAAAAAAAAAAAGAACTCCTAACTGAAAGATCAAGTTGCAGTGGATCTGTGAATTGCCTGGCGCCCTGCAAATAAACCCTTATTTTACTGCAAACAATCCGTCAGAATTTGGCTTTCTATGCCATGGACACTCAAGCCCTTGCTCCGTTACTTTTACTTACACACACACAAACTTAAACTGAGGCTATGATGTTATGGTGTATGCAGGAAAAAAAAAGTGATCCACAAGATTATTTTATTTCCCCAATTGATAAGTTGGTGAACATCATCTCATTCTCACTATTAAACAACTACCTGGGGAAGCTTCCCGACCTCATCTCAGGAAAGGCCAGTCAGCAAGCAGTACTGGTTCTGCGAAGCATCCAAGAGACACAAAAGTGTATCTGAAGGGCATGCCCTCCTCCTCAAAGAGCCGCGGAAGCCTCGGCTCACCGCGAGGGAGGCAGGAGCAAGCAGGAGAAGGTGCCCAG
>NW_011494566.1:265161-269379 GCF_000754665.1 Bison bison bison
AGCCCTACCCAGACAGCCGGAGCTCCTCGCAGATTTCAGGCTGCAGCAAAAAGGCGCAAACATGAGCCCGTTCGCAGGCCTGGCGGGCAGCACTCCCGGGCAAGACGCCCGCCACTCCGGCGGGGCACCCCCCTGTCACCCAATGTCACCGACTGCGGAGTGACCCGGAGCCGGGCCCCGGGCCCCGGGCCCCCTCACACCTCGCCCACAGGAGCCAGCCCTCCACCTCGCCCTTTCTCCTGCCAACCCTCAAAGCGAGAGCGGGCAAGGCCTCAATACCTGGGCGGCGGCCGGCAGCGCCGTTCGGGGTCGGTGGCTCCTCAGGGTGGCGGCAGCCAAGAGCCGGCTGTAGAACACGGAGGCCGCCATTTCTCAGTCCGACCAAGTCCCCTGGGCGCCGCGCGCAGGCGCAGAACCTCGAGACGACCGGAGACGCGGCGGCTCCCTACGCGCGCACCGCCCCTAGCCCCGCCCATGGGGCGGAGCCTCGGATTAACTCTGCAGCTGTGGCCCTGGGCGAGTGCCGCAGGCGTTACTGTTGATAGGCTCGCGTAGGCGGACAGAGAGCAAATTTTAACCTTGGTAACTGGACACCGCAGCCTGAACATCAGACCTGAGGTCGGCGCTCAGAAACCCGGAGCTTTCCTAGTGAAATGTAATGGAGATGATCAACGCCACTACCTGTGTGATCTTAACATCTCTGAGTCTCAGGTGCCTCAGCTGTAAAACGGGGTTCCTTCAGAAAACAAGAACTTGCATTCCTGTTTTTGTGCCAAATACTGCCTTTGGGATACAGCAGTATCCCAAATCCAATATCCAGTACTTTGTCCCAAAATATCCCATACTTTGTCCAGTATCCCAAAGTATCCAATACTTGGGCCACCTGATGCAGGGAACTGACTCTGGAAAAAAGACCCTGATGCTGGGAAAGATCAAAGGCGGGACAAAAGGGGACAACAGAGGATGAGATGGTTGGGTGGCATCACCGAGTGGATGAACATGAGTTTGAGTAAACTCGGAGAGTTGGTGATGGACAGGGAAGCCTGGCCGGGCTGCAGTCCATGGGGTCACAAAGAGTGGAACAGGGCTGAGCGACTAAACTGACTGAATACCTACAACAGAATGATTCTGTCCTCAAAGGGAAGATGATCAAACACTAGTTACTGAGGACCCTAGCCAGGACATAACTTCTCAGATAGCTCTGAGGAACTGCTCCCAAAAGGTAAAGAGGAGCCAGGATGTACAGGACTTTTTTTGCTGGGGGAAATGTTTATGTAGTTAAACATAAAACAGTCACTGCTAATTAAAGAACAGACATCTCAAGTTAATGATTTTAGAGCTTTTCTAGGTATAGGAAGATATAAGGATCTCGGTTTATTGAAATTATTCCTCAGAAATGCATATTAACTATCTGTACATACAGTCCATGGAATTTTCCAGGCCAGAATACTGGAGTGGGTAGCCTTTCCCTTCTCCACAGGGGAATCTTCCGGACCCAGGGATCAAATCCAGGTCTCCCGCATTGCAAGCAGATTCTTTACCAGCTGAGCCACAGGGGAAGCCCAAGAATACTGGAGTGGGTAGCCTATCCCTTCTCCAGGGGGTCTTCCCAATCCAGGAACTGAAGGGGGTGTGGGTGGAGGTGGGGAGGTTCTTCTTCATCGAAGGTGGATTCTTTACCAACTGAGCTATCAGGGAAGCCCCTTAACTATCTAGAGCCAGTATCCAGAGCACAGAATGTTTTTTGCCATCCTGATTTCCCCTCAGGGCACACCAAGGAGAGGAGGTGTGTGTGCTTGTGCAAGGCTGCAGTGGTTTAGGATAGCCTGATCCTTTAGAAGTGGAATCAGGGGGTGACATTCCACATTATCAACCCAGAGGGTATACCAGAATCACCTGGAAAGCTTTTTTTTTTTTTTGATGTGGACCATTTTAAAAGTCTTTATTGAATTTGTTACAGTATTCCTTCTGTTTTGGTTTTTTGGCCCCAGGCATGTGACGTCTTAGCTTCTGACCAGGGCTTGAATCTGCACCCCGTGCATTGGAAGGTGAAGTCCTATGGACCACCAAGCAAGTCCCTGGGGACTTTCGTGAAAAACACCTTCACCAGAACCCATCTATGGAGCGGGGTCAGGAAGTGAATCCAAAACAAGGAGACTATCGATTTAGAGAGTGGAGAGGAGCTTTTTGCATCCCTCAAAGCTCTTAAGTTCTTAAAGGCAGGAAAGGTCTTAAGGACTTCATTGTTTCACTGACACTCATGGGGGACTGACCTCAAGGCTCAGCATTAACTGATATTCTTTGCAATTAGAAACAGGGAAACGGAAAACAGACATTAGTACTTCAGATGTCTCTTGCTCCTCCTTTCTACTGCCCAATCTAACCAATCAAATAAAATCTGGATAACCAGTCCCCCAAATCGGCATTGAGACCTGCCAGTTTCTGTTAGGAACACGTATCCCATTAGATATGAATATAGCATATTTATTGGGGCTTCCCCCGGTGGCTCAGCGGTAAAGAATCCACCTGCAGTGCAGGAGTCACAGGAGACACAGGTTCTATTCCTGGGTCTGGAAGATCCCCTGGAGGAGGGCAGGGCAACCCGCTCAAGTATTCTTGCCTGGAGAATCCCATGGACAGAGGAACCTGGTGGGCTACAGTTCATGTGGTCGCAAAGAGTCGGACACGACTGAAGTGACTTCGCACATTGTCAAACCAGCTTTTTAACTCTTAGTAGACACAGAAGTTGAGCTACCAAGTACCACCCACCATCTGAGCCCAAGGCCAGTTATTTAAAGGGCACCCGGGGAAAACCAGAATAAGACAGCATACTAAAATAAGATGTAATGCTATAGCCCTGTTAGGATCCTGACTGGGTTAACTTTGCTTCACAAGCTTCAAGTCGGTCATAGTTGATTCATTAAAGGAAACATCTCCACTGCCATGCCCTCTGTAATACTGGCTCAAAAGCAAGAACAGCAACAGCAGAAGTACCCAATAGGAGCAGGAGTGAGAAAGAGAACATGCAGGTCCCCTGGGGTCCAACTCTTTTGGAAGCCTACACAAGGCAGGGGGAGGGGGCAGATTCCTCCCACAGCACTTCTTGTCTCTGCTCAGAGCTCTCTACATCTGGATACGTCTTTAAAGAACTGAGTAGGTAATGAGATGGTGGGCCTACCTAAGTGCTTCATCACCACACAACCAGCCTTAAAAAATGAAATCACTTTATCAAGAAACTACTTTTTGCACAGCAAAAACTTTTGCAGTCCTTATCTGCAAGGATTTTAGAAACTAGTAGGCATGGGTTTGATCCCTGGGTGGTGAAGATCCCCTAGAGGAGGGCATGGCAGTCCACTCCAGTATTCTTGCCTGGAGAATCCCATGGACAGAGGAAACTGGTGGGCTACAGTCCATAGCGTCGCTAAGAGTTGGACACGACTGAAGCGACTTAGCACGCACACAGTGGGCAGTAAAGGATAGCAGAATACGATTAAGTAAAATAGACGCTAAGGGGTTTTGGTTTGCTTTTTTTTAACTTGGGGGAGGTAGGAGGAAGACTATTTGAGGAACTGGGGAAAGAAAGAATTGTTCTTCAGGTACAGTGGTATTCCAATCCTCCACATTTATTTATTTTTTTTGTTCGTCAAGGCTGTATATTGTCACCCTGTTTATTTAACTTATATGCAGAGTACATCATGAGAAACGCTGGACTGGAAGAAGCACAAGCTGGAATCAAGATTGCCAGGAGAAATATCAATAACCTCAGATATGCAGATGACACCACCCTTATGGCAGAAAGTGAAGAGGAACTAAAAAGCCTCTTGATGAAAGTGAAAGAGGAGAGTGAAAAAGTTGGCTTAAAGCTCAACATTCAGAAAATGAAGATCACGGCATCCAGTCCCACCACTTCATGGGAAATAGATGGGGAAACAGTGGAAACAGTGTCAGACTTTATTTTTCTGGGCTCCAAAATCACTACAGATGGTGACTGCAGCCATGGAATTAAAAGACGCTTACTCCTTGGAAGGAAAGTTATGACCAACCTAGATAGCATATTGAAAAGCAGAGACATTACTTTGCCAACAAAGGTTCGTCTAGTCAAGGCTATGGTTTTTCCTGTGGTCATGTATGGATGTGAGAGTTGGACTGTGAAGAAGGCTGAGTGCCGAAGAATTGATGCTTTTGAACTGTGGTGTTGGAGAAGACTCTTGAGCTGTC
>NW_011494566.1:269557-323186 GCF_000754665.1 Bison bison bison
AGAGTTGACTCATTGGAAAAGACGCTGATGCTGGGAGGGATTGGGGGCAGGAGGAGAAGGGGACGACAGAGGATGAGATGGCTGGATGGCATCACTGACTCGATGGACGTGAGTCTGAGTGAACTCCAGGAGTTGGTGATGGACAGGGAGGCCTGGCGTGCTGCAATTCGTGGGGTCGCAAAGAGTCGGACACGACTGAGCGACTGATCTGATCTGATGATTGTATTGGTTTTGCCATACATCAACATGCATCCGCCACAGGTGTACACGTGTTCCCCATCCTGAACCCCCCTCCCACCTCCCTCCCCATACCATCCCTCTGGGTCATCCCAGTGCACCAGCCCCAAGCTTCCTGTATCCTGCATCAAACCTGGACTGGCGATTCATTTCTTATATATTATACATGTTTTAATGCCATTCTCCCAAATCATCCCCCCTCCCTCTCCCACAGAGTCCAAAAGACTGTTCTGTTCTATACATCTGTGTCTCTTTTGCTGTCTTGCATACAGGGTTGTCGTTACCATCTTTCTAAATTCCCTATATATGCGTTAATATACTGTATTGGTGTTTTTCTTTCTGGCTTACTTCACTGTGTATAATACGATCCAGTTTCATCCACCTCATTAGAACTGATTTCCTCCACGTTTAGTCTCCCACTTTGTCTCTTTTTTCTACTAGGAAATTAATGGTAGGATGGTATGCAGGGGAAAAAAGGGAAAAGAAATTTTCTGAGAGAGAGAGTGTCTTTAATCTTTTAATATTTCTTTAAAAACATTAAAGTTATATACCCTCCACATTTTGATGCCCAGAGCAAAGCCTTGGCTAAACTGTTGTATGTTAACTATAGAAGTAATAGAATTACAAAGTGCCATAGAAACAACTTGCAATATATCTGCTTACCTCAACCCAAACTTCTGAGGGCTGAGATGAATAAAAGCCATCTACTGAACACTTGGCTCAGATGTTAAAGTGTCTGCCTGCAATGTGGAAGACCCAGGTTCGATCCCTAGGTCAGGAAGATCCCTTGGAGAAAGAAATGGCAACCCACTCCAGTACTCTAGCCTGGAAAATCCCTGGTAGGCTACAGTCCATGGGGTCACAAAAAGGAGTCAGACACAACTGAGGGACTTCACTTTCACTGAACACTTAAAGCCAGATCTTTTGTTGTTGTTCCCTGACCAGAGATGGAATCCATGGCCCCTGCAGTGTTAGCCGGAATCTTAACCATGGGATCACCAAGTAAGTCCCTAATGCCAGATTCTTTTACATATTTTCTTTCTCTTTTTTCTCCTATCCTTCATTTTGCCATGAGACATTTCCAGAATTCTCTGGTTTTCATCTTACTCCATTTTACCCGTCCAGCCTCTGCAAGAGAAAGAAACTAACCAGATATATACAGTCTCTTGAACTAAAGTCTGGGGATGAAGGAAGATCAGTAACACAACATGAGACAGTTGGATGTTTACACAAGGTTTCTCTTAGTTCTCTTGAAGTCTCAGAAATGTTAGAAGGAGGAACACTCATCTAGACCACCTTTGAATGGCAGTGCCAACAGAGCAAGATACATACATTTGCACATTAATTCTCACAACAAATCCTGCATTTTGCAGAAGGGAAAATTAAGGCTCAGAAACAATAAGTAACTTGTCCAGTGTCATAGCTTTTACTCAGCTGTTCCAGCACAATATTCAAATCCAATTCTCGGTGGCAGGATGAGTATTTGAGAGAACAACTGAGATTTATACCCTCCTAATTTTCTTTAATCCTTTACTACTTACACTATTTAGCTAAAAGTATTCATCATCTAAAGAAAAGGGTGATAATGCAGATCAGCAGAGGATAGGTTTTGAACTGCAAGTTCAAGAGCTTTGAAATGCAAGAGACTGAACTTTAACTCAAAGTCCAGTAGGACTCAGGGAAAGTTTATGCCTCAGAAATGGAATTGGAAGGATCCTGCCCCCCAAGAAAATGGAGACGAACGTAGAAGGAAAGAAAGACACTCTCTGGTGGTTCCTTAAGGAAGGTCCCCTTGCTCTGTACTTGCCAAGGCCATCATCTCCAGGCCAAAACTTAATTCTACCCCCACAGAGATTCAGGAATCTAAAACAAGGAGCAGTAGAAGGAGACTGAAAATCCTTGACTCCAGGGATAGCACGAGGGTGGGAACCTCTGGCAGGCTAGTGCCTCCCTGCAGATGCAGCTGAATCATATTCTCAGTATTTGGGAGAGTCTGCCAGGGCTTTCTGAACCCTTTTCCAGCTTCCAGTGGATGCTAGCTCTCCTTAGCCTGTAGCCATGTGACTTCAACCTCTGCCTCCTTCTCTTCAATCCGTGTCAAATCTCCTTCTGCTCTTTTTCTTACAAGGATACAGGTACATTGAGAACCAACCATAGTCCAAGATGATCTCATCACAAAACCCTAGTTTAGTCAGATTGGCCAAGTACTTTTTGCTGTGTAAGGTAAAAAAAAAAAAAAAAAAAGTAAGGTAAAGGTAATTAGGAGCAAACTAAAACAAATATGTGAAAGTTCCTTTAAAATGTTAGACAAATATTGTACAACCTGTAATCGTTATTGCCAGTTTCCATGACTTGGCTTTTAAAACCCCCAGGGACGTGTGCTGTGCCCCTGGCAACCTCCCAGCTCCTCTCCTGGGATATCTTCCCTGGAGGTCGAACCAGCATCACCCCACATCTATAGTCTCCTATGGAATTAGAAAGCAAAGTGATCCCATCCTCAGGACACTTCGCTTCTGCCTGTTGGAAAATTAACAAAATACATACTACCATCTCTCAAAGACTTGTAAGAGGAATTAAGCAAATAGTGAATATATTAAAAATCGTGGGATCCAGGTTTTTCTCTATCAAAGAAGGAAGTTAAAATATAGAAGGAAAGAGTTTTCTCTCAGTTGGAGTTAATTGTTAGCATAAACTCATGGTTGTCGATATACAGATATATAAATAAGTATAAATATGTGTTAGGAGTATATACTGTTAGGAGTCTCCAGAGAAACAGAACCAATAGGATATGAATAGAGAGAGAGAGATTCATTTTGGTAAATTGAAAGTGTTAGTCACTCAGTCGTGTCGGACTCTCTGAGACCCCATGGACTGTAGCCCACCAGTCTCCTCTGTCCATGGAATTCTCTAGGCAAGAATATTGGAGTGGGTAGCCTTTCCCTTTTCCAGGGCATCTTCCCAACACAGAGATAGAACCCAGGTCTCCCGCATTGCAGGCAGGTTCTTTACCATTTGAGCTAGCTCATTCAATAATGGAGCTAGATTCTGGATTTGACCAGAATCTACAGAGTGAGTCATCAGGCAGGAAACCCTAGGAAGAGCTGATGCAGTGGTTCAAGTTCAAAGGCCAGCAGACAGCAGACACATGAAAGAGATGTTTCGTTCAAGTCCAAAGTCCATCAAGTTGGAGAATTTCCGTTTTCTCGGAAGTGGTGAGTCTTTTGTTCTAGTCACGCCTTTAGATGATGGGGTAAGGCCCACCCACTCTATGGAGGACAGTCTGCTTTTCTCAAAGTCCACTGAGTTAAATGTATATCTCATACAAAAACACCCTCATAGACACATCTAGAATAGTGGTTGACCAAGTATCTGGGCACCATTGCCCAGGCAAATTGACACATAGGACTGACCATCACAGATATAAATATGTATGTGTGCTCTGTTCATGGAGAAGACCTGGGAGCAGCAACCACCAATACCAGCAAGCACATCTAGTGCCCATGTATAACCACCCTTCTCCAGTGGAAGGAACTCGGAGTTCTTAGAGAAATGGCTGCTTAAGGATTGAGCAGGCAAAGTATATGATGAGCCTGGAATATTTTGTTAGCCCAGAAAGTTAGGGTGTATTCAAAGAATGATGGAAATGCATCAGAAATATACAGAGGCCAGTATGAAGGGTCTCCCAGTGGCCAGTTATGAGACAATTTGAACAACAAAATAAATAACAGTGGGGAATATGGAGTGCAAGTACTTTTCCTATTCTCCCCAATTAGTTCAACTAAAAACTGTAGGCATTATATATAAAACAATCAAAACAAGACTCTGAGAGCAGGAGAGAAGACAAGCCAGCCAGGGATCCCTAGAACCAAGGAACAACATGGCGGTGAGTTCTCTGGATTTTCTTCTCTGTCCTGTATATCCCAAATCAGTGCCAAAGAAGCTAGCAAGCCAGAAATGCCATTGGGTACAGACCAAAATTAAAAAAGTACCCCCACCAAAGTCTGTTCTCTGTAACTAAAAAGCAGTGTACAGCCTAACAAGATAGAAAATTTTCAGACAACAACATTCTGCTCTGGCCAAACACCACAAGAAAAACCGTGGCCCCACATCCACCAATGCCAACAAAGTCTGAGGAGACCCTCAAGAATTCCATCCTTGGGACTTTCCTGGCCATCCAGTGGCTAAGACTCCACCATGCTCCTAATGCAGGGGGCCTGGGTTCGATCCCACATGCTGCAACTAAGACCTGGCCCAGCCAACTAAATAAATAAATATGGCGGGGGGTGGGGTGGGGGTGGGGAGTGGAGGATTCCATCCTTGCAAACTACAGCTAGGGTGGTGTCAGAAAAGAACACTGAGAACCGCACTTTGACTGACACTGAGCCCCCTCACTCCTCAGTTTCAGTGGAGATCATATGGGGAAGCTGGTTTTCTGCCCCAACCCAAAAGTATTGAGGTTCTTCCCTCCTTCCCCACTGGGGTGGTGTCAGAAGAGACCCGACAGAGAGTCAGTACTTTCATCCTTGTAGAGTGGTAATAAAACTGCCTCCTCCCTGGTGCTGGTGGAAATCAGGACTCCCATTCCCACCCAGCAATAATAAGGAGCTCCCCACCTTGGGGGTCAGTGAAGGCCAAGAGGAGAATCTGGTCTTCTCCCTTTACCTGGCAGTATCTAGGCAGCACCCCCTTTTCCTTGACCAAGCAGTGTCAAAAAAACAAACAGGTGAACAGGTTTTAATAAAATCCCGAATCTCATAACATCATACAAAATGTCCAGATTTCCATCTGAAGGCATCCATTCTATGAAGAACCACACAATCTCAAACTGAATGAATAAAAGACAATTAATACATGCCAACACAGAGTTGATACTGACATTAGATTACCTGACAAAGATTTTAAAGCAGCCATGATAAAAAATGCTTCAGTGAGCAACTATAGACATGCTCGAAACAGACGAAAAAAATCAAAACCCTCAGCAAACCATTGGCGATATAAGGAGGAACCAAATGGAAACTTTAGGAATGAAAAATACAGTAACTGAAATAAGGAAGTTCGGTGGTAGGCTCAACAGCAGAATGGGAGCAGAACAAAGACTTTGTGAACTGGAAGAACTGGCCTCCCCGCTCCATTTTTGTCTGCCTGCACTGTGATGACTCCATGGTAATTTCAGTTTGTCTTCTGAACATGCACCTTCGTCAGTGCATTAATTACACACGTGTGATATAATGAAAAGAATACATCGATACAGTGCATCTATCACATGGATAAGAGTATGGGATGTAGAGCTAGACTGCCTGGACCCAAATCCTGGCTGTATGATTTGCTTGCTCTATAACTTTGAGAAATTTCTTCAACTGTTCATGCCTCAGTTTCTCTAGTGTTTATTCATTTATTCTGCCCATGTGGCATGGGGAATCCTAGTTTCCTGACCAGGAATTAAACCTGTGAGTCCTGCACGAGAGCATGGAGTCCTAACCACTGGACTGCCAGGGAAGTCCAATTTCCCTGCCTTTGAAATAGATGTACATCAAAACCAGGCCTAAAAGTCATCATGCGTACAAAGTGAGTTAAATTGTATAAAAGTGCTTGAAACAGTGGCTGGAATAAGTGCTCGACAAATGTTAGCCCAAACTGTGAAGGAACATAAAGAAAATATGAAGCTAATAGTTCTGGAATCCAGATTTATTTCAATTAGGATGGTTTCCATTGAAAAATGGATTATATTTTAGTTCCTCCCCCGAAACAGAAGACTGGTATGGTACCAGGATACTACAAGATTGAACAATGCTGTGTTTCTCTGTGTTTGGTTATTAAGTGGAGCTGCCTGTTACAAACAACTCTACTCCCATTGTCTTGAGAGCTCTTTGCCCTTCCCCTAGGCAGTACTAAGAGCAATTTAATTTGGGGTTTCCTATAATAGAGAAACCCAAGGAGCCAGGTGATTAGTAAAACCAGAAATGTAAGTTCGTGGTGAAGAACAAACAATACCAAAAATTACCAAGAAGGAAGTAAACAGGGAATCTAGTCTCCCTCCTCTCCAACCCCTCCCCAACACACACACACACATACACACACACACATACATATTCATACAAGGTAAATGGTAGAAGTCACAGCAAGAAGTCCAGGGGTTGGACTCAGATACAGCTTAGCAACTGAACAACAATAGCAGCAAGAAGTCGCTGTCTTTCCTCCATTCCCCACCCTAATATAATGAGGGTGTTTCTTTAGAAAGAGGCTGAAACTAGGAGAGTGCAATGATGTGTTAGAAGTATTTCCTTGTCAGAGATACACAGTATTTAGAACAGTGCCTGGTACATGGCTCTCAAAATATATTCCTTATTACTGTTGTCATTATTCTCATTTATAGTTCTTCAGTTTCCAAATAAATACCCCACTTAGGAATTATATGATTATACTTAGAATACAGAATATAAGCATAAGAATTTTGTCTTTTTCATTACGCTGGGACCTTTAACAGGGCTTCTCAAGTGGTGCAGTGGTAAAGAAACTGCCTGCCAAGCAGGAGATGCAGGTTCGATCCTTGGGCTGGGAAGATCCCCTGGAGAAGGAAATGGTTACCCACTCCAGTATTCTTGTTTGGGAAATCCCATGTACAGAGAAACTTGGCAGGCTACAGTCCATGGGGTAGCAAAGAGTGGGACACAACTGAGCAACTGAGCACACCAGCTGCACAAAGGACCTTTAACAGTCAATTACGTATTTTAGACACTCAATAAATGTTCACTGAATAAGTCAATGACTTAATTAATGAAATTAATCTAGACAGCAGGTTAGCCAGGTTGCATGGGTAATTTTCAGATTGTTGACTTGAACGTAAATATCAATTTTGAGTTTAAGAATTTTATCATGAAACCGGTAACGGAAATTTGTCATTTTAATTTCTTGTCTTTTTATTATCTGATCAAGAATTTTATAAAGCTTATTCCGATAAGTAGTAGGACATTTCGGCATGGGGATGTTGACCTGATAGCTCAGTTGGTAAAAAATCTGCCTGCAGTGCAGGAGATCCTGGTTCAATTCCCGGGTCAGGAAGATCCACTGGAGAAGGGATAGGCTACCCACTCCAGTATTCTTGGGCTTCCCTTGTGGCTCAGCTGGTAAAGAATCTGCCTGCAATGAGAGAGACCTGGGTTTGATCCCTGGGTTGGGAAGATCCCCTGGAGAAGGGAAAGGCTACCCACTCCAGCATTCTGGCCTGGAGAATTCCATGGACTGTATAGTCCATGGGATCAAACAGTCAGACACGACTGAGCAACTTTCACTTTCAGCATGGAATTACAAAACCTTGGGCAAGTGCATTATAACCAAAGTATTTCAGAGTGTGATCCAAGCATTGTGAAAAACCGTTAAGAAATGGTTTGCAGCCATCCTATACATTGTTCAAGAACTGATCATAGAATTTATGCAACAAATGAAACAGAAGTATCATTTCTATGACAAATCTACACAAGTTAGTATACGCCTGAATTAACTGTTACATCTCCTGTGTTACTTTTCTGAGGTTGTATCTAACTTGATAAATGAATTAACTTGTCTCCTGTACAGTTGATATCAGCAGGCATTTGAAAATAAATCCATTCAGACCTTAAATTTAACTTTAATTATTGTAGATTGACCTGTAGAAACATAACACATTTATATTACAAACTATAAAGGTACTTATGTGACAATTAGCAATATTATAGTTAATTAATGCACTAAAAGAAAAAGACAACTCAGTTGAAAAATGGACAAAAGAGGTTTACTTAATTCTCAATGGAGTATAGGATATTAAAATTGTACATATATCCCATTCTAAATGAGCCTTTAAATTAATTCTGTTTAGGAAACTTTATCTAAAATTGCTTCATAAGACAATTCCAAATAGTCTGAAGATTTGAAATCCATCTCTTCAACATGAAGAATGGCTTCCCTTTGGCTCCTGGTCATGATCAAGTGCTGTTGTATTCTTCGGTCCACCGCACCCTAGGACGTGAAGGATACAGAAGTAAAGGCAGTCTCTAGTGTCCACTCTGTCGCCTATGAATAGTAACAGAGCCAGCTGGTGTAAGCCCTAACTCTTTGGCTCTGGTCCTGATGAGAACTAAGAATTCCAAAGGAGATAAGTTTACAATCATTATAAGAATCTAGGCTAGCTATGCAAAGCAGACAAAACCAGCAGTTCTCAAACTTTCTGGTCTCAAAATGCTTTTACACCCTGAGACTTGTTGAGGATCCCAAAGAATTTTTGTTTCTGTGGTTTTATCTCTCAATGTTGTGTACCATCTTAATTTGAATTGAGAAAATTTAGATTTATTTACTTTAAAAATAACTAAAATAACCTATCACATGTTAACATAAATAGTATGCTTTTATGAAAAATAATTATTTCCAAAATAAAAAGCATTAATGAGAAGGGTGGCAATGTTTTACATTTTTACAAAGCTCTTGAATGTCTGGCTTAACAGTACATGTTAAACAGTAAGATTCTCATATATATTTCTGCATTCAATCTACTGCAACATGTGTTTTGGTTCAAGTGTGTGAAGAAAACATGTACAGATATGTAATTGGGGGAAAAGGGGAGTATTTTGTTATTTTTATTATTTTCAGATAATTATGGATATTTGTCTTTGACACTACCCTGAAACTCAAAGGATGATAGTTCCTTAAAGATGTGCTGCAATGTAGAATCTGCAACTATATCAGTGTATTTCTCAGCCTGTTATTTTGAAATCCATTGATTTATTGTGAATGTTGAATGAATATTTACCTATGCATGATTTTGTACCGGCATGTATTGATCATTTGAAAAACAGTACTGGTTCACTGAGTTATGGAGCATTTGCCACATCCAAAACTTAGCTCCTGGGTTTCTTTCCCAAGCCTGCTCCTCCTGAAAGTTAATGTCAAGTATACTTTTCTAGTTGCTCACATCCCACATTTTCTTGCATATCCAATCCATCAGCAAATTCTATAGACTCCCCCTTCGAAATACATCTAGAATCCCACCACTTCTCAATCCTTCCATTAATACCACTGTTGGGCTTCTCTGGTATCAAGTGATAAAGAATCTACCTGCCAATGCAGGAGACACAGGTTCGATCCCCTGTCGATCCACATGCCATGGGGCAACTAAGCCCATGCGCCACAACTACTGAGCGAACACTCTAGAGCCCAAGGGGCCGCAACTACTGAGTCCATAGTGCCACAACTCCTGGAGCCCAAATGCTTTAGAGCATGTGCTTTGCCACAAAAGAAGCGCTACAATGAGGAGTCTGCACACCGCAACTAGAGAGTATCCCCCGCTTGCTGCAACTAGAGAAAAGTCAATGCAGCAACAAAGACCCAGCACAAATAACTAAAATTAAAAAAAGAAATACCACTATTATCCAAGTCACCATCATCTCTTACCTGCATTATTGCAACAGGCTCTTGACTAATAACACAGCTCTACCCTTGCTCCCAGCAGCCAAAGTGGTCCTATGAAAATACAAGTTAGATCGTGCCACTTTGCGCGTCTTAGGGTAAAAGCCAGACTTCTTCGAAATGACCTGCAAAGCCATGGTCCAGACCTACTAACCACTAAGACTGAATCTCCCGTTACTCTCCCTTGTTTTTTCCACTCCAAGCATGCCAGCCTCCATGCTCTTTCTGAAACACATCAGGCATGTTTCTGCCTTGACCTTTAGACAGCTGTCATTCCTTCCTCCGAGAATGCTCTTCACCCATAAGCTGCCTGACTCACCCTCTCACCTTAAAGTGAAACGTAAACAGAGGAGTGAAAAGGTCAACATTTGGGTCAAGAATAGCACTGAAAGTATGTTGACAATAATGATCCCTATTAAGAATGGACCCAAAGCAGATCCCTAAGCCTTTCTGTACGCAACTAGTGAATTATGTAATTTAATTGCAGATACATAAATAGGTCATTGCTCAGGACCTTTACATCTGATATTAAGATCAGGCAAGAGTTTCTTACACAGGGATCACTGTGTAAGGTCACATGGGACATAATGGAAAACATATTTTTTCAGTTCTACTGAGAAATAGATATACATCACTGTATAAGTTAAAGTGTAGAGCATGATGGTTTGATTTACGTATATTGTGAAATGATATCACAAAAGGTCTAGCTAACATCCATCATCTCATATAGATACCATAGAAAGAAAAAACTCTCCCTGTAATGAGAACCCTTAAGATCTACCCTCTTGATGACTTTCCTATATACCATACAGCAGACTTAACTATAGTCATCATATTGTGTATTACAGCCCTAGTACTTATTTAACATTAACTGGAAGTTTGTAGCTTTCAACCACCTTCCTCCAATTCCCCCTACCCCAGCTCTCTACCACTGCTCACCTCTGAAAATTACAAAATTGATCTCTTTTTCTATGAGTTCGGTGTGTATATGTGTGTGAACTGGGGGGTTGGTTATTGTTAGTTTCTGAAAATCATTTTTTACAATATCCTTAGAGTAAGTAAAAAAAAAGCAAAATGGCTATCTGAGGAGGCATTACAAATAGCTGTGAAAAGAAGAGACGTAAAAGGCAAAGGAGAAAAGGAAAGACATACTTATTTGAATGCAGAGTTCCAAAGAATACAAAGGAGAAGTAAGAAAGCCTTCCTCAGCAATCAAAGAAATAAGAGGAAAACAACAGAATGGGAAAGACTAGAGATATCTTCAAGAAAATTACAGATACCAAGGGAACATTTCATGCAAAGATGGGCTCAATAAAGGACAGAAATGGTATGGATCCAACAGAAGCAGAAGATATTAAGAAGAGGCGGCAAGAATACACAGAACTATACAAAACAGATTTTCACAACCCAGATAATCATGATGGTGTGATCACTCACCTTGAGCCAGACATCCTGGAATGCGAAGTCAAGTGGGCCTTAGAGGCATCACTACAAACAAAGCTAGTGGAGGTTATGGAATTCCAGCTGAGCTATTTCAAATCCTAAAAGATGATGCTGTGAAAGTGCTACACTCAATATGCCTGCAAATTTGGAGAGCTCATCAGTGGCCACAGGACTGGAAAAGGTCAGTTTTCATTTCAATCCCAAAGAAAGGCAATGCCAAAGAATGCTCAAACTACCACACAGTTGCACTTATCTCACATGCTAGTAAAGTAATGCTCAAAATTCTCCAAGCCAGGCTTCAACAGTACATGAACCATGAACTTCCAGATGTTCAAGCTGGTTTTAGAAAAGGCAGAGGAACCAGAGATCAAATTGCCAACATCTGCTGGATCATAGAAAAAACAAGAGTTCCAGAAAAACATCCATTTCTGCTTTACTGACTATGCCAAAGCCTTTGACTGTGTGCACCACCATAAACTGTGGAAAATTCTGAAAGAGATGGGAATACCAGACCATCTGACCTGCCTCCTGAGAAATCTGTATGCAGGTCAAGAGGCAACAGTTAGAACTGGACATGGAACAACAGACTGGTTTAAAATAGGGAAAGGAGTACATCAAGGATGTATATTGTCACCCTGCTTATTTAACTTCTATGCAGAGTACATCATGAGAAATGCTGGGCTGGATGAAGCACAAGCTGGAATCAAGATTGCTGGGAGAAATATCAATAACCTCAGATATACTGATGAAACCACTCTTATGGCAGAAAGCAAAGAACTAAAGAGCCTCTTGATGAAAGTGAAAGAGAAGAGTGAAAAAGTTGGCTTAAAGCTCAACATTCAGGAAACTAAGATCAAGGCATCTGGCCCCATCACTTCATGGCAAATAGATGGGGAATCAATGGAAACAGTGACAGACTTTTATTTTCGGGGGCTCCAAAATCACTGCAGATGGTGACTGCAGCCATGAAATTAAAAGACACTTATTCCTTGGAAGAAAAGTTATGACCAACCTAGACAGCATATTAAAAAGCAGAGACACTACTTTGCCAACAAAGGTCCGTCTAGTCAAGGCTATGGTTTTTCCAGTGGTCATGTATGGATGTGAGAGTTGGACTATAAAGAAACTGAGCACCAAAGAATTGATGCTTTTGAACTGTGGTGTTGGAGAAGACTCTTGAGAGTCCCTTGGACTGCAAGGAGATCCAACCATCCATCCTAAAGGAAATCAGTCCTGAATATTCATTGGAAGGACTGATGCTGAAGCTGAAACTCCAATACTTTGGCCACCTGATGCAAAGAACTGACTCATTTGAAAAGACCCTGATGCTGGGAAAGATTGAAGGCAGGAGGAGAAGGGGACAACAGAGGATGAGATGGTTGGATGGAATCACCAACTCAACGAACATGAATCTGAGTAAACTCTGGTAGTTGGTGATGGACAGGGAGGCCTGGCGTGCTGCAGTCCCTGGGGTCGTAAAGAGTCGGATATGACTGAGCGACTGAACTGAACTAGAGTAAGTGTAATGTTAATACTCCCTAGAGCTGTTTCATGTAGCCCTCAATTCAAAGGTCAATTTAGCTTAAGAAATCAAAACAGAACAAAAAATAGACATTGGAGAGGTGGGGAGAATAATACACTGATAACCCAAATACCCAGGCTAGTACAGAGATATACTTTGAAGCCTGGATTAGGAGGTGAACTGAATGTAGGTCTTTTTATCTCTTGACCTGGAACATCATTTATTTCTCATTTAAGGTTTTAATACATCTTAAAAGATGGCAAGCTGAAGATTTAACTGTGACCTTGAAAGAAGCTAGTCTGATGTTGCCAGTTAAAGGTCAATTTAGGGCTTCCCTCGTGGTCCAGTGGCTAAGACTTCATGCTCCCAAAGCAGGGGACCCACGTTCCATCCCTGGTCAAGGAATGATTAAGAGATCAAACAGGCCACAACTGAGTTCTCATGTCACAACCAGCTAAGACAGGGCACAGTCACATACATAAATAAATTTGAAAAGAAGAAGAGGAACCCAAAAGGTGTCTCCAGATTCTCCCAGTCACTCTTCAGTCCATCCTCCACAGAGGAGTAATCAATGCAGATGTTGTTGTTGTTGTTTAGTTGCTAAGTCGTGTCTGACTCTTTTTTGACGCCATGGACTGTAGCCCAACAAGCTCCTCTGTCCATGGGATTTCCCAGGCAAGAATACTGAAGCGGGTTGCCATTTCACTCTCCAGGGGATCGTCTCAACCCAGGGATTGAACCTGTGTCTCCTGCTTGGCAGGCAGATTCCTTACCACTGAGCCACCTAGGAAGCCCAAATATAGCAAATACAGCATCACAATGAGAGAGTCATTTCCGAGGCAGGTTGATAAGGAGTCTAGGGGTCCCCAAGGAGAGAGGGGTCTGGAATTCTCAAGGAGGAAGAAAGGACAAACTTTTTTTCCTTCTCTATATTCCTTAGGATTATATAACAATAATGTATCCTGCCTGAGGACAGTCTCTGGATTAAGGACAGTCTCTGGATTAAAGCTTCTGGCTGTTATCCTAAAATGTAAATTATGGGAGTAGATCTGGTCTTTACAAGGATTATATAACAATAATGTATCCTGCCTGAGGACAGTCTCTGGATTAAACCTTCTGGCTAATTCTGTTATCTTAAAATGTAAATTATGGGAGTAGGTGTGGTGAGGTTTTTACAACCTCCAGACATTCTTTGGATTCATTGGAGAGTATATAACTTCATTGTTAACATTAGCAAGTGGGTACTCTTTCTGCCCCCTTCTGATGCCTATGTCAGAAGCTTTCTCTATCTCCTTTATACTTTAATAAAACTTTATTACACAAAAGCTCTGAGCGATCAAGCCTCGTCTCTGGCCCCGGATTGAATTCTTCTCCTCCGGGGGCCAAGAATCCCGGTGTCTTCGCGTAATTCAACAACAACCTTTCAACAATAGCTTTAGAGGTGCAGTTGTGCTTCCAAGTATAAAGACCATCAGTGGTTCCTTGGCATTCCAAATCTCTTCATGTCCCAGCTCCTTCCACGTTCTTACAAAGTCTGGAGACTCACTGAACTCCTTACAGTTAGAGGTCTTTTGCAATTAAAGGTCATGGCCCTGGGGCCAGTGTACATGCTGTTGCCTGTCTTCCTCATCACTCACTGGGCAACTGCCACCCCATTTGCTCTTAGGACTCAACACAGTAGGTACCTCTTCTTGGAACCCTTTCTCAACTGCCTTTATCTGCCTTTTCTCACTCTCCACTCCCACCCAGGCTGAAGTTGAAGCCTGTGTATGACTTTTCATGGTACATATCACATTATATTGAAATCACTCAAGGGTTTGATCTTTTTTCCTCACTGAACTTGAGTTCTTGGAGGCAAGGCAAATTTTTATCTTTGGTGCTTAATTCAGTGCCTGGAAGCTGGTCAAAAATTAAGTATTGAAAAAAAAATTAAGTATTGAATGGATGAAGGAATTCAACACAAAATATCTATTGATTGAATGTCAACTCTGTTCAAGCAGCTGTGGATCTGGGCACCTGGGAAGACAATGGAAAGCAAAAACTTAACACAGAAATGACCTTTCATATGGCTTATACTCCATTGGAGGAGCAGGCATGAGCTAAATACCCACAGTAATGAATACATAACTGAAACTAAAATGTGTCTTTTAAAGATGAGGAACACAGTTTAATGAGAGCAGTTAAAAAGGACCGTGATCTAGACTATTATGTTCTGTTCATATTTGTTTGTATGGTTTTAGATGGAAAAGATGTGAGTATATTTAGATTGGATGGGAACAATTCAGCTGAGTGAAAGAGGTTAAATAATATACAGGAGAGAAGACAATTAAATAACATCACACTTCTGGAGAGGGTATCTTACAACCCTCATGGGAGGACTGGCCTCTTCTGAAGCCATAAGAGGGAGCATTGAGAGAGTGGATATGGAAGTAGCAGGGTGGCAGGTTTTGTACCAGAAAACTGAATAAGGTTTGATCCAAAAGCTTGGATTTTCTGAGGGAGAGGAGTCACAGCTGTCTACTGGAAAAAAAGGCAGAAGGTGAGAAAGTCAGAGATCTGAAGAGACTGGAGAGGCTTTGAAGCTTTCATCATGGACTGTAGGAAAGCAAGTCAAGTGAGAAGCCCCAGGATGGCTGGGCTGTGTTAAGAAGAACCCATTTGAAGGAGGTGATGCTGACTATATACTGACAACAGTCTGCCTATTGTGTCATTTTCTCCAGCAGACACGGAGGCTCAGGGGCAACCACAGAGACAGCACACAGGTGGTTTCACTCCAGGCTGGGTTTTTGCCAGATGAGAAAGTGTGAGTGGGTGAAGGGAGTTTAGTATAATGTTAAGAATGTTATGGAACTAAGAAACCATGGAACCCAAGACGAGAAGCCTGATGGATTAGAAAGTGGGAGGGTTGTCAGTGGACCAGAGGTCCCAAGGAGGAGGAAGAACAACTACAGAGAGAGCGGCTGAACAGAAGGCAGGAAGGAAGGATGGGCCAGAGCTGGAAGACGGTGGGATGGGGCACCCTTCATCACATCCTCCAAACATAGAACCTCTTCCACCAAACACAGATACTAAGAGATAATGAAACACTGCTAGAGGAACCAGCATGAAAACGAGGCAGAGGACCAAGCCATTAATAAAGTGGTTAAGAGCTGAACTTATTTAGCTTCGATTTTGCTTCTCTGTCAACCAGAGCATGATAAGCCCCAGACCTCAGCCCACACACTACCCTCTCCCGGGGTTCTTCTCCCCAGTGTTGAACCTGACTAGGCTCCTAAAGAGGGAAGGACACAATTACAGGTCCTTACACATTTTATCAGGGGGCTTCCTGGTGGCTCAGTGGTAAAGAATCTGCTTGCAATGCAGGATTTGCAGAAAACCCAGTTTCAATCCCTGGGTCAGGAAGATCGCCTGGAGGAGGGCATGGCAACCCACTCCAGTATTCTTGCCTGGAGAATCCCATGGACAGAGGAGCCTGGTGTCGGACACGGCTGAAGTGACTTAGCATGCACACATTTATCAGTGCTTAAATTTGTTACTTTGGAAATAGTTTCAAATGATGTAAGATTTGGGGTGTGGCTATAGGAGCTTGTGACAGAAGTGGAGAAAAGGCCACTGAAAATGAAGCGAGTCTTGGAGGGTCATCCGTGGAGGGGGATGGCACATGTGGTAGATAAGGCTGTGAGTTGAGCATCAAAGTCTTCACTGAATGACAGAGTACAACCACAAGGTGGGCATACGACAGGGACCTGAAGACAGATGGGAGAGCAGATCAAAAGGCCTGAACCTTAGTAAAGGAGAATTTTTTTTGCAGGAGCGTGAGGGAGTAATGGTCTGGAAGAGGCAGTGAACAGAAGGCAGACAGAAACTTAGTCACTCAGTGGGTCCAACTCTTTGCGACCCCATGAACCATAGCCCACCTGGCTCCTCTGTCCACGGGATTCTCCAGGCAAGAATACTGGAGTGGGGTGCCATTTCCTTCTCCAGGGATCGAACCAGGGATCTTATTGAACCAGTGTCTCCTGCATTGGCAGGTGGATTCTTTAGCACTGGGAATGCTGATTCCTGAGGCCAGTGGAGTATAAGGGCATAAACAGCCAACATTTAATCTAGGCAAAGGGACACATAAGAAGAATCATTCCATAAACTGTGACCCAGTGGACTGTATCAGCCCAAAAGGCATGGCGTTCAGGTCTGCCGAATGCAACCTCCACGTTCATTGTGATCTTGGCTGGGAAAGTGCTAACCTAAGGAAGAGTCAGATTTCAGTTAAGACAAGGAGATGGAAGGGATGGCAGAGAAACACTGATTAGGGTTTAGCCCAGGGTACAGTCTAATAAATAGTCACTCACTCACTTAAGAGAAAACTTAGAGCTAAGGTTTTATCTCTCAATTGAAACCTGGATGGACAGGCTGCATCTTGTTAACCACAGGGCCCAGCACTATCTCTAGCAGATAGCAAGTTCCTGAAATATGTTTGTTAAAAGTAGGAAGGAATTTCCTGTTATTACAGTTGTAGTATGGAAGGGAATGGGGGACTTCCCTGGTGGTCCAGTGGCTAAGACTCCAAGCTCCCAGCCCAGGAGGCCCGGGATTTGATCCCTGGTCAGGGAACTAGCTCCCACATGCCACAGCTAAGAGTTCACGTGCCACAGCTCAAGATCCCTTGTGCCACAAAGAAGACCCAGCTCAGCCAAACAAATAAAAATTTTAAAAAGGAAGGGAAATGGGTGAGCAAAAGTAGTGACACGCACGTTACACCTCCATCAGTAGAAATAAGGTGTGCATAGAGAGCGCAAAGGAAATGCAAAGTCTCTGCCCTCAAGAGAAGCTCCGCCAAGTGCCCTTGTTGCAGGCCAAAGGCATTGTTCCAGAAGTGGGCTGTACCCCGGGATACCTCCATCCAAGATGAGTTTTCAAGTACTACAGTAGAGGCGGGGCAGTAGCTAAAGTGGGGGAGAGGGAGGGAGGGTGGAGAGAAAAGGAGAGAGAGTTGGCTCTATTAGAAGAGGGTGTATTCAAGCCCCAATTGATTTTACTGTTCTATATGAAGGAAGGAGAATAGATAGATAAGATGCTTATTAATTTTCCAGTGGTGTCTTAGGAGAGGAACCGGAGATATACAGCATAAATGCTAACCATAGTCATCTCTGGCTGGTAGATTTGGTTTTCCTCTTTGTACATTTCTTCATGGCTACATTTTCTATATTGAATATACCTGACTGATTTTTTTTTTTAGAAAAACTCTAGAAAAATATTATGTCTCTTCTAAATTTCTCACAGGCTCAGACTATCTACTCTTAGGGCAAAATTGGCTGCAAACTAAAGGGATTATAAGACTTCAAAGGAAATAATCTCTAGTCATTTCAGCAGTGGTGCAATTGTGAAGAATCAATAGATACCCACTTAATAAAATGAAATGTGTTAGAAAAGTAAACAACTTGCAAAACACCAGCTGTGTGGCTTAATATTGCTATTGATCTACAGTATAGAAGAAGGAAAATTCAAGGCTACAAGAAAGTTTGCTACTTTAATAGGAGAAAGACACATTTTTAGTTAATCTCAGGCAATGACAAGTTACCCAAGGGAAAATAACTATTATTATAAATAGTCTGAGTGACACAAGTTTGAAACTAGATGAGAAATTCTGAAATTAAACAGAATTTTTTCTTACTTGAAGTATCTACAAGGATACACCCTTTATTCCAACTAAGAACAAGAAATATGTACTTGATTTCGCTAGATCATGCTGCAGAAACAAACAGCCCCGCAAATCTCAATGGCTTACAACAAGTGTATTTCTCATTCATATTACATGCGAAGGGCTGCAGGTCGGCTATGGCTCTCATCCATTTTGCTTCTCATTCTATGACTGGCGCCGAAGGAATAGTCTTTATCCGGACCTGACATTCTCATGGCAGAGGACAATATTAAGTGAGTTAGTAGAAAACAGCAATGGTTCTTAAAGTTTCTCCTAAGAACTAGCACATTATAATCTCCTTTTGGTTTGGTTTTGGTTTTGGTGGAGTTTTGTTTTGTTGTTAAAGAAAGTGACATGGCTAAGCCTAGTGACAGGGCAGACTTATACTCCTTCCAGGGGATGCAGTGCAGTAGACAGGAGTGTATAATCATTTTACAAGGAAGGGATCTGTGGATATTTGGGAATAACAATACAACCTCTTACAAAACGTCACTTACACATGCCATGAACACGCAAACATTCTTGTATCTTAGGAGCACAAGGCACAGCTACATAAGAGTGCCTGCTGTAGGGCATTTGTTGTTGATGCTTAGTTGCTAAGTCATGTGTGACTCTTTCCAACCCCAAGGGTTGCAGCCCGCCAAGCTCCTCTGTCCATGGGATTTCCCAGGCAAGAATACCGGTGTGGGTTGCCATTTCCTTCTCCAGGGGATCTCTCCGACCCAGGGATTGAACCCGCGTTTCCTGCAATGGCAGGGGGTAATTCTTTACCCCTGAGCTACCAGGGAAGCCCCACTGTGAGGCATATACCACAGCAGACCCTCTACTCACTGTGTCCTATGTAAGTTTTTCAATAACCCTTTCAGCTGTCATAGGCACTCATTATTCTCATTTTACTTTAGAGTAAGCTGGAGTTGGCTAACTCTACCAAGGTCTCTCTGGTAGATTATGAAAATGGCCACAGTCTTCTGGCATCCACACCTCGCAGTGTCAGTTGGCAGACGTTCCCACTGAGGAGCCGAGGCTATTTTCTCCATTCTTAAATCAGGTTGGCCAGCCACGTGGCTGGCTTTGGCACATGAAACGTTAATAAATGTAACGAGCTTGAAAAGTGCTTGTGTGCTGGGACTTGCCTTTTTGCTGCTCTTGAATCACTCACCATGAGAACAAGTCCAGGCTGCCCTTCTGAATGATGAGTGACACGTGACTCACTCCTCCTCTTATCCTGACCACAGCCTGCTAATCACAAGTAAGGGAGGCCACCCCACATCATCTAGTCACCAGACAAACCACCGCCTGACAACAGACACACGAAGTGGATACAGAGATTGAGTTGGGAGTGCTGAAGCTTTATTGATGCTTGTTAAGAAACAGTGAGGGAAAAAGATTGAGCAGGGAAGCCATCAAACAATAACCTGACCACAAGACTGCTAACCCAGTAGGGAGCTCTGGAGCAAAAACGGCCTGTTAGATAAATTCGATGTGGGATAAAAGTGCCTTGTACCTCTGCCTCTAACTGTGATCTCAGTCACTGGCTGAGGAACACCACAAGGTGACCTCAGTCGAAACACTGAGGGTGGAAGGATCTGAAGGAGCTAATAGCTGGACAATGCTGGTTAACCACACAAGGGTTTATATCTTGGTTCTCTGTTCTATTCCTTTGGTCTACGCATGTGTGCAAAGTGCTTCAGTAGTGTTCGACTCTTTGCAACCCTATGGACCATACCCCGCCGGGCTCCTCTGTCCATGGAATTCTCCAGGCAAGCGTACTGGAGTGGGTTGCCATGCCCTTCCTTCTCCAGGGGATCTTTCCGACCCATGGATTGAACCTGGGTCTCCTGCATTGCAGGCAGATTCTTTACCATCTGAGCCACTGGGGAAGATCAGATAACCTTCTGGTAAAAAGCTGACTCAATAAATAGAAAATGTATGGAAAATAAACAGACTTTCATTAAAATAACGATGTATTGAAGTTGGACAAAATAGTCAGTCTGGGGGATTTCCAGCACCCTCCATGGTGGGTATTCAATATTTTTGCCTGGATGGGTGGGAGGAGAAGTGTGCCCTCCCAGGAAGTCCTGGAACTGGGCATGGGAGTCCCCCGTGCCTGAGAGCCTTACCCTTCAGCTGAGAATCTAGGTAAACTAAGAAGAGACGCAGTGCTAAGATGTGTCAGGTTCTAATGCTGCAGTAACTATTGGTATGCCCTGTTCAATGGGTTGGCAGTCCTGCAGAAAGGAATTGTGCTATGTGGATTGTCTAATTAGAGTAAGCAACATCCATGCGGGCTGATTTACACTTCTCTTGTAGGATCCCTAAACATCAGGTCGGTGCCTTTTCCCTTTTATAACCATTTGTATTGCATGTCAATCAGCATAAAGATTTTGAGAAAAATTTTTTTTCTAGTTTCCTTAAATGATAATGTGGACAATAGCTTTTGTTCAAGTATCCAAGTATATAAATGTGTTAAGTACAGCTCCGAGTACATAGTGCAGTGAGATCAAAGACTGATCAAATGGCTTTGACATTTGATGCTCTCTCAAAGCTCTCCGGCCTGATGCCCTTCTTTTTCCTTTATTCCTTCATAGGAGGGTAAACTCAGGCCCATCCTAACTCTTCAAGGCAAGTTAAGACCAGGCTGTAACGTATAACCAGATTTTATTGAAGGCTTCAGGATAGTAAAACGAAATTACAGCATAGTAAGGGAAAACTTCAGGCTTCCCAGGCAGCACAGTGGTAAAGAATCCGCCTGCCAATGCAGGATACAAAAGAGCCATTCAATCCCTGGGTCAGGAAGATCCCCTGGAGGAGGAAATGACAACCCACTCCAGCATTCTTGCCTGGACAGTTCCATGGACAGAGAAGCCAGGCAGGCAGGCTATAGTCTATGGGGCTGCAAAGAGCTGGACACAACTGGGCACAGAACAAAGGAAAACTTCAAACTGGCTACTAAATGCGACTTCTGAATCTCCTTATCTACACTCCTATTAGCCCCAGACTTCCTACTGTGTTTTAGGAGTAGGCTACCCTCCTTACCAAGAAGGGCTGTGACCATGAACATCACCCACCAGAGCTCAGGCTCCCTGAATCTTCTAAGGCCCAGTGAGCAGAGGAAACTGCCTCCCCTTATCTCCAGCGTAACGCTAGCTTTCCAGGAGATGTCATCACTTCCACAACTCCACCCACAAGGATGACAACTTCAGGTATTGTTAATAGAGCAGTTTAGCTCTGAAATGTCTCTCTCTTTTTTTTTTTTGGCTAAGCCGCCAGCATCTGGGATCTTAGTTCCCCGACCAGGGATCAAACCCATGCCCCATGCATTGGAAGTGCAGAGTTAATCACCAGGGAAGTCCCAAGCTCTGTAAGATCTTGAATCTTACCATTGCTAAACTGCATCTTGACTTTTCCTTTCTTCGACTTCCCTGGTGGCTCAGATGGTAAAGCGTCTGTCTACAATGAGGGAGACCCGGGTTTGAGCCCTGGGTTGGGAAGATCACCTGGAGAAGGAAATGGCAATCCACTCCAGTACTATTGCCTGGAAAATCCCATGGACAGAGGAACCTGGTAGGCTACAGTCTATAGGGTCACAAAAAGTCAGACATGACTGAGCGACTTCACTTCACTTTTCCAAGTCCAAAGTGCACTCTGCTTTTTTTTTTTTTAAAGTCAGATTTAATGAGATTTAATGTACATAAAATAAAATTCACCTATTTTAGTGTATAGTTCTGAGCTTTGACAAACACATAGCCATGTTACCACCACCACAATCAGTTCCAGGACAGTTGCTGCACTCCCCAAAATCCCTCAGGTCCTGTTGTGCTCAAGCTCTTTACACCCTCAGCCTCAGGCAAGAGTGGCCTGTTTTATGTGTCTGTAGCCTCACCTCTTTCAGAGTGTCATATAAATGGATCCAAACAGCAGGTAGCTTTTTATATATGATTTTTTTCACCTGAGACCCATCCATGTTGGTTGTTCCTTGTATTACTGAGTCATTTTCCATTGTATGAGCATACTATAGTAGATTTATCCATTCACAGTTGAAGAACATTTGAGTTATTTCCAGTTTTTGATGATTATGAATAAAGCTTCTGTAACATTTGCATACAAGTCTTTGAATGAACATAAGTTTTCATTTCTCTTGGGTATACATCAAAGAATGGAACTTCTGGGTTGTGTGATAAGCATATGCTCAACATTATATGAAATAATAAGTTATCTGCCAAACTGTTCGTACTATTTTGCATTCCTACCAACAATGTATGAGAGGTCTAATTAGTCTGTATGCTTACCAGTACTTGGTAATACCAGGGTTTTTTTGTATTTTTTTTTTTAATCTTATTCATTGTACTATGTACAGGTACTTCAGTGTAGTTTAGTTTTTAATGACGAGCATCTTTTCATGTGCTTATGTGCTACCCATATTTCTTTTTGGTGAAATATTTTCAATTCTTTTCAAATATTTCAAATATTTTCAATTCTTTTGACTATTTACTTATTGACTTGTTTGCTTTATTGTTGGGTTTTGAGGATTCCTTACATATTCTTATTCCAGTCCTTTAGTAGAAATATGCTTTGCAAATATTTTCTCCGAAGCCTATATTTTGTCTTCTCGTTTTCTTAAACAATTTGTATTAGCAGATCAACCTCTATAATCAAATATCATAGACTGGGTGGTTTAAACGGCAGACAGTTATTCTCACAATTCTGGAGCCTGAAAAGTCCAAGATGGGGATGCCAGCAGATTCAGTATCTGGTGAGAGCTCTCTTTCTGGCTTGCAGACTGCCACCTTCTGGCTGTGTCTGCACATGGTGTGGAGAGAGAGCTCAAGCTCTCTGGTGGCCTTGCTGCGGCTGTCTCTTCAGTCGTGTCCGACTCTGTGCGACCCCATAGACGGCAGCCCATTTACATAAAGGTACTAATCCCATCATGAAGATCCCACCTTTATGACCTCATCTAAGCCTCCTAAGTGAGTGAATGATAGTCACTCAGTCATGTACCGACTTTTTTCAACCCCATGGACTTGCAGGCTGCCAGGCTCCTCTGTCCATGGAATTCTCCAAGCAAGACTACTGGAGTGGGGTGCCATTTCCTCCGCCAGAGGATCTTCCTCACCCAGGGGTTGAATCTAGGTCTCCAGCATTGCAGGCGGATTCTTTACCATCTGAGTTACCAGGGAATCCAAGCCTCCTAAAGCCTCCACAATCAGATAATTGAGGGGGCGAGCCTCCAATATATGTCTGTGGGAAAATACAATTCAGTCCATAGCAATGTCTCGCAGAGTAAATTTTAAAGTTTAATGAAGTCCAAATTAACAATTTTTCTTTTATGGATCATGTCTTTGGTGTCACATCTAAGAAGTTTATGCCTAGCTCAAAATCACAAAAATTTTCTCATATTTTCTTCTAGAAAGTTTATACTTTCAGCTGTTTTTATGTAGGTCTAATCCATTTTGTTATGTGTGCTTAGTCGCTCAGTAGTGTCCAACTCTTTACGACCCCATGAACTGCAGCCCGCCAGGCTCCTCTGTTGATGGGATTCTCCAGGCAAGAATACTGGAGTGGGTGGCCATGGCCTCCTCCAGGGGATCTTCCTGACCCAGGGATCAAACCCAGGTCTCCTGCATTGCAGCGGATTCTTTACAGAATGAGCTACCAGGGAAACCCAAGTATACAGGAGTGGGTAGCCTTTCCCTTCTCCAGGGGGAACTTCTGATCCAGGAATCCAACCAGGGTCTCCTGCGTTGCAGGGGGATTCTTTACCAGATGAGCTACCAGGGAAGCCCTGGTATGACTTGTTAGATATGGTGCCAGATATAGATCAAGGCTCTTTCTTTTAACATTTGTATGTCACATTGTTCTACCGGCATTTATTATTATTTTTTTTTAATATCTTGTCTGGGACTTCCCTAGTGGTCCAATGGGTAAGACTAAGGATCCCAACACAGGGCACCCGGGCTTAATCCCTCATCAGGAAACTAGATCCCACCTGCCACAACTAAAAGATCCTGCATGCTGTCACAACCAAATAAATATTAAAAATAAAAACTCATATAAAAGTTATCATCTTAACCATTTTTAAGCATATAGTTCAGTAAGTGGCACCCTTTTAATGGTTCCCATTTGCTTGTTTCTTAAATCTTGAATGAGTACTGAACTTTATCAGATATTTTCCTGCATCTATTAAGATGATTATATTTGTTTCCTTTTTCCCTTTTTTAGAATGGTAAATTACATTGAGTTTTCAAATATTAAGCCTGACTTGTATTTCTGGAAATAACCCCATTTAGCCGTGATATATCAATAGTCTCCTTTTCATATGTTGCCAATTTTTATTTGGGAAAATATCATGGAGTATCTTTATGGACACAACATACTGAAGGCTGCTGAGTTTCTGGGTGGAAGAAGAGATACTTTAAAAATGTTTAATCAGTTCATTTACCATAACATGCAGTGTAAGCATACTACTCAAAAATATGTAAGCAAGTGTCAGAAATAACAGCTCAGAATTAAAAGTGAATGGAAGCAGGAGTAGAAAATGAGGTTATTCTTCCACTGTTTGTACCACCTGTTAAAATTATGTGCACATTATTTTAGAAGTAAAACAATTTAAATTAAATTTAAGAAAAAGATCCTCCCCAACCAGAAACCAAACAACTCTGATTCAGCTGGGATTTTTTTGTTGGTGCATGCCATGCAAACTGGAAAGATAAATAGAAAACTAATTTGTCCCAGCGTAACTGATTAATTAGTCCTTAATTTTCTTCCCATGATTTGTTAATACTCTTGTATCACGGTGTTTCTGTACTATTTGTCCTTGCTCGGATACTACACTGATTAGAGATACAGTAGCATGAGTGTGGGCTTCCGTGATGGCTCAGACAGTAAAAGAATCCGTCTGCAGTGTGGGAGACTGGGTTCGACCTCTGGGTTCTTCCCTTGGACAGGGCTACAGTCCAGGGGTCGCAGAGTCAAACACGACTGAGCGATTGAACATACCATGAGTTAACTGTAGTGAACCTCATTTAAAAAAAAATAAAAAAAGGATGTGCAAAGGCACAGAGGTTTATAAAAAAGTAGGTGGCTGGTAAGCGCGTGGAGGAATCTGAATACATAAATAATGAACGTTGAAACATCCACAGTAAACGGCACTCGTTTAAACGAAAAACTCCGGCCGCGCAGTTCCCTGGGAGGAAACAAACATCACAATTTGAAAGCCGTAAGTGAAGCAGAGACGTAGAGACTCAGACCACCAAGGCCAGGTTTGCAGGCCCTCACCTGCTCAGGCTGATTGGCAGCGGCTGCGGGGGCGGGGCGAGCCGAACGTCACTTCCCGTCGCGGCCGGCCTGGTCCTCTCGCGCGATGACGGCCAGCGTGGAGCCGCGGGGGCGGCGCCCGGGGGTCGGAGTGGGCGTCGTGGTGACCAGCGGCAGGCATCCTCGCTGCGTCCTCCTGGGGAAGAGGAAAGGGTCGTTCGGAGCCGGCAGTTTCCAGCTTCCCGGGGGCCACTTGGAGTTCGGGTAAGTATCCGCCTGGCTGACTGGGAAAACGAAACGGACGCGCAGAGAACGACGTCGCCGCCTGCGCGCATCCGTGCGTGAGTGCGCGCTGACGCTGCGTCGTTTCTCGCGCGTTTGTCTTTCTCGCCTGAGGCCGGCAGGGGGCGCTGTTCTGGGCGAGGCGGGAGCAGGAGTCGCCACGTCCGCGTGCGAGCTGCCCTCGAGGGGTCAGCTCCTCTCGAGCCATGACGCGGCTGGGCGCTGTGAGTTGTCTTTTTCCTGCTGCTTGCGCTTGAAAGGCCGGAAGTGCGTATTTACAGGCCTCGAGTAGTGTAGTTGTCCCTTCAAATGTTTGCACGGTTTGCTGGCTATTTAAACGCAGGCAGTATGATATTTTCCTGCTCCCGTACGTCTTCGTAGCGCTCCAACCAAGCGAATGGTTAACGGAAACCCTGGGCCTCTACCTCCCTCGTTAAAACGGGGAAATCGTCCGAAGTACTCCCTAAGGTCTCCCTCTCTGCTTTGACTTTCTGTGAATTGAGGTGTCAGACCGACAGAGAAAGTTTAGTTGTACACAAGGGTGAATGAAGAAAGGCTGAGAGTGACCTAGAAGGTGGGTTCACCCAGGCTCTTGGACTCTTTAATCGATAGAAATTGGTAAGATGCCAGAGGAGGAATTTAGGCAGAGGTTTGTCGGGGCTCGTGCTGTAGCCGAAGGGAGGGAGCGAGAACAAGAAACAGGTGCCCTTGCTCGCTCTCCTGGAGCGGGAGGTGGTGGTGAGCTGGTTTCTTAAATGGAGTGGGGCGTAGGTATGGATCTGCGGGTTGCGCAGAAGGTGCGGCTTAAGTGATCCGCCTGCTCCTTTGGTGGTTCTGTGTGCGGAAATCATGCCTGGTAACCCTGCTTCGCTCTGAGCAACTCACAAATGGCTGTAGGTTTGTGGCTTTTTTTGTAGTTTGTCTTTAATTGCCCCAACTGTGCATGCGTTATTTTTAGTTTCTAACTTTGTCCAGGTGCGAGCATCCCGGAAAGGGTCCCATCCTATCTCATAGTGAGAATAAGGATGACCTCTGCAGCAGATAAACAGCATCAGAAACGTTCAAGGGGCTTCCCAGGTGCCGCAGTGGTTAAGAATCCGCCTGCCAATGCAGGAGATATAACAGAAGCAGGTCGGGAAGATCTCATTAAGGAGGAAATGGCAACCCACTCCAGTATTCTTGCCTGGAGAATCCCATGGACAGAGGGAGCCTGGCGGGCTACAGTCCATAGGGTCGCACAGAGTCGGACACAACTGAAGCGACTTAGCAGCAGCAGCAAGCTATCGCTTAATAAATAATAAAATTACTAGATTAAAAATCAAATTGCACAGACAAGCACACCCCTTGATGGTGCTGAGTGCAGAAATCATGTGAGGTACCCTGCTTTTGCTCCTGGCAGCTCACAAGTGGCAGTTGGGTTTTTGAATCTTGTTCATAATTTGTGCCAGCTGTGCCTGGCAGCTGTGCTCTGGTCTACTTATTTTGGGTCCCTCATTGTTTCTTTTTGTTCTGCCGGATAGAGAGGAGACATAAGGGTCCCAGGTCTCAGCCTGTCCCACCATCAACGGGATGGAGGGAGGGGGGATGTACAATTATGGCTGATGGCATTGTTGTGTGGCAGAAACCAACACAACATCGTAAAAATTAAGAAAAATAAAAGTAGTATTTTGGTATTCTGGTCCTCTTCCAGGCGTTTGTGTTTCCTTTGTGGTGGGGAGAGGAGGTGCGGGCCCATGTTTTGCTCTCTCTCTCTGCCGCCTCCTCTTCTCAGTGTTTCTGATTTCTTTATCCCGAGAGTGCCGAGGTCGGAGGGGAGGGCGCAGAGCGTTCCCTGGGTGGTGCTGCTGCGCTCCAGGTGCCCTCTGGGTGCAGTATTCACGTGTGCGCTCTTTCTGAGGGTGTGTTTGGTGGCTGGTTGGAAGTCCTCCAATCCTACGAGGATTTCTGCACTGCACAGTTCCCTAACACAGGTGACCAAAAACTTCTTGTGATGCTGGCCGCCAGCTCCTGGTGCTAGCTAGCACACCGCGCTACATTTTCTTTCTGCCGGGTTCCCGGTAGTCTCACAGCATCTGCTTGGCCCGGAGAAAACGCGATGCTCTCACCGCCGCTTATTTTCTCTGCTCAGCCATCGTGGGCTGCTTTCGCCAGTCCCCTACCGTCCAAATGCCTAAAGTGGGGATGAGCTGCTGTGTTCACGTGCATCCCTGACACCTCGGGACGCGCTTCAGACTTCCACAGCTCGTTCCCTGCTGGTCCTCTGCTCTGAGGCACCGGGCAGCCCTGTATGCTTCCACAGCTCAGCCCTTTAAGTGGGGGTAACGCACCGGTGCCTCCTTGAGAGTCAGTGGTCACCCGTCTCCCTGACCATTTATTTCTCTTGGAGCGCCTCTTGGTTTGGGGGCAGAGTTGGCCCCCCATCAGGAAGAAAGGGAACATTCCTACAGCCTGAAAACTCACAACTTTCCTCCTTCCACAAAGATCTGTCTAATGGATAGAGTGAGGGTAGATTAGATAATTAGAGAAATAGTCAAGGTAGAAAAAATAGAGAAACAGTATTCTTTTTTGCTGAATATCTCACATACTAAAGTGCTTCATAAATATAAGGAAATTTAATCTAAAAGTCACTGAACCACACAGATTTCTTTTCATACTTGTTTTCACTTGATACTCACATACTTTATCTGACTATAAAATTCCATTTGGAACCATTTCTAAAGGGGGATACTGTATATTTTTAATCTTGTTTCATGTATGATAACTGTACAGTGAAATGTTTTAATTTATATGCAGGTTTTGGTAACTTTTAGAGTATCAGTTCTTGTCAATATCTAGTTATTATGGATCATATTGAAGGTGAACTAATCACATAAGTGTATTTTAATATTTTATGAATGCCTTTTGTTCTCAATTTTGAGGCATAAACTGAAATTCTGAACCTACTGGAAAAGACTTTACTTACTTCTTGATACACTTACAACAAGCCTGTGAGAAAGTAGCATTATCTTTTTACTTATCCAAAGTGGAAAGGAATGGACTTTGAACTCAAACCTAGGTCTAGTTAACTATGAGGCCTGTGCTCTTAACTGATACATCAGACCACCTGGTTGCACGCTGCTTCCGGGCAAGCGAACTAGTGCTGGATTGGCTAAATGTTCGTTTTTTGTTGTTCAATATGAAGTCCTTTTGGTCTTCAGATAACTAGATACAGGATAAACAGTATCTAAGGGTTGTTGATTTATTGTTTTAAAGCATGGATCAATTACAGCTCTTTTGGGTTACACTGGAAATTTCTAGCCAGAAATTTCATGGCTAAAAAAAAAATGAATAAATAGAGTCGAATATGGTGGTGTGTTTCTGTTTTCCAGTGAAACCTGGGAAGAATGTGCTCAAAGGGAAACCTGGGAAGAAGCAGCTCTTCACCTGAAAAATGTTCGCTTTGCCTCGGTTGTGAATTCTTTCATTGAGAAAGAGAATTATCATTATGTCACTATTTTAATGAAAGGAGAGGTGGACCTGACTCATGATTCAGAACCAAAGAATGTAGAGCCTGAAAAGAATGAAAGTAAGAGAATTACATACAATAGTGTGTTTTCTACGAGAGCATGTCTGAAGGAAGATTATGTCACCATATGAAGAGAGTTAGAATGTAATTATACTTTAATTAGAGCTTAAATCTACTTAAGTTCTGAAGACATAAGGATAGAACAGGAAAGAGAATGGGTCTAGAGCCAGACTGCTTGGTTCTTCCGCTTAGAGATTTGTGACCTCCAGCCAAGTTCTTTAGGTCTCTGGGCCTCTTTTCTCATTTGTTACAATAGTAGCTACCTCAGATGGGTTGTTGTAAGGATGAAATGAGTTATTACCTACAGTGGGCCGGTCCTAATGAACACAGTAAGTACTCAGTGTTAGTTTTATTGCTAGTGTTTAATTTTGTTTCAAACTGACTTTTTTAAGCAAAACATTTAATGTGCCTTCCTCAGTTTTCTCACCTGTGCAAGAGAGATAGTAACTTTCTTTTATAGAAAATGATTAACTTGCAAAACACCTAATCTGTTGCCTTCTGTGTTGAATTGAGTGCTCTGAAAGCTTTAATGACAGTAATTGATATCCTTTTATTTACTGTGTACTACACTTTGTCCCTGGGGCTTCCCTGCTGGCTCAAAGGTAAAGAATCCACCTGCCAGTGCGGGAGATGGGGGTTCGATCTGTGGGTCAGGAAGATCCCCTGGAGGGGAAATGGCAACCCACTCCAATATTCTTGCCTGGATAATCCCATGGACAGAGAAGCCTGATGGGCTACAGCCCATGGGGTCGCAAAAGAGTCAGGGTTTAAACAACAACACGGCAAGGTGTGGGGGCGGGGGCATGGATGCACCACCCTCCCAGCAGCTTGACGTGTTCAACTCTGAAGCTTTCTGAACCCAGTTGTGTGGAGTTTTTATGAAGGATCATTACGTTATGGGATTATTATTATTGTGATTGAGTAAACCATTGCCCATTGATTAACTCAAACCTCCAGCCCCTCTCCCCCTCCCTAAGGTGGAGTGTGGGGGTCAGCGGTGGGCTGAAAGTTCCAACCCTGTGATGATGCCTCTGTCTTTCTAGTCAGCACCCACTTCCCGAAACTGTGTGGGAGCCACCAGCCATCTCATTAACATTAACTCAGCCTTGGTTGAAAGGGGCTTATTATGGAAAACAAAAAGATGCTCCTCTGATCCCTGTCACTCAGGAAATTATTAATACAAAGGTTTCAGGAATCCTGCCAGGAAACAGAGATGAAGACCAAATACATATTTCTTACTTCATGATATCACATGAAGAAAAACACAAGAAGGATCCAAAGGCCTTCAGCTGGACTAGGGTACAAAAAAAATGATTCACACCTTAAGAATGGGAAGGCAGGATTGTACCAAATTCACTAGGGGAGCTGATACCTGGCCAAGGTACAGTGGCTCGGGTGTCTTTATTTATAATACAAGCATGCACTCTGCCCCGTGTTCATCGGGCCCTGGATCTGAACAGCCTGCTTCAGTCCTCTAGTCACTGCATCTTTCCTCCGGCCGTCAGATTATAATTAGAGGGATTACCCAGATGCTTCCTTCTCTAGGAGGCTCAGCTAACTGAGCATCTTGCAACACGTGGTTAGTGTGTGCCTCCCCTCTTCGTCCCCCACCTCTCCTCGCCCCCACCCCCATTCTGTGTGGTCACAGGTACTGAGCAGCCCTTCCAGAGCTTGTTCCAGGTTCATGGATTCTTTGTCCCCTTCCTTCCCAGAGTGAAACTACATATCTGTATTTTATAGGCAGAGAAATGCTTAATGAAAGAAACAGTAATTACACATAGATATATACATGTAATCATAAACTAATTTAGAACATAGAATTCTTAATAATCATTGTATTTTTGTTGTTAATATCATAATATTTAAACATTCACCTGTTGTGAGCATCTGTACACACTCAGTCATGTCTCTTTGCAACCCCATGGACTGTAGCCCACCAGGCTCCTCTGTCCATGAGATTATCCAGGCAAGAATACTGGAGTGGGTTGCCATGCCCTCCAGGGAATCTTCCTGACCCACAGCTCCTGCCACATACCCGCATCACAGGCAGATTCTTTACTGCTGAGCCACTGAAAATCATGTTTGTATAGCCAAGATAATGTGTAGCATCACTCTTGCGCTTCATTTTATTAGTAGCAAATCACTTTTTAATTTTTCTTAGTACAGGTTAACTAGCCAAAATGAATATGCTTTGTTTCAACTGAAGAAATTGCTTTAATGTCTTTCTTTTCTAGGTTGGGAGTGGGTTCCTTGGGAAGAATTTCCTCCCCTGGACCAGCTTTTCTGGGGACTACGTTGTTTAAAAGAACAAGGCTACGATCCTTTTAAAGAAGATTTGGATCATCTGGTAGGATATAAAGGAAGTCACCTAGAGGTGAACAAGGAGATTCACTGAGTTGGTTTTTTTTTTTTAATGGGTTGGCCAAAAAGTTCAGTTAGATTTTTTTTGTACGATGCCTATAGTCTTGCTTGGTTGTCTCTAACTTCATTTAAAACAATTTTGTGAGATTGTATTATGACACCTGTCACAGCAATGTGCATTTTTTAAAAGAAACTTATCAAAATTGGTGAATTTGGGGGGTAGCCATTTTAATATTGAAGATGGAAGAAAAAAGGCAACAATTTCGGCATATTATGCTTGATTATTTCAAGAAAGGTAAAAATGCAACGGATACAAAAAAAAAGATTTGTGCAGAGTATGGAGAAGGTGCTGTGACTGAGCGAACATGTCAAAAGTGGTTTGCAAAGTTTCGTGCTGGAGATTTCTCTCTGTATGATGCTCCACGGTCAGGTAGACCAGTTGAAGTGGATAGCAATCAAATTGAGACATTAATTGAGAGCAATCAACATTATACCACACGAGAGATAGCCGACATACTCAAAATATCCAAATCGAGCGTTGAAAACCATTTGCACCAGCTTGGTTATGTTAATCGCTTTGATGTTTGGGTTCCACTTAAGTTAAGCCAGAAAAACCTTCTTGATCGTATTTCCACTTGTGATTCTCTACTGAAACGTAATGAAAGTGTTCCGTTTTTAAAACAAATTGTGACAGGCAATGAGAAATGGATACTGTTCAATAATGTGGAACGGAAGAGATCATGGGACAAGCGAAATGAACCACCACCAGCCATGCCAAAGGCTGGTCTTCATCCAAAGAGGGTGATGTTGTGTATATGGTGGGATTGGATGGGAGTCCTTTATTATGAGCTCCTTCCAGAAAACCAATCCATCAATTCCAAGAAGTACTGCTCCCAGTTGGACCAGCTGAAAGCAGCACTCAATGAAAAGCGTCCAGAATCAGCCGACAGAAAGTGCATAATCTTTCATCAGGATAATGCAAGACCACATGTTTCTTTGATGACCAGACAAAAACTGTTACAGCTTGGCTGGGAAGTTCTGATTCCTCCACCATACTCCCCAGACATTGCACCTTCAGATTACCATTTATTTCGGTCTTTACAAAATTCTCTCAATGGAAAAAATTTCAGTTCCCTGGAAGACTGCAAAAGGCACCTGGAACAGTTCTTTGCTCAAAAAGATAAAAAGTTTTGGGAAGATGGAATTATGAAGTTGCCTGAAAAATGGCAGAAGGTAGTGGAACAAAACGGTGAATACATTGTTCAGTTCAGTTCTTGGTGAAAGTGAAAAATGTGGTTTTTATTTTTGCTTAAAAATCAAAAGAACTTTTGGGCCAACCCAATACATAAAAGGCAAAATAAGGTCCTGTTAAAGAATAAAAAATATCTACATTTCAGAACAACTCCATTTTACCTGAGAAGTCCCACGTGATGGACAGTTTATTTGTAGTCTCTTAATATACCCAACACCTTTTCATTCAGTACTTGTGAAGAATTTTCAGAGATTGTGTCATGAACTGTGCTTCAGATTCAGAACACGTGACAATTGGTGATGTTATAAGTGGTAATTCCGCTTTCTGTATTGCTCTGGTATTGATGTGTCACTACCAGTGTGTGTGGAGGAGTGCAGTGGAATTCGTCTTAGTGTTTCAGTTCTAGTAGAGATCCTAATTCAAGTGCTACCACAGAATTTATCACACTTGTTGGTTTTCCTTTCCTGTTCTGTTGTTAATATATTTTGACAGTTCCTACCACTAGAGCAGACAGGACAGGTCGTTAGGCTGTATTTCTGATTGGGAATGTAAACCTAGGGAAGCGAGTTAAACCATCCAGGATCTGTATCCCATTGTTAACAGGCCTTACCATTTTGGATCTCAGTTGATCTCTCTCGAGATTCAACTTCGTTGTATGTGAAATGTAATTAGACTAGGGCGGCAGTTCTCAGTATGGTCCAGAGAAGTCCTCAAGGCCCTTTCAAAGGTCCTCGGGGTCAGAGTCGCTTTTGTCACATCCACAGAGGAGTTTTCCAGAAACTGCGTGTTATAGGTTACTCTAGTAGAGTGACTGCAAAGCAGAGAAGAAAATCTAGCTCTCTCCTAGTAAGCTAGATGTGGAAGAAATGGACAAAAAAATGTAAAACAATGCCATGCATCTCACTTTTTTTTTTAAGAAAAACATCTATATTTTTTATAAAAATTATGTTAACATACAAGTTTTGTGTTATGGGTTTTTGTTATTTGTAAATAAAAGAATTCTTAGAATTTATCAGTTTTAGTTGCTAGTATGATACTATTACTAGATAACATCCTACAAAAACTCTTTGGGGCCTCAGTTTTTTGTTTGGTTGGTTTTTTTTTTTTTATGAAGTATAGTTGTTTACAACGTAGTGTTAGTTTCAGGTATGTACCAGAGTGATTTAGATAGGTATTAATGCACACACATTTTCAGATTCTTTTCCATTACAGACTGTTGTAAGATAAATATAGTTCCATGTATTATACAGTATGTCCTTATTGTTTATCTGTTTTATACACATCAAGTGTGTATTTGTTAATCCCAAACTCCTAATTTGTCCCTCCCCATCTCCTTTCCCTTCTGGTAATCATGCCTTTTCCCTGCATCTGTGAGTCTGTTTTGTAAATAAGTTCCTTTGTATCATTTTTTTAGAGTCCGTGTATTAGTGATGTCATGATATTTGTCTTTCTCTGCCTGCCTGCCTGTGTCTGGGTCCACCCGTGTTGCTGCAGGTGGCGTTACTTCATTGTTTTTGTGGCTGAGTAACACTCCATTGTGTATATGTGCCATTCTTTATCCATTCATCTGTTGATGGACGCTTAGGTCGTTTTCACGTCTCAGCTATTGTAAATAGTGCTGCTGTGAACGTTGGGTGTGTTAATTTTTTCAAATTCGTCTTCATCTTTTCCGAGTATCTGCCCAGAAGGGGGATTTCTGGATTGTATGGCATCTTAGTTTTTTTAGGGAACCTCCTTCCTGACCTCTTCAGTGGCCGCACAGTGTACATTCCCACCAACAGTGTAGTAGGGTTCCATTGTCTTCCCCACCCTCCTCAGCATTTACTTGTAGACTTTTCAATGATGACCGTTCTGACTGGTATGAAGTAGTACCTCATCATAGTTTTGATTTGTGATATTGAGCATCTTTTCTTATGGCTCTTGGCCACCTGTATGTCTTTGGAGAAATGATGTTTAGGTCTTCTCACTTTTATGATTTTGGGTTTTTTTTTTGATGTTGAGCTGCATGTCGGTTGCATAATTTGCAGATATTCTCTCCCATTCTGTAGGTTGTCATTTTGTTTTGTTTATGGTTTCCCTTGCTGTGCAAAAGCTTACAAGTTTGACTAAGTCCCATTTGTTTATTTTTGCTTTTATTTCTTTGGCCTTGGGAAACTGACCTAAGAAAACATTGGTACAATTTTATGTCAGAGTTTTGCCTGTGTTCTTTTCTAGAAGTTTTATAATGTCATGTCTTATTGAAGTCTTTAAGCCATTTTGAGTTTATTTTTGTGTATAGTAAAAGGGAGAAAAAAAATAAAAGGGAGTGTTCTAACTTCACTGATTTTGATGCAACTTTCAAACTTTTCCAACACCACTTGCTGAAGAGACTGTCTTCTCTCCATTTTTTATCTCTTTTGTCAAAGATTAACTGGTGTGGGTTTATTTCTGGGCTCTCTCTTCTGTTCCATTGATCCGGATGTCTGTTTTCGTTACTAGTATCACGCTGTTTTGATACCCTAGTGTTGTCAGAAGTCTGGGAGGGTTATACCTCCAGCTTTGCTCTTTTTCCTTAGAATTGCTTTGGCAATTCTGGGTTTTCTGTGGCTCCATATACATTTTAGGATCATTTTTTTCTGGTTCTGTGAAAAATGTTTGGGTAATTTGATAGAGATTGCATTAAATATGTAATTTGCTTTGGATAATATGGCCACATTAATAATATTCTTCCAGTCTGGGAGCGTGGGATAGCTTTACATTTTTTAAAAAATCATCAATTTCCTTTATCAATGTTTTATAGTTGTCAGCATATAAGTCTTTCTCCTCCTAGCTCAGGTTTTTTCCTAAGTGTGTGTGTTGTTTTTTTTTTAATGTGATTTTAAAAGGGATTATTTTTCACTTTCTGATACTGTTTTTAGTGTAAAGAAATATAATAGATTTATGTAATTCATCTTGTATCCTGCTACCTTGCTAAATTCATTTATCAGTTCTAATATTTTTTGTTTAATGACAACCCACTGCAGTATTCTTGCCTGGGAAACCCCATGGACGGAGCCTGGCAGGCTGCAGTCCATGGGGTCACAAGGAGTTGGACATGCCTGAGCACGCACATATGCACCTTATTAAGTTTGTTTATCAGTTAGAAAAAGATTTTCTTTTAATCTTTAGGTCCTCAGTAATTTTTAAGAGTGTAATAAGATTCAAAACCAAAGTTGGAGAACTGCTGAATTAGACCATAAACTCATCTTTTTTCATCATGAACCCATTTCTATAAAATCCCTTGCTTCTCCTAGAGCTTGTTATATTTGAATTTTGCCCTGTCAGAAGACTCAAGTACTGTTGTAATACATGCTACAAAAGAATTTTTCCAATGAATGAGGATCATTTTTAAAGTTTTTAATTGCTTGCTTTTTCTAAATTGTATGTGCACATTGTAGAGTTTACCATTTACAAATCTCATTTTCTGTTCTGACAAACTTGTTTTAGAGTGAGCTCAAGTAAAATTAGTCTATGTTCCTTGAACTAATGAATTTCAGTTCTTCCTACTCCTATTTGATTATTCACATCCTTCTCTTGCCTGCTCATTAGTTTTACTCTCTTCAACCGACTTAACCCCTTTCTGTCCCTGAAAGTGAAGTGAAAGTGTTAGTTGCTCAGTTGTGTCTGACTCTTTGCCACTGCATAGACTACAGCCCACCAGGCTCCTCTGTCCGTGAATTCTCCAGGCAGGAATACTAGAGTGGGTTGCCATGCCCTTCTTCAGGGGATCTTCCCAACCCAGGTTTCAAACCTGGGTCTCCCACATTGCAGGCAGATTCTTTACGAAGCCTCCTCCTTGAATGGCAGATATGGGAGGCTTAATAAGAAGAACCCAGGCAAGCCTTGTGGATGAAACTCAATAACTTAATCCCAAGTATGTTGATTGGTAATTCATTGAGGTATGTCTTTATGCTAGCTAGTACTATATAAACAGGTTATAGTTTCAGAAACTTAACATAAACTACAAGTTTCTTCCGTTATCTACTTTTTAAAAATTTTAGTAGACAAATTCATTAGGAGCTTGTGAGGTTTTCCATTTGTTTTAAATTCACCAAACTAGACATGACGGTTTACTTCAATGGAAAGAGAAAAACCAATCTGGGCTCTTTATTTATAGCAAAAAGTAAAAAGGTAACTTTTCTATTTAGAGGGGATTGCACTTTCTCAGCATCTGACATGTACAGTGGCATCCAGTAATCACTCTAAATATTTCTCTAAAAGAGCGAATGGCCAGAATAAGATTTAGAGCTGTTGAGTAAGCAGTTAATTCTTAAATGGTTGAGAATTGCCTTTAATAGAAAAAACTAATACACTGACTAGCAATATTCTCCTAAAATGAAATGTCTGTACTTTACTCTGCCAGGATGCTGGCAAGTCTGAAATAGCTCTTCATGTGTTTGTTCAGTCAAGCCCCGATGTGTCCTCTATCCCAGGCAAGTCCTCCTACACCGACCCTCCAAACGTCTGAGGAACATAAAGGACAGCTGTTTCTAGAGCTGTAGAGAGAGGAGCTAAAGTCTGAAATAGAGATGTCCTGAAGGTTAAAGACCTGTACAAGTCCAAAACCAGGCGGGAGACCAATCATCAGTTTAACAGGAATAATCCTGTGTTGGGGAAATTGCTAAATAACGTGTGTGTATGTGTAATGTGCCTAAAATGAAGGTTTAATATGCATAATTTATAAGATGCCTCTTCAGTTCTTGCTGGGGGTTTATTCTATAATATTCAATATTTAAGTCCTGCTAACTTTCTAGAATTTTTTTAAAAATCCAAGTTCTGAGATAAGGGTTTTAGGTGAGAGGTTGTAGAGCTGTACAGATAAACACCAAATGAGCATGTACACAGCAGTTTCATTTGAGGTACACGTGGAACGCCATTTTCCAATCCACTGGTCCACCAACACTCAAAGAATCTAGGTATTCCTTGAGTCCTATTTTTCCATTTTGGTTTATTTTTTGTTGTGTTGTTTGTGTTGGTTTATAAGTGAAAACCCCTCAGGGGAAGAGGTGCTAAGATTCTTGGGTTGTGAATGGCAGGGACCTTAAGGGCTTTAGGGCTCCAGTACTTAGATTTGGATGTGAAGGCTTCACACAGATGCCGCTTCAGCAGGTTAAGAAGCAGATTCCTCAGTCTGCCTTCTAACAGCACCCGAGTGATTTTCATACGCTTGGCTTGTGGCCACACTTGAGAAATACCACTTTCGAGATAAAGTGTAACTAGTTATTGTCCTCTGTACAAATCTAACATCCGTAATATGGGCTGCTGTTTTTTTTGTAAACAAAATATATATAGTGTGCCCTTTTTTTTTTAAAAGATAAGAGTCTATACCAGGAAAAAGAGTAAACGATGCAGTACTGTCTAAAACTGAAAAATCAAAATGTAGTTAACCACCAGAAAAAAAAGTGACTCTAGGAGCTGCAGTAAGAGGGAAGGTGAAGCCTGAGAGTGTTTTCCATTCTAAAACACTTCTTATAATTTATGTTTGTTATGACATTTCTATGGTAAGTTGTCAGAAAAAAAACCTACTTCATTTTGTTTCTTCTAAGAACGGCAGTCTATGCCTTTGAGAAACCTACCAAAGTTGGGATTACCAGTTCAGATGGGTACATCATCATATTTGATATCATATATGAACATATATGATACTGCATCATACTTGTTCATCTTCCAGATTCTAAAGTATGTACAAAATGCAACTGGATTTACAGAAATATCTTACCTACACTGAAAGTACATTTAAAAGTTTTTTAAAACATACAAGAATACAAACAAAAATAAGTTTATTTACAAAAAAATACAATAATTACAAACAGTATAAATTGAGATGATTTCTCCTCTTCCTGTGACAGAAAGTTAAATAGCCTTTACTTTCAAATGAAGGTTTCTGTTATATAATACAGTGATCTGCTGCTCTTGCTTAGGCTTTTCTAAATAATTCCAGCCCTGTTAGTGATATGTACATGGGTCATTTCCCTCAAATCTTACTTCCAGTACTATGCACAAGTCCAACACAACTGGAACAGAACAAGGTAAGACAGCATTGAACTGAAAAAGCTTTACCCCAACAGTACAGTGTGATTCTTCTTTAAGTATTAACCTAGTGGTTTAGAACTGAAACCATAATTTTTGGCTTAAAAAGAAAGTCCACTATGATTTTTAATGGGCAGAACAATTCTACTACAGCCAACATCACCTGGCTAGCTTTCCACTTTTGCCATTTAAGAAACAGATTTCTATAGTATTCAATTCTGTATGCTCTTTGTCTTACGGTCTCTAATCAGAGTCACTGCTGCTGCTTGAGGAGTCCGTTGACATAACCTCTACATCATCCTCGTTTTCTTTGTTGTGCCCTGGAGGTTCCAACAGAAAGTCATGACTGTGGTTTGGTGGTAACATGTTCATCGCCATGTCATTTGACTGCCATGGATACTGTGGAGCAAGGACATCTGGACAAAAAGACGCACACATGAGAACATTTCTACTAACGATTCATTCACTTCTTCTTCTTTCCTTCATGCAAATACTTTGAAAATTTTTTTAAAGGTTAGAAATCAAAATATACATTTGGCCAAATTAATGATCAAACTTATCAAGGAAAAATGTGATGTTTTAAAAAGTAACTAGAATCTATGATTTATTTTTTTAAATCATACTTTCCTACAGTCACTATTCAAGACAGTCACAATTTCAAATCAAATGTCTCCTCTATATATATATATAATGCACGTATATTAACAATATGTAATAGGTCATGTATAGTACTTTCTATACGTTCTCTCTATATACACATTATAAATAGCTAGTGTGTACTATACTAAGTATTGCAGTCTAGGCTGTCTCTAAGCCTCCACTCTTCTCCCTGAACCCTAAACACGGTTCTCCGCCAGCAGCTACAGTGTTCGGCTCTGCCCGTAGAGGGCGCTGCAGGGACTCCACAGGTGGTGGTGGTGGTGGTGTCACCAAGTCGTGTGCCCAACTCTTGAGACCCCATGGACTGTAGGCTACCATGCTCCTCCGTCCATGGGATTCTCCAGGCAAGAATACTGGAGCGGGTTGCCACTTCCTTCTCCAGAGCACTTCCCAACCCAGGGATCAAACCCAGGTCTCCTGCATTGCAGGCAGACTCTACTGACTAAGCTAGGAGGGAAGCCCACAAGAGGAAAAGGCTTCTTCCCCTACTAGGCCTGCACTCCCTCCTGTGGTGCCTGGTTGATGTGCAGGATGTCAGCGGCATCCCAGCTGGATGGGCTGGTGTAGTTTCAGTCTTCTGCTGGGACTGTACTGACACATGGTACAATCACAATGAGAAAAATGAGGTGATACTAAGGGAATCTAAGGCACAGTGAACTCCCAGTTTGTCTTAGTTAACAATGTTCACAAAAGCATTTTTAGTAACACAGGGACAGCCTGACAACAAAACATTAAACACTGAAAAAGCATTATCTAGAGTACATTTTTAGCAATGTAAAAAATACAGGGTGGGGCTTCCCAGTGGCTAGGACTCTGCCTGCCAATGCCAGTAACGAGGGTTCAATCCCCGGTCCAGGAACTGGGATTCCACAGCGGGGCAGCTGGGCCTGTGCAGCCCAACTACTGAGGCTGCTCTGTGCTCTGCAACGAGAGAAGCCACCTCAATGAGAAGCCGGCTTGCCGTTAACTAAAGACAGCCCACGAACCACGACAAAGACCCAGTGGAGCTGAATAAATTTAGAATAGGTATTTTAAAAAATACACGGAAAATCATGAGATATGTAAAATATTAAGTGACTGCCCAAAAATTTTTTTCCTTTCTTACGCCTTTTAGAAAACTTTTAAAAAGTTCTACCAGATGAAAACAAGTAGACTTCTACATGAAATCAGAGGGGGTCTGAAGCTCAGAATGAGCTCTCATAAAAAACATACTCTATTTAGTTAGTAAAAAGTCCATTAGAAGCTTTGTTATTCACTTAGTTAATTTGGGGGTTTTTAACAAGTATGTTCATGTGGTATCCTTTAAACTGAATACTTCTTACTCTGTTTATAAAGTATGGTTCATTAAAAAAAAAAAACCATGTCTGGAGCTTAAGTTAATGAGAGGCCTAATGCCTGAGGAAAATGGCACAATATCACCTTATTCTAATTTCTTGGGGCTTCCCTTGTGGCTCAGCTGGTAAAGAATCCACCTGCAATGCGGGAGACCTGGGTTCAATCCCTGAGTTGGGAAGATCCCCTGGAGAAGGGAAAGACTACCCACTCCAGTATTCTCACCTGGAGAATTCCATGGACTCTCTAGTCCATGGGTCGCAAAGAGTCAGACATGACTGAGTGACTTTCACATCACATTCTAATTTCATAGCCTCCATCTAGAACGGTCTTAAAGGACAGGAAGCAGAGAGCAGCATAAACTGGTAGTTAACTAACTCTAGCAACTAAAATCGGAGAAGGCAATGGCACCCCACTCCAGTACTCTTGCCTGGAAAATCCCATGGATGGAAGAGCCTGGTAGGCTGCAGTCCATGGGGTCGCCAAGAGTCGGACACGACTGAGCGACTTCACTTTCACTTCTCACTTTCATGCATTGGAGAAGGCAATGGCAACCCACTCCAGTGTTCTTGCCTAGAGAATCCCAGGGACGGGGGAGCCTCTTGGGCTGCCGTCTATGGGGTCGCACAGAGTCGGACACGACTGAAGTGACTTAGCAGCAGAAGCAGCAACTAAAATAAGATGGGTCCAGACCCTCAAACTTGTTCAACAGCCAGGTCTTTGTCTTCATCATCATCTCTGAAAAAAAGCCTTCATCTCGAAGTACTGTTCTGATTAACACATACCTGGCAGTCTGCCTGCTGCAAGTGCGTCCCCTGGGAGATGACCGTTTACTCCATTAGTGGAAGGATTGTTCATCTGACCCAGTAATCCACTTCTCATCTCCAGATCAGTTGGGTATGGTCTCCGTGGGTCCCCTAAAAAATACAGCCTGCTTTCAATTCAATCACATATGGAAATATGCTTAAATACCTTCTTTGAAATATTGATTTTCCTTGGTTCACTTTGAAAAACTCAAGCCACATTTTAAATTATGGAATATTAAAGTCATCTTATCAATTGCTATTAAGAACATGTTAAAATTTTAATTACATGTATTTTTATATCTTTAGATCTTCACAATAACACTATATGAAAATTGTCATTTCAGCAACCATTCCAAATGACAAAATTATAATCCTGATTCCTCTAAATTAAAACCTTTTCCTAATAACCTTTTTGTCATGTCATTTAAAGACTAATTCCTGGGGACTTCCCTGGTAGTGCACTGATTAAGACTCAGCTTTCACTGCAGGGGCCTCAGGTTCCATCCCTGGTCAGGGAAGTAAGAGCCCACATGCCACACAGTACGGCAAAAAAGACCAATTCCTATAACTTTCAGGCAGAGAATCAGAAGCCAATGATTTTCATTTCCAAACATGAAAGCACGCTGTTTAGTTCTGGGCTGATGAAAAGTTGGCCAGATGTGAACCAATACTGGGGTATTTTCTCACCAACTCTAAATTATTTACCCTCCAAAACTGCAGCCACCCTTAATGTTTCAAGCTGTGGCAAAACACCACTGTCAGGAGTGACTAAAAATAACTACTCCCATCCTCCCAAAAGGCTGGAGCTCTACGCGAGGTCCCTGGCTGTCAATACACGTTGCAGTTTCTCTCTCCTGTTCCTTAGTTACTCCAGCTTTCTGCAGCCTGTGCACCTGCTGCCTGGTGTCCAGTGCTTCATCTTTATACCCTAAGAGGTGGGACTGTCTCTCAGGCTGGAGCCCTTGTGGAAATCCCTCGAAAAAGTTGGCTTCTGGCCAGCCAGGGTTTTCCAGGTATACAAATACAGCTTTAGAATCATCACATATTACCTTGTATTTTAAAATATATACATTCTATATTTAAATCTTTTTTCCTATTTTATGTATAGCTACCTAAGAATTTTCACAACCACCATGTATCTAGTAAAAAGAGAATCATTTTTACCTGGGACCCAGGTCAGTGGGGCGCACACAGCATTACTTGCACTAATCCTATGTGCATACTTAATTATTTCTTCAGAGGAAATAGCACCTAAGAGAGTCAAGAGGAGTTTTAACACTTCAGCCTACTAACATACAAGTTTGTCAGTGCATATGTCACAGTTACACTTCATATTCATTTAATACACTTAATTTTATTACACTTAATACATACACTTCATTTTTTATATTCATAAAAAAAGTGCACGTAAGTAGTAATATGTATAGCATGGCCTAGTTTTACTATTATTATTGTCACATATGTATTACACATCTAAGAAAAATCTCGAAGAACACACATCAAACATTAACAGCAGTTAATCTAAAATAGGAAAAGAGGGAATTTAGATGTAAATCATACCTACAAATCATGAAAAGCAAATAGCCAAGGTTTTCATTACAATTCTGACTTTTAGTATCCAAACTAAAAGATCCAAAATGGAAGCCTTTTAAAGAGAAAAGCAGGACAGGACGAGAAGGCAGGCTGAGCGTCTCCCAGCACCACCAAATGGGCACACCCCAAAGCCTTACTCAGTTCTGACTTCATGGTGCTCTAGTCCTATTCGAGTTGTCCACTGCATGCTCTCTCATCCTCCATCCCATCTTTCAAGGTCCACCTCAAATCACATTGTTTCCAGCCCATATTCTGTTCTCCCAACAATGTAAAAAACCCACTGTCTTTATTACACATTTAAGTAATAGCCATACTTATTTATCTCATTTTGTAACCTGAAAAAGGATGTGACACCTCCCTAACAATGTCCAGCACAGGGCTGTAACATAGCAGACACTTCACAATGGAAATTCATTGGAAACTTTTTAACAGCATGACATGACTACCATTAATACTCTCATCAGTTTCTTGAATGGAGAAGGCAATGGGACCCCACTCCAGTACTCTTGCCTGGAAAATCCCATGGACAGAGGGGCCTGGTGGGCTGCAGTCCATGGGGTCGCTAGGAGTCGGACACGATTGAGCTTTTGACTTCAGTTTCACTTTTCACTTTCATGCATCGGAGAAGGAAATGGCAGCCCACTCCAGTGTTCTTGCCTGGAGAATCCCAGGGATGGGGGAGCCTGGTGGGCTGCCGTCTATGGGGTCGCACAGAGTTGGACACAACTGAAGTGACTTAGCAGCAGCAGTTTCTTGAAACCAAAACTTGAGTCTTTCAGAAAGTCATTTAATGTCCCCACATTACTAACCTTTCCTTGCTTTTTCTATTGACTTGAGTTTTTCTTTTGCTTGGTAAACAGCTGTTGCCTAATTTAAACAACATTTTAAAAAGAAATACAGATTATTCAGAACTATACCAAGTCCAGTTTTTGGCCTAATTCACAAAATCATTTATCCCACAGAAACAATATATAAAACTTGGAAATCCCCACAATTTATTTATAATATTCTGAAATACCACTTGGGTATCATTTACATCAGCTATAATCAATGAGAAAAATACCATATTTATGTATTTATGAATTAGCCTCCATTCACAAATTAATTGTTGGAAACAAAACATAAATTGGATTATTCGCTACCATTTTTGCTTTATGTCTTCTATCATAAGAATGCAGAAAACAGACCAGGTACTACTCCCAAAACAATCCTTACATCTGGTTCAAGGATAAAACACCAAAACTATTTTTTTTCTAGTTTACAAGATAAGTTTGTAGGTTGAGAGTGTCACTCATTTATACATTATCAATGCATAATGACTATTATAATGAGCTCTTCCACATACCCACCTGGGCAAAGACAAACTCAGGGTAAAATGAGGCTGACCCTAGCGTGTGCATCCTTAGCCGTAACACAGCGGGTAAAAGCAGGCAGGCAGAGAGATCTAGGTTTAAGTTCCATCTCTCTACTTTTACCCTCTTGGGCAAGATAGGTATTCATTTAAAATCATGGTTTCATCTGTAAAAATAGAAAAATGGTACTGACCTCATAAAACTGTTAAGATTAAGCTAATACACTAGTGTACCAGGGGGCACTAGTAAAACTGTCAGTTGCCATTGTCTAACTCACAAGATTTATTCTTTTTCTAGCCCTCATGTTCACTGTCTTTAGAGAAGAGCCTGCAAAGTCTGGTCCGAATGAGAATCAAACTCAGCTCTTCCTGCAATACCACCACATAACAATTACGTAGGTCAGCACTGAGAGAAATAACTGAACAAATAAATTGTCTCTTTGAAATAGTAGAACAAGAAAAACTAAGAGTCCTCGACATATCCAAATCCCACCTCATTTAAGATGGAAGATGACATAAATTAATGTAAATTTTAATCAATTTATAAAATTGGTATATATTTTTACTGATTGCAAAATTTCTAAAACTGAAGATTTAGACTATTAATAAATGAAACTTATATGAGGACAGGATAAAAGTAAAATGTCATACTTCGGTGAATTCAATCACGTGAAATCTTTAAATAATGAAAATATGGTTCTAAAGAAATGCAGAGTATCTGAAAATAATTAGAAAGTGAATGACATGGTCTTTCATCTAATGAAAGTGACAAGTTTGGTTAGATTTTAGACTGGAGATTCAAGTTTTCTGCCACTTCAAAATTCTGAAAATAGGTTTATTTTTTGTAAATAGAGTAAATAATAGCCCTTTTTACATTAAGAACCAGCCTCTATCAGCTTACCAGTATCTGTTCTGCTTCCTTTAGCTGTTTTTGTAGTTGCTGAATATCACTGTCTCTCTTTTCTACTTCTTTTTCTAAAACTTGCATTTCATGATGGATTTTTCCCTGATTAAGTGCCAATTTCATTAGTTCCTGAAATTCCCCATCTCTGTGAATTAACAACTCCAGGACCTGTGAGATAATAGTTGGTTAAAACACACAAGAGAATACTGAAGAACTACATTTCCAATGAAACCAGCCACACGTGAACTGGCAAGTCCTCAAAATCTTAACATCTTCAAAGTATTATTTTCTAATCATTATTAGAAATAAAAATAGCGTATCTATGATTATTTTAGAAAGATTAATCAAGATTTTCTACTTTTTCTAATTATATGCTATTCTTTCATACAAAAGAAATCTTTCAGAACTAGCAATATGCCAAAATGAGCAGGCTTATTCATTTCTCAGGGAAGGCAAAATTTGAGATGATTTTAGTTGACAGCCCTGGCAACCCACTCCAGTAATCTTGCCTGGAAAATCCCATGGACAGAGGAGCCTGGCAGGTTGTCCATGGGGTTGCAAGAGTCAGACACGACTGAGCAACTAAGCATGTATGTATGTTAGCTGACACCGGGAACTGAACAGACATTTCTCCAAAGATACACAAATGAACAAAACCAGAAGCAAAGGCACCCAATATCACTAATCATCAGGGAAATGCAAATCAAAATCACAACTGGATATTGCCTTGCACCAGCTAGGTGGTATCGTCAGAAAGACAAACGATAACAAGAGTTGGCAAGAATGTGGAGAAAGAGGAACCCTTAGTACACTGTTGGCAGCGATCTAAACTAGTGCAACTACTGCAGAAAACATTCCAGTAAGTGTGGAGGACACTTAAAAAGTTAAAAAAAAAAAAAGAACCACCATATGATCCAGCAATTGTTTCCGGGTATTTATCCAAAAGCAATGAAATCACTACCTGCAAAAAGATATCTGCACTCGTATGTTCACTGCAGCATTATTCACAATAGCCAATACATGGAAGTAATCTAAGTGTCCATGAATGGATGAATGGAAAAAGAAAATGTGATGTAGATCTATACACATGCACATACACACAAAGGAGTATCATTCATCCAGAAAAAGGAAATCCTGGCATTTGGAATAACATGCATGGACCTTATAGAACATCACATTAAAGGAAGTAAAGTCAGACAGAAAGACATTGTATGATCTCAGTTACCCGAGGAATGTAAAAAAGCCAACACACAAGAAAAGAGCTCAGGTTGGTGGCTGCCAGAGGGAAAGGAGTCAAATGGGTGAAGGTGGTCAAAAGGTACAAACTTCCAGCTGTCAGACAAGTGAATTCTGGAACTGTAACGTACAGCATGGTGACTGTAAGTAAGAACACAGTACTGAAATCTGAAAGTTGCAAAGAGTACATCTCAGCAACATGAAGTTCTTAAAAATGTGCAGAATGCAACAGACATTTTTCCAAACACATACAAATTGCCAACAGGTACATGAAAAGGTGCCACCTCCACCTTCCTTGCAATTTTCTTAAATGGTCTTATCATAAAAAAGACTTCCTTGGAAATCCAGTGATTAAGACTCTGTACTTCCACTGCAGAAGGTGCAGGCTGGATCCCTGGTCAGGGAACTAAGATCGCACATGTTAACTAAACTTATAATGGTAACTTTGCAATGTGCACGTATATCAAATCATAATGATATACATATTAAGCTAATCCAGTTTAATGTATTAAATATATTTGTATCAAATATATTATTTAACATATTAAATATATATAATTAAATATAAAGAAGACATTAAATATATTAAATAATGTATTAAATATCACATAACTATATGTCAACTATATCTCAATTACATCTCACCTAAATGATGCAAAAAAATCCATTTAAAAACTGCAATTAATAATTTAATAGTCTGATCTTCCTGTTCTCACACAAAGTAAACATAAACAGGAAACTGAGGAAATGACGCAGGTTTTTTGTTTTTAATTCAAAAAGAAACCACTTACCTGGTTCTCCTCTCCAGACTGTAGCAACTTTTGGTTTCTTGAAATTGCCAGCATTTCTATAAGTTCTCTATAAAACAAAAACAAAGTCTGCAAAGTAAACACAACAGAGGCTCTCTTATCTGACCTCCACCCAGCCGATGTGCGGGACTGATGGTCCTCACAGCAAGCAGACTCAGAGCTCCTGCCCCACAGGCCCTCTGACTGGACTTCAGCTCTCACCAGCACAGCGCATTCTCACCAAGACTCAGCTGTGCTCATTACCAGCCCCATTTATTCAAGTTTTACTATTACTATAATTATATAAATCAATATGGAGTAGATAAACACAAATCAAGTATGACTGTGAACAGGCAGAACTGTTTCCATAAAAACCTAAGCTGGGAAATACTCAACAGAGGTGTTACAAAGGAAAACTGTATCGAACCAAGAGAAGTCAAGTCATAAAAACTCAGCAAGAGCCTGCCCTAAGACTGCCTGATGAGTGGCCAAGGGCTCATTTCACTTTAAAGAAACTGAAGGAGAAAACGCAGATGATGAATTACGGGTGGTTTATGCAAGAAAAACTCCTGCTCCATCAGGGGTCTACAAATCCAGCCCATCTGTGGTTTAGGTAAGTAGCTATTTTAGGAAGACAGCCACGCCTCTTCATTTATATATTGCCAAAAGCTGCTTCCCATGACAAAGGCAGAACAGAGTAGTTGTGACGGAGAACTTCTGGCCTGCACATTTTTTAATTAACCAAACAGGTATCAGCTAAGAGGGATTCTTACACATAATAAATCATACATTTCTAGAATGCTTCTCTGTTAAATATGTTAACTTTCCTATATGAAAAATAGTAGAATGATTGGGAGGAAATGTGCAGCAGGCATTTTCTATTTATACATTAATTTCAAAATCGATGACAGATGGGACAATTCAGGAAAGGACAGCTTCACAATTAGCCGCCTGACACTACTGGTCAGTCCGGTTTGCACCTTTTCATCTTCATTTTCCATTTTACCTTCATATTCCCACCATCCACCTTCCTCTCACTAGCCTCAGGCTATTTAGTGGATGGTACCGACTGGACTCAGTATTTCCCACTACTACCTCCCTCCCATACACTACTACGTATGAATTAATTAAAGCTAATTAATGAGAAAAGTGGATAAAGGGGTGAAAAGTTCATACATTCAAATATTTCCTGAGTGCCTATTATGGGTCAGGCACTTTCTAGATGATCTGAGTTATAAAAATGAATTAAAGTCTAATGCAGAAGTCAAGAAAATATATAAAACCAGAGTTGACAAGGATTAGGAAGAAAATTAAGCGGAGTGTTACAGCAGAAAGTGTCAGGAGGTAGTCTGGCTACTTACACTGTGTGGTCAGGGGAGGTTTCTCTACAGGGTTATCTTTGGAGTAAAGCATGAACTAAACAAGAGAAGCCGGCCAGCAGATGTGGGAGGAAAGAATGCTTGTCAAAGACACAGCCAGTGCATCAGCGCACAGACGGGCTTGAGGAAGCACACCGGAGGCGCCAGGGAGGGCACAGAGCAAGGACGCGAGGGCTGCACCGTGTGGGGCAGGAGCCCCAGCCCGGGGAGAACGCCGAGGTCATCACAAAACGGAAAGTAAAATGCACAGACGTGTAGTGCCCTCTAGTCATCCCGAAACCATACCCCTCTCCTTCCCCACCCTGTCCCTGGAAAACTCTTCCACGAAACAGGCCCCTGGTCCCGCAGAGGTTGGCGCCTGCTCGTGCAGGGCCTTGTCGGTCAGGTTAAAGGATCAGTATTTCACTCCAAGTGCAAAGACAAGTTACTAAATTGTTTTAAACAGGAAAAGGACAGGACCTGATTCATGTTTTTAGACAATTACTGAGCTATCTGGAGACAAGACTGTAAGAAAGCTAGAGTGCGAATCAGGTCAGGTGGTCTTTGTAGGAGCTCAGGCAAAAGAATGACACTGGCTTTGACTAGGTCCTGGGCATGAGGATTTAGTCATGGAAATGGGGAAACCTGGACAGATTTAGGGTACATTTTGGAGGCAGAGCTGACAGGACTTGCTAAGATGACCAACTATTTTAGCCCATTTCTGTACCCCTTAATGAGATGAAGAGTTGGGAACCCCTGCCCTAAATGCAAGCTGGCCTCTGGGGGCTGGGCTGGGGGTGGCCGTGAGGAGCATGGTGTGAGATGCTGAGAAAGGAAGTACACAGGGCTGACCAAGAACTCAGGCACGGACATCAGGGCGTGGATTCAAGTCCTCTACTCCTTTCTTCTTGTGCGACCTGGAAAAGATGTTGGGATTGTCTATACGGTGGATCCCTCATCAGCCAAATGTAAGTAATCACAGCGCTACCATAGAGAGTGATTTTAAGGAGGTGATGTCCGTATGTATCTGAAGGACTTAAAACCCTGGCACCCTTCTACACTGTTGGCTGGAATGTAAATCGATATAACCACTATGGAGAACAGTATCGAAGCCCCTTAAAAACTAAAAGGGGATTTCCCTGGTGGTCTAGTCTGCCTGCCAATGCAGAGGACACGGATCTGATCCCTAGTCAGGGAACTAGGATCCTACATGTGTGTGTTAGTAGCTCAGTTGTATCCGACTCTTTGCGAACTCAGGGACTGTAGCCCACTAGGCTCCTCTGTCCATGGAATTCTCCAGGCAAGAATGCTGGAGTGGGTTGCCATTCCCTTCTGCAGGGGATCTTCCCAACCCAGGGATCAAACCCTGGTGTCCCACACTGCAGGCAGCATTATGCCAATATAAATTTTCATCAGGAGTCAAAATAACCAGAGAGAATGTAGGGTGGGAAGCTGTAACCAATGGCGTTGGACTGGAATTGTTATAATAAATCATAGATAGCCATTTCAAGACCTTGGAGCCATACATGACTCCCTAAAGCTAAAAACAGGCCCTTGAAGGAAGAAAACATGATTAAAAATTAGAACTATGCATCCATATACACCTGAAATATGTAACAAGTATGCCAGTTCTATTTGATACAAATTATTTGGGTTTCCCTGGTGGCTCCAATGGTAAAAAAATCTGCCTGCATTGCAGGAGACCGGGTTTCAATCCCTGGGTCAGAAAGATCCAAATTAATAGGAATCAGAATTTGGAGGCAAATTATTATAGCCCTTAGTTGAAATACTAACACATTCCTGATACTACATCTTAACCAAATTCCAATTGAATAATCCATGACGAATAGTATACTGGAAATAGTAGTGAACTGCGAGTACAGGACACCACAGTTCTCATCTCAACTCAGCCACTAACTAGTCACACATCCTGAACCAGGATCATAGTAAATACCCAGCAAATGGGATGTTAAATCCAGGAACCTAACTTCTTTGAATCTCTAGTTCATTTGTAATAGAGATCACTGGATTAAAAGATCCTACATGTCACAGGGCAACTAAAACCATGTACCACCTACTGAGGCCATAAGCACAGAACTCACCATGCTTTGCACACGAAACCACAGCAATTTGAAGCCTGTGACCCACAGCTAGAGAGTGATCCCCGCTCACCATAACTATTAATACAAATAAGTAAGTTAATTTTTTAATAAAACTAAAACTACCATGTGATGCAGCAATCCCACTCCTGGGCATATATCCAGAGAAAACTGTAATTCAAAAAGATACATGCACCCCAGTGTTCGCTGCAGCACTATTTACAACTGCCAAGGAAATGGAAGCAACCTGTCCACTGACAGAGGAATGGATAAAGATGTGATACACATACACAACTGAATATTACTCAGCCATAAAACAGAATGAAATAATGCCATTTACAGCAACAAGGATGGAACAAGGCATTATCATACTCAGGTGGACAGAAAAAGGTAAGTATCATATGATATCCCCTATATGTGGAATCTAAAAAAATGAAACAAATGAACTCATTTACAAAACAAAAACAGACTCAGAAAACAAATTTAGGGTTACTAAAGGGGGAAAGTGGGAAGGAGGAGGGATAAATCAGGAGGTTGGGATTAGCATATACACACTGCTCCATATAAAACAAATCATCAACAAGGATCTACTGTATAGAATAGGGAGCTCTACTCAATACTCTGTAATAACCTATATGGGAAAAGAATCTGAAAAAGAACAGATATGTAATAGATAAAAAAAAATCTTGGTATTCTTCTAAAAGTTAAATCATTAAAAGACACGTTGCCTGTAAGCTTAAATTATACAAAATGTCCCATCTCGGGGAAGCCTGCCTCCCAGGTAATGAGCATTAAGCTAAAATACCTTGTTTAACTCACAGGAAACATCCTGACCAGGCCCACCCTTGAAGGACTGCAGGAAGAAATTAACAATTCCCCTCCGGAAACTGTGGGAAACATTTGATTTGCCTCCCCTCCTAGTATAAAAGACGGAATTCTAACTCAGACAGGTGGCTCTTTAGGGCACAACTCTACCATCTCGGTTTGCTGGCTTTCTGAATAAAGTCGCTATTCCCCTGCCCCAACAATTCATCTCTCTATTGGCCTGTCATAAAGCAAACAGTAGGAGCTAAGACTGGATAACTGATATATACACACACACACACAACTGAATCACTCTGCTGTACACGTGTGTGTGACTGTGTGTGTGTTTGTTGCTTAGTCGTGTCCGACTCTTTGCAACCCCATAGACTGTAGCCCACCAGGCCCCTCTGTCCATGGGACTCTCTAGGCAAGAACACTGGAGTGGGTTGCCATTTCCTTCTCCAAAAGGAACTATAGAAAGAAAGTGAAGTCGCCCAGTTGTGTCCGAATCTTTGTGACCCCATGGACTGTAGCCTACCAGGCTCCTCCATCTATGGAATTTTCCAGGGAAGAGTACTGGAATGGGTTGCCAGTTCCTTCTCCACTGTACACCTTAAACACAGGATCTGACTACACCGAGGACAGGCCTTAGGGAGGCTCCGCGCCACAATCACTGTTGACACAGACGTTCCTCTGGGTCAGTGGTCTCTCGCCAATTACACCAAGCTCCTCCTCGTAGTACTCCTGGGGACCGTTTCCCAGCGCGCAGCACCCACGGGAGTTCCTTATACGTCTGTCGAGTGTCGGTGGACGAAGGGACCCACACCCGGCGACCTCTGACGTCCGCTAAGATTCCCATATTCTGGAGATCAGGGTCACTATCAGTATTAAGATGGACGTGAGTCTGAGCAAGCTCCAGGAGACGGTGAAGGACGGGGAAGCCCGGCCTGCTGCAGTCCATGGGGCTGCAAAGAGTCGTACACGACTGAGCGACTGAGCAACAACAAAGAGGGCTCTTGACCCCGAGTCCCTGAGGGTTGCAGACCCACTTCCACCGCGCTCGGGCACTGTCCCTCGGGGCGCGGCCCTCCCCTTCGAGCCCCAGGGAACCAGCCCAAGGCAGGCCGGTGGTCCCGACTCAGTCCTTCCGGCCCAGCCGCAGCAATGGCCTGGGGCCGACGGCCTCACCTCGACAAGACCTCCAGATCTTCCAGCGCTGACAGCAGCCGCTCTCGCGTGCTGTTACCGCCAGCCGCTCCTAAGCCGCCGCCCGACCGCTCCTTCTCCTTCTCGCCGCTCGACGCCGCCGCCATGGTGCCCACAGGCAGGCCTGCGCGCAGCTGCGCACTGGCGACGAGAGGCGGGCTCGGCCGGCGGAAGGAAGGATCGCCGAGGCAGGGAGGAGCGGCGGGCCAGAGCGCCCCCTGCGCGCCTGGCGGTACGCTGAGGGCGCCAGCGCCCCCTGCTGCTCAGTGAGGGCTTCGCCTTCCACCCCCTGATTCAGTTCAGTTCAGTTCAGTTCAGTTCAGTCGCTCAATCGTGTCCGACTCGTTGTGACCCCATGGACTGCAGCACGCCAGGCCTCCCTGTCCATCGCCAGC